>NC_068343.1:32799538-33156205 GCF_014633365.1 Diospyros lotus | reverse complement strand
ATTTGTGTATATATATATACACACGTGAGTAGCCTGCCCTAGCCTTTCCTCAGAATTTGGATTTGGTCGACAGCAACAGAGAAAGAGAGAGAGAGAGAGAGAGAGAGAGAGACCTCGTGAGACCTTGGCCGAGAGCCATGAGAGATCGAGAAAGAGAGAGAGAGCTCGAGGGAGAGAAAGCTAGGTTAGAGATGGCCGATCGTGGGCGGCCATGGCTGACGTGAAACAGAGCAACAGTAAGGGTGGCAGACCAGCAGTGGGGCACGTGGAGGCCACCAACTGTGGGGTTGCAGCCAACAAGTGTGCGGAGGCGCGCTGTGGTGCTCGATGGTGGCTAGTCATGGTGGCGATTGCAACGACAGGGCCGTGCGCAGGGGTGGCCGGTGCTGAAGGCTGAGGTGGTTGAGGCCGATGGTGGTGACGGAGAGGTCGGTGTCGATCGGCAATGGCAGTGTGGCTAGCAACAACAGTAGGCGAAGCTGGGAGGCAATGACTGGCGGAGGAAGAAGAAAAAGAAAAAAAGAAGAAAAAGAAAAGGAAAGAAAAAAAAGAAAATAAAAGGAAAAAAAAGAAAATAGAAGAAAAATAGGAAAAAAAAAGGAGAAAGATCTCAAAAAAAAATCCCAAAAAATTATAGGAATTTATTTGGGGCTAGAGGTGCATGCTAAGGCAAGTAAATTCTTCTGGTACGCATTTTGAGGTTAGGACACGCATACCGAAGAAGTCTAAGAGGCAAAGTTAAGGTGAGTAAAATTTCCTAGACAATGCTAAAAAATTAGGAAAGTTATTTTATAAATTTTTATAGAGAAATATTTAGTTTGGATTTATCGAGGAAAAAATAGAGAAAAATACAAAGAAATTATGGAAAAATAGATTTTAATGTTTATTTGAATAAAATGATGGATAGGGTGCTTTAAGGTTTGAGGTGAAGTGATTCGTGCAGATTTTGAAGTTCGACATGAAAATCAAGGTTGGGCATGCAAAATCGAGGTAGTGCACGTTTTTCGAGGAGTTTGGAACCATGTGCAAAAGGTGAGTGGTTTTATCTCAAGACTTATGTGTTATGTTTCGTCTATATCAAACATGATATTTATGATGGCTGTTAAATCATATGTAATTAATACACATCTTGTCATATCTACATATATTATTGCATCGGTAGTCACAATTTTTCTTTGGCGTGATATTGTTGGCATATTGATATTTGTGTCAGGATGGGATGTCGCCCTGATAGTGTAGCCGTAACTCCCCAAGGGTAATGATGGAACAACGTTCGGGAGTATCTCGAAACCAGGTCGGGACTACTACCGAGGGTTCCGTACTGGGTAAGAGGGCTAAGGAAGTTACACTATGGCATATGTTTGTTCATGACGTTGCATCATGCATTCATGTATCTATTTTTAAACCCTCACTAGAAGATTTATCTTCTAATTGGGTTATGCCCTTAGAACATTCAAATGCTCTAGTTGGGACTTGTAATATAGGCAGGGAAGTGGTTGAGATGTGACGGCACGAAGTGATATGTTCGATGGGTTCGGTGAGTTATTCCAGTATTCGTTTCTTTATGATAATTCAAGTTATATTTTTCAGTCTTGTTGAGAAACTTATGTTTCATTGAGGATCAGCCTTGTTAAATGTAAGAATGTTATGTATTACCAATGATGTTCGAGAGTCGATCATGTAATACTGTTACGTTTAACGTTAATTGAGGTACCATTTGATTGTCTTGTTATTAGTTGAGACATGCAAATGTACAATTGTTATGGTTCAATGTATATTTGAGGTATTTAGTTGATATCTCTTGATGATGAGTCTCCATATATTTAGTTTTGAAGAGATACTATGGTATGGATTCTTATGTTATAATTAAAGTGAATTTAGTTATGTACCATATCAGCTTTCGATTTTAGCTTTCGCATTTATGATGATTCTTAGCTTATCGATTCTTATTTTGGTATGCTGAGAAAGTAGAATGGGATTGTCAGGTGGCTTTAGCTTTAGCTTCCACCCATTTTGAGACATAATCAACAGCAAGCAAAATATAAACATAATCAAAAGATACATGGAATGGTCCCATGAAATCGATGCCCCAAACATCAAAAATTTCACAAAATAGAATGGGGGTTTGTGGCATCTCATTCCTTTGGGATATATTACCTATCTTTTAACAATGTTCGTATGACTTACAAAAAGAATATGAATCTCAGAATAAAGATGGGCAATAGAAACCACAGTCTAGCACTTTTCTCACTGTCATCTTAGCTCCAAAGTGACCTCCACATGCATAAGAATGACAAAAAGTGAGAACATAAATAATCTTATTTTCAGGGACGCACCTTCTTATCACTTGATCTGCATAATGCTTCCATAAGTATGGGTCATCCCACACATAGTATTTGGCATCACTCCTGGTCTTCTCTCTTTGAGCCTAAGACAAACCAGAAGGTAACATATTAGTAACTAAATAATTTACAATAGTCGCATACCAAGGTAATGTCAGACTTGTGGAGAACAGTTGCTCATCAGGGAACATTTCTTGCAGAAGAAGTCCATCCTCCACATGAACTGAATGACTTAGATGATCCACGATAAGATTTTATATATGTCCCTCTTTTATCTTTGATCTCCAAATCAAATTCCCTCAAGAGAAGTATCCATCTTATTAATCTTGGTTTTGCCTCTTTCTTGGTCATTAAATACCGAAAAGCTGCATGGTCAGAGTAAACAATGACTTTAGTAGCAAGAAAATAAGATCGAAATTTTTCTAAAGCAAAAATAATAGCTAAAAGTTCTTTTTCAGTAATAGAATAATTTCTCTAGGCACCATTCAAAGTCCTTGAAGCATAATAAATGGCAAAAGATGTTTTTCCAATTCTTTTACCCAAAACAACGCCTACTGCATAATCACTTGCATCACACATTATCTCGAAAGGGACACTCCAGTCAGAGGGCTGGATAACTAGGGTAAAAGTCAACAGTTCCTTCATCTTATCAAATGCCTTTTTACACTTCTCATCAAACTCAAAAGCCACATCCTTTTGTAGTAACTTGCATAGGGGTAATGCTATTTTGGAAAAGTCCTTGATGAATCTTCGTAAAAACCTGCATGTCCAAGGAAAAAATGAACTTCCCGCACACTAATGGGGTAATGTAAAGATTGAATAATATCAACTTTAGTTTTATCTACCTCAATGGCCTTAGATAAAACAACATGACCCAAAACTATACCTTGTTCAACCATAAAATGACATTTTTTAGAATTTAACACAAGGTTAGTTTCTATGCATCTTTGAAGAACAAGTGTAAGGTTATGAAAACAATTATCAAAGGAGTCTCCATAAACTGTAAAATCATCCATAAAGACTTCTATGATATTCTTAATGTAATCTGAAAATATGCTAACCATAAACCTTTGGAAAGTGGCTGGGGCATTGCAAAGGCCAAAGGCCCTGCGACAATATGCAAAAGTCCCAAATGGGCATGTAAAAGTTGTCTTTTCTTGATCCTTTGGAGCAATTGCAATCTGGAAATAACCTAAATAACCACAACATATCCAGCTTTTATCCCACTATGTAGGGTCGGCTACATGAATTCTAGACTTCTATGTCGGTTACGCCCCAA
Organism: Diospyros lotus; assembly: GCF_014633365.1. Taxonomy (NCBI): domain Eukaryota; kingdom Viridiplantae; phylum Streptophyta; class Magnoliopsida; order Ericales; family Ebenaceae; genus Diospyros; species Diospyros lotus. The sequence continues at coordinate 33,152,584 of NC_068343.1, read as the reverse complement.
CAGATAGTTTGTCTAGAATTCATATTTGGATCCAACTAGGTTTTACGTTGGCTGTTGGCTACCTAACGCAACCCTTCTCCTTTATCCGGGCTTGGGACCGACAGTGGACCCTCCTCCTAAATAACCTAAATAACCATCAAGAAAATAATAGTAAGAATAACCAGCTAACCTTTCAAGCATTTAATCAATAAAAGGTAAAGAAAAGGGATCATTGAGGGTTACAACATTCAATTTTCTATAATCTATACAAACCCGCCACCCATTCTGAACACGGGTAGGAACTAACTCATCATTTTGATTTTTCACAACAGTTATTCTAGTCTTTTTAGGAACCATTTGAACCAGGCTAATCCAATTCCTATTTAAAATAGGATAAATCACTCCAACTTCAAGAAGTTTGAGGATCTCCTTTGTAAGGCCCCCACCCAGGTCCCCAAAGAACCAGAGCGAGTGCCCTACTAAAATAGAGACAACTTGATCTAGAAGAACTTGTCATGCATGCCACTGATAAATACCAAGAGAAAACTGATAGAGAAAACTTGTCATCCCGACATATATAACAAAAACTCAACCACTATACATCAACTAATCTCTAGGCTTACATAGCCCAGGCATGCATAATAAACATCTCTGGCACACTGACCACAAAATAAACATAAACCACACATAATGCATAAACCCGACTTGAGTGTACGTTTAGCACTTGGACGTGTCGTATGAGTTTGACTGGTTAGAACAGGGGAAACAGTGTTATGAATCATACGCTTACTCCCTAAAGACACTAGCGGATATCTAACCCGAGTGTACATATCTTCATTCCATTTAAGAGGTAGAGGGTGAACAAACTCTCTGGAAACACAACCAAGACGCTGGGTACATTTACAGCTTCTATCACCTTACAAAATTATTCTTTTACTTAATAATATATTATTCAATGAATTATGACATAAAATACATATTATTTATTAACATTATTATTATCATTACTTTTAATAAAGAAAGATCTTAATAAAGATGTCATTACATATCATTTACCAATACATCTAGTATCAATATTATTTGCTAACTTACACGCAAGTATATGTATATATTAATAATAACATTACATATTATTTACTAATAATAATAAGAACATTACACATCAGTTGTTAGTTTATTTAAAAGATAGTAATAATAATAATAATTATGATAACGTTACTAATATTATTTACTTACCCTCACATAAGTATATATATATATACTAATATTATTTGCTTACCCTCACATAAGTATATATATATATATCTGTGTGTACGCGTCCAAACACAGTTGGGGCCTCAACTTCACTGCTTAACAAGCCATAGGTTCAACCACAGCAAGCTTAACCAATTTATGCTCCTCCACTACAACTATTCAATCTAATTATATGCATATAGATATCAATCCAGAATTCACCCCAACGGGAGCAGTGGCCATAACTTAGAGCTTAAGTAGATTAAAGTTAGCTTAAAAGAACACACAGACCAACTGAAATGGGGTACTGAGCTAGGGGAGAAGAGATTAAACAGTTAAACAGAGTATAATTATATATGTATGCTCATTATATATACACCGCCCCTTGCACGCTCAAACCCACAGCGGCTACATAAATCGGCCATTATCGAGACGTCCACCAACTGAGAAAAACCTTAAAGAAACAATAGAAGAAAGAAGACAAACCTCTCTCTCCCTGTCGGCCCCAACCCGCACGCATGTATACATGTATACACAGTTAGTAACCCCCACAAAGCATAGCTCTCACGCACACTAAAGGTTATTAGAGATTCAAGGAATCGAGAAGGGAAGGGGCTTGCCTATTAAGTTGCAAGTACCCGAAACAGAGGTCACAACAACTTTCGAAGCTCTCCCTTGTTCTGCAACCTCTCCTTCGTTTTGCTCTTCTTCTTCTTCTACACACTCTGTCGAACACTCCCCTAACTCTCATCGACTCTATAACTATATGTATTGGAAGTGAGAGTGTGTGTATGTGTGATTTTTATTTTTATTTTCTTTTCTTGCTTGGTCCCTAAGGTCTTCTAGATTTACTTGGCTCCCAAGGTCTTTTAGAAATACTTGGCCCCCAAGTTCTTTTAGATTGGCTTGGTCTCCAAGTTTCCTTCATTGCTAAGTTTATGGGGTGCCTTTATATATCAGATGTGTTGGCTTATTTTTGTGTGTGAAGTTTTCCATTCCTACATAAGCTTTCATATTGTTCTCTTTTCTCAAGTTTGTCTCTCATATCGAGTTTTCTTCTTTGAGCTTTGGAAGAACTTGTTTTTCTCGGGTTTTTCATCACTGAGAGCGAGCTCGTCTTGAGTTCTGCTAGTTCCGGTTGTTCGTGGTTACCGTTCACCAAAGAGGTCGTTTCATCCTACTGAGACAGTTGCTGTAGTCTGCTTGCCGCCGGTGCAGGGCGCTAACTGTCTTTAGGACAGCGCAAAGCGCAACTCGACCTATTTTGTTCTTGCCTCTTCTACGTTCCATAAGTTTGTTCCTGATTCCTTGTCATTCCAGCTGCGAGCGTTGATGTTCAACCATCTTCTCTGATTTGCTGTTTTAGTCTGGTAACCTCTATTGTTGTTCATTTGTTATAAGCTCCTGTTGCCGTTAATATCATCTGTTATAATAGTGGTTAAGTATATAGTATATGTTTCTTATACTGTAACGGGTTAGAACTGTTTTATTGTATTAAGGAAGTTATTTCTATATAACGTATGCATCTATACTCTCTATATCCCTAACAATATGTATAATGAGGCGGTAGCAAGTGGACTCTCCACCACCGCTGCTTTCCCAATAAATCTAATAATGCGGCCTGGGAATTCACCCAGCCATGTTTGGTGATGCACGGCTATGCCTATACACGAGCACACTATATAATGGAATTAATAATACCAACAAAGATAATAGTACTACAATATTAATAATAATGATAATCATAATAACATTATTAATAATAATTGTAATAACAATAATAATATTGACTATATTAACAATAATAGTAATAAATAAATTTGGGTCATTACATCCTTCTTCACTACATCCATCATGGGCGGGTTCAATCTTCTTTGCGGTTGATGGGAAGGTTTCGCTCCCTCCTCAAGTAGAATACGATGCATGCATGTAGATGGACTAATTCTTTTAATATCTGCAATTGTCCAACCAATAGTTGTCTTATACTCTTTAAGGACCTGCATAAGTTTTTCTTCTTGCGATGCACAGAGTTTACTGGAAATGATCACTGGTAAAGTTCCTCCTTCTCCAAGGTGCACATACTTAAGGTGATTGCGGAGAGGCTTCAAATCTAGAATAGTAACCTACAAAATAGAAGGTAAAGGTCTCTCATTAGAAACTGACAACATAATATAAGGATTGTTACCTGACTGCTGTAACTTTGGAAAATCATTCAACGCTGCAATAGTTTCCTGCAAATCAATACTCAAGGTGAACTTCTCATTTTCTTTCTCAAGATGCTTACTAATGGAAACTTCCAATCCATCTTTTCCATCAAGTTCAAAGACTTTCTGTGCTAAAGAATCAATCACATCAATAAAATAAATAGGATTATCATCAATCACAAGGATATTTCATGGCATCATAAATATTAAAGTTAATAATTTCACAATCAAATTCCATGGTAAGTGTGTCGTTATGAACATCTATCTTAGTCTTGGATGCCTATAGGAATGGTCTTCCTAACAAAATAGGAGTAGTTTGGTCACCATTCTCCATATCAAGCACATAAAAATCAATAGGGAAAACCAAATCATTGACTTGCAATAGAACATCCTCAACTACACCTTTAGGATAGGCATTAGATCTATCAGCCAATTGAATCACAACACCACTTTTATTCAAAGGTCCAAGTTTCAAAGAAGCATATATAGAATATGGCATTACATTAATAGAAGCTCATAAATCTAACATGGCCTTCTCAAAGCTAGTGTTACCTATCATACAAGGGATAGTAAACATATTTGGATCTTTACACTTCACAGGGAGTTTTCTTTGAATAATTGCAGAAACATTCTCCCTTACTCTCACCTTCTCGAATCCTTTAAGTTTTTAATTTCTCTTAATTGTACACGGTTCATTTAGGAATTTAGCATAACGAGGTACTTGTTTAATGGCATCTAAAAATGGAATATTTACCTCGCATCTATGAAAAGTCTCATACAAATCTTTATTTCACTCATCTTTTCTAGATTCTGCAAAAGCCTAAGGAAAAGGAGGTACTGGTTAATAATCAAAAAGAGGCAAAAACATACACTTAGGTATGTCATCGTCCTTCTCTTGCTTTGACGATGCAAGGGTTGCCTTTACTGGAATCTTAACCTCTTTACCACTTCTCATAATGATTTCACTTGCATTTTCTCTTGGATTTACCACCATTTGAGAGGGTAACTTCCCCGAACTTTGTGCCTCTAGCCAACTAATTACAGTTGCCATTTGACTTATCTGATTGTCCAAACTTTGAATACTGGCCCTCATCTCTTGTTGAAATTGCAAAGTATTAGTAGTAAGAGATTTAACAATATCTTCTAAAGACATACCAGAATTAGAAGTTTGGCCTGTTTGTTGTTTAAGGGGATATGGCTGCTTATATTGCTGGAAACTTGGGCAATTTTGAGTCGCAGAATGCTTTACTTGTGGATTCTAATAGCTAAGATTAGGTTGATCCCTCCATCCCGGGTTATACGTGTAACGACCCATTAGTGGATCCAGGTGTTAACTATGGGAATAAAATATTTGTTTTGTTTGAGCCATTATTTTTAAAGGATTATATGTGATATTTTTAGTTGGTTTGGCACAAAAAGTAAAATGGTGGAAAAGTCAGGGATTTGACTTTGACAAAAATGGGACCCATGACTATGCAAGGTATGTGTGTAGAATATTATATGAGAAAGGAAAAAGAAGACTATGATGCATTAATATAAAGAGGATTTATTTAAAGGCATTGTAGGATATTTGCATTTACTTAATGGCTAAGGGACATGGGGGGGATTAAGAGCTAAACTTGAAGGGCAAATTGGTAAATGGGGAAAGAATAAAAAGAAAGGAGGTGGTGGTGGCGTGAGCCACTCTTCTTTCTTCACTTCTCTTTCTTCTTCATCTTCTTCTTCCTTCCTTTCTTCTTCAACATCCTCTCTTCTCTTCTTGAAAGTTTTCTCATTCTCTCCAAGGTTGTTAAAATCGGGATTTTAAGTGGGATCGACAAAGGGTCCATAAAATCGTATCGTAAAATCGAATCGTAAAATCGTAAGATTTTAGAGATAATTAAAAATACCCTTTAATTTTTGTAAATATATGTTTATAATAACATAATTTTGTAGAAAATGAATTAATATCATTTAATAACCTAATTATTCCTTATTATAATTCAAAAGATGATATTTCCAAAATATAGCTCAAAAACTAGCAGGTTGGTATAGGCAATTTAAAGGCAAAATATAGGTAATTTAGAGGTAAAATATAGCTTAAAATTCTTTAGAGGATGCTTCCAACGTCTTCCATTAGATTTAGATTGCAATTTTTTCTTGATTTAACATTGATTAAATCAAGTAATATCTCGATTTGGAGTTGGGTGGTCCATTAATTAATTACTTGTTTGTCTTGATTTACTTATGCAATCAATGTTAAATCAAGTAAAAATTATAATTTAAATCAAGTAAATTGGAACTTATGCAATTAATGTTAGATGCTATGTGATATTAGAACTTATGCAATCAATGTTAAATCAAGTTCCAATTTAGAGGCAAAATATAACAATTCATTGCATAAGTTCCAATGTCAGATGCTATGTGACATTGAGACGTTGGAAGCATCCTCTAAATTACAACTTAAATCAATGAAGGTCTTTGAATCGTAAAATCGTTTGGGGATTTCTGAAGCGTAAAATCGTAAAATCGTACATGTAAAATCGAGATTTTATAGGATTTTATCTCAAATTGGATTTTACATGGGATTTGAATCGTTTGGGGGTCTTCGAATCGTAAAATCGTAAAATCGTACGCATAAAATCGGGATTTTAACAACAATGATTCTCTCCATAGATCTGAAGCTTTGGGAGTAAAAAATAGCATCTTGTGTGGCTTGGAGGCTTGGTGGGGCTATCAAAATCCATAAGGCAAGTTCTACTTCTCTATCCCTCTTCTAAATATTTAAATCACATTGTATTGATTAATTGTGGAAGAAAAGAACCCCCCCCCCCCCATGTTTTCACGTTCTTGGTTGAGATCTATGTAAGGATCTTTGCAAATTTCCCTAAATTCTTGAATGTGATGGTTGGAATTGTTTTGTAACTTCAATAGGGTTTGTTCCACCCTATATTTGTTTGGGAATGGTGTAGTTTTGGGTTTAGATTTGAGAATTGGGAGAGTTGGAGGAGTTTGGGGGTGTGTTGTTCGTCATTTTTAGGTTTGGGGGTTTAAGAGTCGACTGGTAGGGGTTGGGAGTCCACTTCCCACCTAAAGAAGTGGTCCCGGGTGTTGTTTCCATTTTGTCAGAATATGAGATCTTATGTATTGTTGTCACAGGTTGATGTATCTAGTATGTTATAGGGATCCAGTTTGTGTCTATCGTGATATTGGTTATGTAAAAAGAGGTCTTGGATTCCATTATGTTGTGTTGATTTGTGTTTTTGGCCTGTGTTATTGTTCTATATCATTCTATTAATGATCGTCTCATGGATCCTCTATGCTAGCAGGGGCTTTGGGAGTCAGGCCATCACAATACGTGCTCAAATAAGGATCATACTTCCTTTGCAGTTGTCCAGGAAAACCACCTACTACATTTACTTGCTCAATGGGCTCCTCTTGAAGAGTTGGGCACATATCGGTTGGATGCCCTACTACAGAACATATTCCACAAGCCTTCCTTGTTTGCAAATTACCTACAGTCATTTGATGAATAAGAGAAGTTAGACTCGCAATTTGTTGTTCAAGGGTGGAAATATTTACCTCATTGACATGCTTTGATGGAGGGTCAAGCCTAGTGCCAAATTGTTGAGAATTAGCCGCTATATTTGCAATCAAGTTTATTGCGGCCTTGGGAGTTTTATCCACCAAAGCTTTTCCACTAACGGCATCAATCATGCTCATATCAGTGGGTAGAAGGCCCTCATAGAAATATTGGATAAGCAATTGCTCACTGATTTGATGATGGGGGCAACTTGCATATAATTTCTTGAAGCGTTCCCAATATTCATGTAGAGACTCTCCATTGTGCTGTCTTACACCACAAATTTATTTTCGAATGTTAGCCGCCCTTGAAGCTGGGAAATATTTTTCCAAAACAACCTCTTCATCTCGTTCCATGTGGTATCACTCCCGGAGGGTAGATAATAAAGCCAATCCTTAGTCGAATCCTTCAAAGAAAATGGAAAGGCTCTTAATTTAATTTGCTCTTCTGTCACCCTCATGGGTCTCATACTCGAACAAATCACATGAAACTCCTTTAGATGCTTGTGAGGATCTTCACCTACAAGGCCATGAAAAGTGGGCAAGAGATGTATTAGTCCAGGTTTTAATTCAAAAATAGTAGTAGTATCTAAAGTAGGGAATATTAGCATAAGGGTTGTTGATTCAAGTCAAGGGAGGCAAGCTCTTTCAAAGTTCGGTTTCCAGCCATGACTTCCTTCTCTTTAAAATTTTTTGAGCTTCTCTCCTTAACCTGCGCAACATTCTCTCTATTTTTGGATTGTACTGAAAATCACCTTGATTAGAAGATAGAGTTACAAGCATGAACAATCAAGAACACTCTAATAATCATGAAAAACAAATTAGGAAAAATCCAAAGTGTTGAAAATAAACAAGAATTCTATGCTATAACACAAACAATCAAGGTGATTTTTTTTTCTTTTGTATATATTTTATTTATTATTTATTTTTTTATTTTTAATTTTTTAAAAAATTTCAAGAACAAAATAGGGATCACAATAAGCACAAAAATCAACTAGAATCACTCCCCGGCAATGGCGCCAAAATTTGGTGTGCTGTCGCAAGCAACCAAAAATAAAACCTGTACTCCTAAAAATATATGTAGTAGTGCGAGTAAGGATCGATCCCACGGAGAATATATAACCTAGTTTTATAATATGTGAACACTGACCGAGGGGGGGTCGAGTATAATGAAAACAACTTTAAGAAAAACAACTAAGGAACAATTCAAATTGAAATATCAAAATCAATCAAAAGAACAAACCTTGGTCTAAGTCAGCATCCACCATCAGAATCTTACAACTGATCATCGATACAAATATATATCAATTTACACTCTAAATATTCACCGTTATAATTATTTTTCTATCTTTCCTTAGTCATAGTTAATTAGAAAATAAGCAATTCAATCAACCCTAACTACTAAGTAACCCAAGACGAGCGCTAAAGGTTTAATCTAGTAGCAACCTTAAGAGTTAGAGAGATCAATGAAACTAAACAACACAAGCACAAGCGGTTACATTTAATTTAGTCGAGCATTCTTCCTAAGATCTTATAATTTCTAACGCAGCAAATCATTAAATCTTAGTTGCTTCACAAATTAGAGGGATCAAACAATTATGGATTTGATATCTAACTTAGTAATAGATTGCAATGAATAATAAACTAGTAGGCCTCCTAGTAATTAAATAAAACATTCATAAAGATAGATACAAAAAAAACATTTGATATTCAAAGCATCAATTGAATGATAAAAATAAATTAAATCTCATAATTTTATTGATTTCGAGGCTTCTATTTTTTTAAATTAAGTATAAACTCATAATTTTATTGATTTCGAGGCTTCTATTTTTTTAAAGTAAATATAAAAAATTAGCCACACAAAGCCATTATCAAAAACTCAAAAGAGAATAATAGAAAAAGAAGGGAGGAGAAAACCAATCTCTCGCTGCCCCTTTGCCTTCGTACGCCTTCTCTACCTCGTGAGGCTCCTCTCTCTTAATTCCTTCTATCATTAATATATATATAATATATATCATGACCTAGCCCTCTAATTCTTCCCATGGGACCCACGCAATTGGACTTCAAGTGAAAGCAGCTTCTTGGGCCTTCAAATTTCGCTGCCAGCCATTTATTATTTAATTTAAGCTGCTAGTCCACTTCTTCTTGCCTTATTTAAACCATGGCCTCCAATTTAATAATATATAAATGCATGCACAGGCTACCCTAGGCCATCTCCAGCTGCGTCTTGGACTTTAAGTTCTCAAGGATGTTGTTTTCCAATTTGACCTTCAATTTGTTAATATATACAGCATGCGCATGGCCCATTATTCATGAGTTTATTTTCTAATTGTGCAATTATAGCAACTTGAATCCCGATTTCACCTTTGATGAAGATAGAATCTCTCAAAATTCAAAACATTAAAGTTCTAAATCTTTTTCGTTTCGTTCCATAGTATCTCGAATCATCTCAATCGAAGCTTAGACGAGAGAGTTATGCCCAAATTACATAATAGTGTCGAAACTGTCCAAAATAGTGTAATTACCTCCGTTTTTTTCATTTAATGCCTCATTTTGCTTCCAAAATTAAAATATAAGAATAATGAGTACATTTAGGCAACAAATAAATATAAAATGTAACGACCCATTAGTGGATCTAGGAGTTTATTAATATTTTATTTATGAGCATTGAAAATTTTGCCCTTATTATTTTAAATGCTGAGAAATATTTTTATGTGGCAAAATTTATGTAAGCAAATTATGTGGATAAATTATAAATGTTATCATTATATTTTGTGAAAAGATGTGGAATAAAGAAAATGAAGAAAGGAAATGGAAAATGGTTGAAAAGTTCAACTTAGAGGGCTAAATTGGATTTGGGCCAAGAGTTGAAAGATCTAATGTAATGGATTGTGCCAAGCAAAAATAAGCCCATTTCTAATGGAATGGGCTACTAAAATTGTAAAGCCCCTATTGGGCCATTGGTTTGGGCTTGGGCCCATGTGTATGAAAAGTAGCATTATAATTAAATGAAAATGAGAATTGTGGCAAATGACAAAAATGGGCATGCTTTATGAAAAAGGTGAGGGCAAAAGGGATTTTCATAATTGGTTTGATAAAGAAAATGAGAAATAAATAAGAAAATGTGAAATGTCCAAAGAGGGCTTATGTGTTATGTGTGTGTGTTTTATGTGGAAAGGGCAAAATGGTAAATTCAAAGGGGGTGGTTCACAGCCCACTCCTCCCATTTTTCTCCCCATGCTCTCTTGTCCCTTCTTCATTATTCTTCTTCTCCCAGCGGTTGCTCCTTCTTCTTCTTCCTTTTCTTTTTTCATTATTCTTAGTGGAATTGGAGATTCAAAGGTGTGGGGATTTGTAGCTTTGAGGAGGCTTTTCTTCTTCACCTTTGGTTTAAGCTTTAAAGGCAAGTTCTCCTTGCACTTTATTTTTGTTTTGTGCAAGTTTCACTTTTCTTTTTCTCTCTTTATTTGATGCAAGATTTTATCTTCTCCATGGTGTTGTAACCACTTTCGGTAAAATGGTTTCTCTCCATTGGTCATATGTATTGTGTATTTATCTTGTAAATTGGATAGTCTTGTTGAGAGTCTTGTTACGGTTTGTTCACCCAATTTTTCGTTCAAGGAATAACATTTGTGAGTTAGAAAGCTAAATGAGAGTGGTTTGTGTGTTTGGTGTTCGTTTCATATGTTTCTGGTTGTGTTAAGTCGACTTATCTTTGGGTTAAGTCAACTCGACAGAGGCTTGTCTATTCTAATCATTTTGTCCCTACTCTCAAATAAGTTGACTTATTTTTTCCCTCAGTTGACTTAGTCTCAGTTGACTTATTTTCCCCTCAAGTCAACTTGGCAATTTCTGACACCACTGCGCATGCTGCATTATTTTGGTCATAACTTTTGATGTAGAAGTTGAAATTGAGATCCATTTGAAGAGTTATAAACTATACTTTGAGGGCTTCAATTTGATATATAATATCATATATATTGGTTACGATTTGAGTTGGTTAAGGCTTTTCTCAATCCAAATTAAGTATAATTGTTAAAAATAAGTTGTTATTAAATGCTTCCTTTGATATCACTCAATCCTCTAAAATGATAGGATGTGGTTGAAGATATATATATATATATGTATATACATGGGATTCATGAGATAAAAATATAATTGAGTTGCATGAGGAAGCATGATAATCACATTTGGGAAGTTGTTAAGAAATGTTCTTTGTTGGCATGTCTATAGAATCTCATGTATGATGCATTACTATCATCATATAAATAATTTTCCTTAATTAATGTGATGGAACCTATCTAAAGGTTGAATTGGATGAAATATATAGTGAAGAACCTTCATGGGCAAAAATTAAGGGTGTGTGAATGTTACTCGTTATAACTATGCTTGAGGCTGCATTTCATTGCATTGTGTTTCTATATTGCTTCGCATTATAATGTTGGGTCATGGATTGCATTCATTGGGGGGTCATTCTTTGTATGTGTTGGGAGTGTGAGTATTAGCATGACACGGTTAGCCTGTGAGTGTTAACTTGTGTATGTTAGGCTAGCATATGTATTAGGGCATTCGTGTGTGTGAATTCCTATGTGGGCGTAGCATGGCCTGATGCTTGGCTTATGGGGGGCTTGCCATCACGTTAATGTTGTAAGAGCTATTGCATTTCTTATGTGTTGCATTGCAAGGTGGTGTGTCCACGTAATTATATTGCATGGCGATGTATCTGTGGAATTATATTGCATGGCAGTGTGTCCGCGTAAGTATATTGTATGGCGATGTGTCCACGTGATTATATTGCATGGTAGTGTATCCGCGAGATTATATTGCATAGCAGTGTGTCCGCATGATTATATTGTATGGCGGTGTGTATGCATGATTTTATTGTATGGTGGTGTGTCCGCGTGATAATATTATATGGTGGTGTGTCTGCGTAATTATATTGTATGGCGTTGTGTCCGCAGGATTGTATTGCACGACGGTGTGTCCGCGTGATTATATTTCATGGTGGTGTGTCCATGTGATTATATTGCATGACGGTGTGTCCGCGTAATTATATTGCATGGCGGTGTGTCAGCGTAAGTATTTTGTATGGCGGTGTGTCCGTGTGATTATATTACATAGCGGTGTGGTTATATTATATGGCGGTGTGTTCGCATAATTATATTGCATGGCGGTGTGTTTGCGTGATTACATTGTATGGCAGTGTGTCTTCACAATTATCGTGCATGGCAATGGCACATGGTATAATTATGCATCGATGATTTCACATGTTGTGAGCGGGAAATGAAATGATCTAAGACTGCTATGAAAATGTGGATAAAAGACATGATATTATATTGAAACATAGGAAGGGGGTTGTATTATTATTATTATTATGGAAAAAAATTTATATTCTAATTAAATGGTTGGAAAACATTGGTATGGGCGGTAAGGTATCTATTGTAGACCCTCTTCACTATTCATGTCTTTAATTCAGCTATTGCTGTTGTTGAATATAAAACTTGTCGAGCCTTGTGGCACATCTTGAAAAATGGGTTTTGAAAAAAAAAAAAGGTAAGAAATTGTATTTTCTTTGAGGACATTGTTGTCAAATATAGAATGCATGAACCCAATCAATGTTCAAATGTCAGGTAATGATTTTCTTTTGGTTCCAAGTTATTCATGCCTTCATATACCGATCTATTGATGCTTCCTTTTGTTATATACTTGTTGAGCTTTATGGCTCACCCTTGCTTCTATTGTCATTCCAAGAAATGGGAAGATGATTATTTGGGGCTAGTCCCGGTTAGATGTGTACAGAGATGTCCCGGCCTAGAAATCCATGAGTATATTTTGAGGGCATGAATAGAGAGTTTCATTTTGCATTTAAAGACTTAGTGCCCTGTTATTTTGAAAATCTATGGGTGGTAATCCCGAGATGATAATGTAGTGAATGTTGTATAATTTATTTTGGCTCCTATTGTTAGTGAGCAAATATGGAAATGAAAATAAATTTTTGGCAAATTTTGAGTGATTTTTGTATCTATATCCATCTTGAATGAACTTTCTCTCAGACTTCCTATGCTAGCGGAAAAATCCGGGAGCAGGCCCTAACATAAAAGACTAAATATTAAGAGAGTAAAATATGACATTTTATTTTCTCATCAGTTCCATGAATGTATTGGAGGAGAGAAAAAGTTAAGGGTAATTGTGGAAATCCATAAATGAGGATTTAAAGAGAAGAGGAAAGAAATAAGAAAAATGACAAAAGACTAAAAAAGGTTTAGATATTTGTGTGTTGCATGTGTGTAAGGGTAAAATTGGGGAAAAGAGAAGAGAGAAATGGGTTGATGGGAGCAGTTGGGGGTAGACGTGCATGCCATCCCCCTGTTCTCCCGATTCTTCACTTCTTCCTCTTCTATTCTTCTCCTTTCATATTTTTTCTTGCTGCTAGGAGCTTCAAGGTTGCAGCTTTGGGGGTTTCTTTTTCTTCGATTCAAGCATCATGAAAGGCAAGTTCTCCTTGCACTTTTATTTTATTTTTGTGCAAGCTTTCCTTCTTTTCCATTGTGATGTCGAAATGCTTCATGGTTCTTCATCCCCTCACTGTTAAAAATTATTGTCGGTATCGGTTGTATATTTTCTTTATTTTTCCTTCAAACCGTATGTCATCTTAAAACTTTTGTTGGGTCCTGTTGTTGGTCTCATTGGGGCTTGTTTACCCCTTTTTTATACAAGGAATGACATTTGTGGATTAGGAAGCTAGTGATGGTCATTTTGGGGTGTTTCGGGTTCATTTGCAGTGTTGAGTCAAATAATCTTGGGGTTTAGTCAACTCAGCAGAGGCCAGTTTTCTCAAATTTTTGTGCCAACCCTTGGCCCAGTCGACAAAGTAATCTGAATAGTAGACTCAGCCAAAATTGACTAAAAATTTCCATAGTCGACTAAACCTTCCATTAGTCGACTAATCCTCCTTTTTTCAGACTGCACACCTTGTACTCTTTGAACTATAACTTTTTGTCTCGATATCAGAATTAAGAATTTTTTTTTTTTTTTTTTTTTGCGACCCTAACTCAATAAGCTTCGATTTGGTATAGGATTTGAGCCATTTGGGCAACTATTTAGCTTGTGGGCTTCCTCTGAAATGTATGCTTGATTTGTAGCTTTCACATTCCTTAAAATTTGTTCAATCTTAAATTATGGAATCGGATACTTCCACATTGAAATGGTTACCAATATTATCAAGTAATTACACTTAATTGATGTGGTGGAACCTATTAAATATTGAATTGTGTGAAATAGCCAAGAATCTTAATGGGCAAAAATTAAGGGTGTGTGAATGTTACTTGTTATAACATTGCTTGTGGTTGTGTGTATTGCATTGCATTACTATATTACTTCACATTATGATGTTGGGTCATGGGTTGCGTTCATTAGGAGTCATGCTTTGTATGTGTTAAGAGCGTGAGCATTGGCATGACACGGTTGGCCTGTGAGTGTTGGCTTGTGTATGTTAGGCGAGCATATGCATTAGAGCATTTGTGTGTGTGAATTCCTACGTGGGCATAGCATGGCCTGATGCTTGACTTATGGGGGCCTTGTCATCACGTTAATGCTACAAGAGCCATTGCATCCCTTATATGATGTATTGCATGGTGGTAATGGTGGTGAAAATTGGCTTGTGATTATAATGCGTAAGATTGTGGGTGAAGGCCCACAATAACTAGATCCTGTGATGCATAAGACTGTGGGTGGAGGCCCACAGTAGCTGGATCTTGTGATGCGTTAGACTATGGGTGGAGGCCCACAATAGCTTGTGACCTTGATGAGATTGAGAGTGCGGTGGCACATGATGACAATAGTGATGGATATGATATCTATGGATGTGGTATGGGAGCCTTGGGCTCATGTGGTTGACTTAGTAGCCTGCTCTTGGCTGTTAGCAGGTTTGTATACCGGGACTTGGATGCTAGTGTATGCATTTTATGTGGGTCTTAAGGACTATATATGTGCATCTATGCATTTATGTTATGGCTAGTTATCGTTCGGTATCATGTTATATAACCTCATGGCATGGATTATGTGTCGATTATGTATATAAGGCTAGTGTGTGTTCCATATACAGCATGATATGCATGATGTTCAGCGAAAGTCTGGTCGTACCTATTTTCCATTATTTTTATATACTTGTCGAGCCTTGTGGCTCACCCTGAAAATGTGTTTTGATAAAATGTAAGAAATTGTATTTCTTTGAGGATGTTATCAAGTGTTGAGGGCATGAATCCAATTGATGTCTAGATGTAGGGTAGTGATTTCCCTTGGCTCTGAGTTGTTCATGTCTTCATATATTGATCTATTGATGCTTCCCTTTGCTATATACTTGTTAAGCCTTGTGGCTCACTTTGTTTCTTTTGTTATTCCAAGAAAGGGGAAGATAGTTAATTGGGGCGAGTTCTGGTTAGATGTGTACAATGATATCTCGGCCGCAAGATCCATGGGTGTAGTTTTGAGGGCATGAGTAGAGTGTTTCATTTTATATTTAAAGTCTTAGTGCCCTTATTATTTTAACAATGTAAGGGTGGTAAGCTCGAGATGATAATGTAAAGAATGTGTAATATTTATTTTGGCTCCTATTAATAGTGAGCAAATATGGAAATGGAAAGAAAATTTTGAGTATCTGTATCCATTTTGAATAGACATTTTCTTGGACTTCCTATGCTAGCAGGAAAATCCGAGAGTGAACCTTAACACCAAGTGCATAAATGTTGCATTTTAGCTAAATGAATTATAAATAAATGAATTTACATATGCCATTTGGGTGAAAAAGAAAATGAAAATGACAAAGGAAAAAAATGAAGCAAATGACTAATAAGGGTTTAAAGCACATGTTGTGTTTGAAAAAGATGAGGGCAAATGGGAAATTTCTTAATTAGAGAGAATAAAGAAAAGAGGAAAGAAAAAACAAATGATGCAAAATGGCCATAAAATATTGTGTATGTGTGTGCATGAAGTAGGGGTAAAAAGGTAAAAGCAAGGGAGGTGGTTGGCAGCCCACTCCTTCCCCTTCACCTCTCCATACTTTCTTGTTTTCTTCTTCATTCTTCCATTTCTAATCTCTCTCTCTCTCGTTGCTTTTTCTTCTTTTTTGTTCCTTTTTCATTTGCATCTTCTTCTTCCTCCATTTTTCTGTTTTTTTGGAGTTTCAAGGAGTGAGGATTTCAACTTCAACGAAAGGCTTCTCTTCTTCTTTGATTTTCATCAACAAGGCAAGTTCTCCTTGTACCCTTTTTTATTTGGCTATGCAAGCTTTTCTTCACTCTCTGTCTCTCTCTCTCTCTCTCTCTCTCTCTCTCTCTCTCTCTCTCCTAATTTGATACAAGATTTTATCTTCTTCATTGTATTGAAACCTTTTTTGGTAAAATGGGTTTCTCTCTCCATTGGTTGTAAATATTGTATATTGGTTTTGTAAATTGGATAGTCTTGTTGAGAGTCTCGTTGGGGTTTTCACCCTATTTTTACTTCAAGGAATGGCATTTGTGGGTTAGGAAGCTAGTGGTGGTCGTTTTGGGGTGTTTGTCATTCATGGATTTTCAGTTTTGTGTAAGTTTGGTCAACTATTCAAGCTAAAGATTTCATAACCTAACCCATATATTTCGAAACTTGACCGAGCAGAAACTTTGATTTCGAAACATAATCTCTGTATTTCGAAACTTGTACTCTGTATTTCGAGACTTGATAAAATAGAAACTTATATTTCGAAACTTTTACTCTATATTTCAAAACTTGATCAAACAGAAACTTATATTTCGAAACTTGTACTCTATATTTCAAAACTTGCTCAAACAGAAACTTACACTACGCGCCTTGTACTCTTTTGACCATAACTTTTTGTTCCAATATCAAAATTAAGATCCACTTTTGTGTTATAAACCTAGCTTGATAATCTGCATTTTGGAATAGGATTTGAATCATTTGGATTCAAATTTATCCAATAGTTCCCTTTTTAATCCGAGCCTAAAATCTTGAAATTTTCAGTTTCTTAAATGTTTGTAATCTCTTCCCCAAACATCTTGTAGTGTTCAAATGAGTCTTAAAATGTTTTTTGATGATATGTGGGCGTCTTAAGGGGGAGAAATTTATCATGTGTAATAAGAAACAAAAGCCATGAGACTTTTATGATGAATATATGTAATCAATCTGCTTGATATTGAGAAATGGTATGGAAATGAAACCCAATGATGAATATTAAATCTTGTGGATGAATATACCATAGGCCCATGAATAAAAATGATATTGAAATGTTTACATGTGCATGATGATCGTGATGTGAACATTTCTATAATGGAGCATGCATGCATATTTATGTGAGACTTTATGAGAATTGCATGGTGTAATACCCGAAATTTTATATCAAAAGTATTTTAGAAATCTTTTGGGTCTAAATGCAATTTATCATATATTTCGGGCCCATGTGCAAATTCTAAAACATGAACAAAAAGGTAAGTGACCATACCAATATGAAACTTGGAGGGTAAAAATTTCCAAAGAATCATGGGTTGTCAAAAACAAGAGATTCACAAAGGTTTGGGGTCGAAAATACGCGATTAGGGGCATTCAGGCCAAAGTGCAGAATCTAAAATCTGACTAAAGGTGGTCAAAAAGAGATTTTTTCTAAACTTTTAAGGGTGTAATAAGACATCCTAAACTTTTGGGTTCTAATGAAATAAGTGAAAAACCCAGGGTTTGAGAGATAAGGGCAAAAACGAGAAATAGTAAAAGTTGAGGAATGAAAGTGCAAATAATGGAAACAGGTGTGAAACCTGCAAATCACTGGCCAACTTTACGACGGCCATCGGCGGGACTTCCAAGGGGTACCAGAATGCTCACCAGGCCATGATGGTTCGATTGGGCAAAGGTATTGGCTGGGATCGACGATGAGATGAAGGGAAATTAATTTCAAAATAATCGAAAATTTAGTCAAAGATTTCGAGGGAATTTCATCATCATTTAGCTCTATTCGAGGCTTGTAATGATCATATTCGAAGCTTAGGGTATAGGAAAGCTTGTGTATGGTCAAAAATCTGGTGGAAATTGGGTATAAATCGAGTTCTTAAGGCCGAGGGTTTCATTCAAAATCGAAGGCAAATCGAGTGTTGAGAGCATAGGGCTTTTGTTCCTTTAGTGCTAGGGAGAATTTCTAGAGAATTTGGGAGGCTTTGGCATAAGTTTTAAAAGGTTTCAAAGAGCTCACCGGAAAATAGGGTTACTCCGGAGCCGTTGTAACACCCCGCTATTTCCCGAGCATTAAATGACTTAGGAATTTTGGAAATATTTTTTTCTTTTCATAAACTCAATATAATTATTTCCCGACAATCCTATTATACCTTCTCAACATAACAAAATAAGAATCAATAAGTTAAAACAAGTAATCATCACAAATGCGGAAGCTTAAAATTAAAACCTGATATGGTACATAACTGAATTCACTTAATCATAACATAAGAATCAGTATCATCATATCATCAAATACTTAAATACATGGAGACT
Source organism: Diospyros lotus (assembly GCF_014633365.1). Taxonomy (NCBI): domain Eukaryota; kingdom Viridiplantae; phylum Streptophyta; class Magnoliopsida; order Ericales; family Ebenaceae; genus Diospyros; species Diospyros lotus. The sequence goes on along the minus strand of NC_068343.1, from coordinate 33,134,081 downwards.
TATCTGTATAACCTGACGATTCCTCAGAAATACATTAAATCGTAACAATTATACATGATCTTCAATATACTATAATCTTCTAAACATGATTAAAAATATATCTTGAATCCTCACGGATGTGCTTATACCAGAATAACTTGTCGAACTCATCAGTCACGTCATCACGTCCCGTCACATCTCAATCATCCCCTTGCCATAACTACAAATCCTAACTATAACGTTTGAATGTTCCAGGAGCATAACCCAATTAAAAGATGAATTTTCTAGTGAGGGTTTAGAAACGTGATACATGAATACATAATGCAATAATATGAACAATCATATGCTCTAGTGTAACTTCCCTAGCCCACCAGCCTGGCACGAAACCTTAAGCAAAATCTTGACCTACTTTTAAGATAATCCTAACGTTATTCCATCATTTGCCCTTGGGAAATTATGGCTACACTGTCAGGGTGACGTCCCAATCTCATGCATGAGTATCAATATGCCAATAATATCTTGCCATGTAAAAATTACGACTTTCCATGCAATATGACAAAATGATCATAACTTCAATAAATATCATGCATAATGAAACAAACATGCCATATATAGGTTCTCGGGACAAAACCACTCACCTTTAGCATGAAGTTCGGAATACCTCAAAAAATACGCATCGACTCAATTTGCGTGCCCAATCTTGATTTTTGTGTTAAATCTCAAAAGTTGCACAAACCACTTAATCTTGAGCACAACAATCCTATAAATTATATTAAATCGCGGAATATATAAATACTCCAATTTCTTCACATTTTCCTTCATTTTCTCTTCTAAAATACCAAATAAATACCTTCTTGATTATTTTCTCAAATCTTTTTCAACAACAATTCATTATATTCTAAGACTTTCAATAGAAAATTCCAGAACTTACCTCAAAACTTCATTTGCACGCAAAATGAGGCTAGTCATTGCGAAAATCAAGAAATCGAGAAGGCCAAATCCAAAACTTTTTCCACAACCCTCGAGATAATATTTTTCTAGAATTTTTGGCATTTTTTCCCAAATTTTTCAAGCACACACGCACCCTCACACGCTGGCATATGGGCTACGCATGGTGACTAAAGAGTGTGGCCCACGCACTAGTCATCTTCTCCGGAGCCAGTACACCAGCTATGGGAGATTTCGATGCCATCTTCTTGCTCTCCTAGAGTCGATCAACATGGTTTATCTTTAGGCCTGAAAGGACTGGAAGACGTCCAACCGGGGGCTCAAAAGTTCAGCCAGGCGGACCGCCTCCTTTCTCCGACGACCTTCGAACAGCCCTCAAACCATCACAAAAGCACACCAAATTCTCCATAATTCGTCCTCAAGCCATGGGCAACAAAAGCCCTATGATTTGAAACCCCAATTCATTCAATAACACCCTCGATTTGAAGCTCCCACTTTTTTGAAACCCTTGGCCACTCCAACTCTATTTATAGCTAAATTCGAGAATCGAAACTACCCTTAGCCGCTTAATCCAACCCCTTAGATGCCTCTACCTCCCCCAAGTTAGTCCAAAACCCACCAAAAGAGCTCCAACTTTTCTATCTCAGTGGCCAAACTTTCGGCCACTTTCGGCTAAAAGTTGGCTTGATTCCGACGTGTTTTTGGCCATTTTTCAGCCAAGAAGCTTGTCTTGGCCTTGCCCTGAGGCCCCCCAGCCACTTCCTTGGGTCTCCCATGGCCGATTTTGGTGATTGGATGTTGGTTAGCCATGGTTTCCCTTTTTGAAAATTACACTTCCACCCCTTAAATTTCTGAAATATCATTTCGGCCATTTCCAGAAAGTCCCTGAGTTTTCCAAAACTTCCGTTGAGACCTTTACATTCTAAATTTCTCATTTGACCCTCGAAGTTCCAGGAAATAGGTCATTTCGACCTCCCTCGGGAAAATTCAAAAATTACACTTTGGCTGGGACTTATGCTTTGCTTGTAAAACCTCCTTGTTTCACCCCGAAACCACTTAAGGGTTGATTTTTAGGCCTAATTTGACTTCTTTGAGGGTTTCATTGACTTCTCGGAAGTCCCTTAAGACAATTCTATTTTTCAGCCCGATCTGAAGCTGTACCGAAAATTGTCTCTGATTCGATTTCTCTCGATGCTAAAAATCATTTCTTGAGATGTTCATCAATTCTGTATCATTTTCCTTGGATATCTTGACTCCAGGGCACTCCTTGCATTCGATTCAGTCAATTTTTTGGGCTATTTAGATACCAATCTTCCCCCAAATTTCATTTTTCTAATAAAACACCTATTTTCAAATAATCCCAATTTCTTGGGTATTATAATCACACCTGTAAACGGCCATTAAGGGCCCTTTCGATGGTTGTTTCTGAAATTTAAAGATACCCTTAGGATCGCCTCAATGAGAGCTTCAAGGCTGTATAACTTGTTTGGTCGTTGGAAGCTGTTACAGACTGTCGGAGCCGAAGAAGGAAGCTGGAGAAGACAATAAGTGTGACCAGCACGCGAGGACTTCACTCGCAAGCCACTTGCTCAATGCGTGAGGCACAGGTTTTGTTCGAAATTAATTTTATAATTTTTGAAAAATTATTTTAGGAATATCTGTGCAAAAATATTTGGTGAATTGGGTGTTAGGTATTTATTATGAATTTTCTAAGGGAAAAAAGGTTACAAAAATGAGGAAAATTGAAAAAATTATGGAATAAATTAGGAAAACCATAAATATTGATTTCCTTGAATAATTACTGGCCATGAAAGGATCATTATAAGTGTTTGGGTTTTATACACTATTCGAGGTCAACACATTTTTCGAGGAATATGCCGAATTACTATCTGATGTGAATGAGCAGTCTTTTCAAAACCTAGTATCATTTATGTGGGTGGTTCAACCCGAGGTTTACTTTATGGTTTTACTTCGAGGTGGTTGAATTATATGTGGTTATACTACCTTTTTTATTTTTAAGCATATTGTGCATATCAAGTCATTTTTCACGTGACGCATCAACTGGATATGATTTGTGAAATTGCATGGCAAGTGGTTTTCATTACATTGTTATATTGAAATCATGTCATAGTCCAATGGGTTGGGATGGGGTCTTCATCAGAATGGGGCAAGGTTAATTTCTGTTGATCGGGTGACAATGTTGGGCACCCGAAGATTAAGTATGTCGCAATAAGGTCAATCCCAACGATGTGTGGAATGGATTTTCCATGGGAGGTTGAGTATGCCAGGGAGATTTCTTAAGGTTGATGTGTCGTATCATTTTGTATATGCAATGCTTATACTCGTTTCATGCGTTCTATAAAATTGTTTATGTGCCATCACTTAGATGATTCAACATCTAATCTGGGTTCTGCCCCTAGAACATTCAAACGTTCCAGACAAAGGTCGCAACAGGGATGAGGACATGATCGGATAGAGTTGAGGATGTACGAGCGTGTTAGATAATATTTATGTTTCTTTCAGTTATGTAATCCTTATTTTGTTTGGAAGATGATTTGTTTAAACGGTTGTAATATCTTATGATGTTAGGTTTTGTTAATTCCTCTACATGAGGTTATTTTCACGCGATGACTATGATCCAGAGGATGAGAAAGAAAATGATATCCTATGGAGCGCCTGACGCGGGTGAAGTGGCCATATAACCTAGTAGGCAATGCTCAAGCCAAGTGAATGGTTGATTGATGCTTATATATATATATATATGTATACACATATGCATGCATGTGAATGAAAGGCTATGTGAGCCGATATGATTCATGTGAATGGAGGCTTTGAGAGTCAAAGTGATCCATGTAAACAGATGGTCATGTGAACTGAAGTGATGCATGGGAATCTATATGTTTATGAGAAATGGAATGTTGCATAAAATGTGTAATGATGATGGCATGGGATGGTATTAATGATGGGAAAATTAATAATGGAATTTTTATTATCCTTTGGGGAGTCGGGTATACTCCATTTGGTCTATCCATGCCTTGATTCTACGATCTCACTTGTTGATTATATATTATAGCTGAGCCTTATGGCTCACCTTGCTTACTCTTATCATTTCAGGTAAGGGAAAGAAAATTGCAAAAGGCAAGTCTAATGGGGCTAGAGTCTAGGTTTAGAGGTATACAGAGATGTTCCCAACTAAAAGGTATAGGGTGTATTTTGTTTAAGTGCTTGTAAAGCAAAAATTTAGTGTGCAATTTGCAATATTTCCCTTTTATTTTGGATCGTATGGTCATCTAGCCCAAGGGATTATGTAAGTCAAGTCATGAATGAAATGTATTATTTTTGGCTCTTATTATTCAGTGAGCAAGGAAAAAAAAAATGTTGAGTATTTTATTTAAGTGTTAATCTATATCATTTTTGTGACAAACTTCTTTCGGATTTCTTATACTAACGAGATAATTCTAGAGTAGGCCGCTATAAAGAAGCCCACATCTTGGGCGCATACCCGTCCTTCAAAATCGATCAATGGTCATGGCTGTAATCATGGGTTATGGTGACACCCCAAAGGTAGGATCAAGGGCATCACAATGTGTGACGTTACATTGTCCATAACCTTATGTTATATCAAATTACATGCTAAATATATTGTTAGAATACATGTGAAATAAACACACAACCAAAACTTATAGTAGTACCAATATCCACGAATATCCGAACAAAAACGAAGAAATGAAAAATACACACACAACAAAAATAGAAAAATGAAGAACACAGAGTTTATGTGTTTGGATCAAAACAATCCTACTCACGGCAGGGTTTCACCCTAGTCAATCCACTATGATAATATATACAATGGACTTACAGAATCGATATACAAGACGAAATAGAACTGTCTTACTAAAATAAGAAAACGAATCAAACAGAGTATAAAGCTCATGAAAAACCAGAGCTATTCCTAGCACTCTCAATCTCACTAATCTCTCACCCACTACCAAAAAATCGACATTTAGAGGCGATTTTTTTTTTTTGCATTTAGCGGCAATTTTAACCACCACAAAGAATTTTAGCGGCGATTTTAACCACCACAAAGAATTTTAGCGGTGATTTTGAAAATCGTCGCTAAAACAACCGTTGTGGAGCATTTAGCGGTGGTTTTCAACAACCGCTAGAGTAACCGTCGCAAATTACATTTTTTTACGACGGTTTGAAAACCACCGCTAAATAATAAAGTTAGCAGCAATTTTTAAAATAATTAGCGACAATTTCAAAACCGTCTCAAAATTTCAAAAACCTTGAATTTTAGTGGCGCACTCCTGGCCGCTTGCCTGCGTGCACCACATGGCTGCATGTCCGCATGCCATGTGGCAATGTTGAAAATTTAATTCTAGCTCCTTCCCCTTCCCTACTTTCAAACTCGGGGACTCTCGTGCACGCGCATGCGCGAAGCCATCTGATTTGCAAAACATCCTTATTATATACTAATCTAATCACTATTTTTTAGAATTATATTTTATATTTTTTTAATATAAATTATAAAAAAATTAATTGGTTACATTAAAAATATATTTTTTAAAAATAATGGAATAAATTAATTAATTAATTAAAAAATAAAATAGAAGAGTTAACATATTTTTTTAAAAATTTATATTTATAAATTATTAAAATTTTATATATTTTTTAATTTTATTTTTAATTATTAAATTATTTTCTATATTTTAAAACAGCTGTAAAATTTAATTTTTAAATGAATTTAGTAACGGTTTTCAAAAATCGATGCAAAATTTATTTTTTATTTTTTAATTATTAAATTATTTTAAAATTTTGAAGCGATTTTTGAAAAATCACTGCAAAATTTAATTTTTTATGAATTTTGCAACTGTTCTTCAAAATCGCCGTAAATGTTAATTTAATTTTATTTTTAGATTATTAAATTATTTTTTAAATTTTACGGCGGTTTCTCAAAAATCGTCGTAAAATTTAATTTCTATTTTTTAATTATTAAATTATTTTTAAAATTTTGTGACGATTTTTTAAAATCGCCACAAAATGTTAAAAAAATTGCCTCAGAAAATGTATTTTGTGGCGGTTTATAATCCGCTACAAAATGTTAAAAAAATTGCCGAAAGAAACGTATTTTGTGGCGGTTTAAAATCGTCGCAAAAAAATTGCTTTAAAAAATTAATTTTTTTGTAGTGACCCAAATAATCAAACTAACAAGTGATTTACTTACAAAGATTAAAATCGAAGATTCCTTGCATCGTTTACCTTTCCGATCACCTTGTTCTTCTTCGACGACTTCTCTCTCTCGTGTGATAAGGGTATTTGTTCGAGTGTGATGGTGTCTCAATCTGCCAATTGGAATTCTAAATGGGGCTTATATACAAAGGGGAGAGTAGCTGGCAGCTCTTGGATTAAGGGTTTCTCATAGATCAATGGCCCACAAGCACCTGATCATTATACATATATATAATCCCACATGAAACCCAAATGCAAATGCAAATGAAATGCACATGAAGTGTATACTTGTCAATATATTTAACATAAAATACAATACTATATACCATATGTCATTTACATGAATTAATCAAATAGCATATAACATATCAATATATTTTGAATCATATATCAACATATATAAATCAAGCATCGTTCTTCACCACTTTGATGGGCGATACAATTTTCTTTTGTAACTCTTATGGTTTAAATATGGCGTGAGTAGGGTCATGGGAAGACATAGGTTTATGTAGCTTGTGCCTAACTATGCAATTGGGTTTGGCAAAATCTATATTGTATTTTTATGTTTTTTTAATGATAATTTAAAATTTTATTATTTTAATTATATTAGTGAACCTAATTTCAAGTCAATTTAATCTTTATACTTTGATATTTTTTTATGTGATAATATGTGTAATACCCAAGAAATTGAGATTATTTGAGAATAAGTGTTTTATTAGAAAAATGAAATTTCGGGAAAGATTGGTATCTAAATAGCCCAAAAATTGACTGAATTGACTATAGGGAGTGCCTTGGAGCCAAGATATCTAAGAAAATTATACGACATTGGTGAGCATCCCGAGATAGGATTTTTAGAATCGAAAGAAATTAGATCAGAAACGATTTTCGATATAGCTAAAATACAGCTATGATTTAGGCTGAAAAACTGAATTGCCATAGGGGATCTCCGGGAAATCAATGGAACCTTGAGGGGGTTTCAGTTTTTCATAACGATCAATCCTGTGATGGTTTTGGAATGAAACAAAGATCCCGTGAGAGCACAAGGACGAAATCGTTCTTATCAAGTAAGTTTGAAGTTATTAATTTTGCATTTTAAGTATCGTAATGCAAATTAATACCATGGTTGAGGGTGTATTTGTAATTAATGAAATGCCCAAGTGCAATTAAGGAGAATTAGTGGGGTAAATGTGTAATTTGTGTGTATATCTTTATATATATAAAAGTAGGATAGTCTGGAAAAAAAAATTCCCCCTGAAACTTGCATTAATAATTTGCATTTATTACTTTTTTTTCATTAATAATTTGTATTTAGTAATTTGCATTAATAATTTAAATTTTTCAATTGATTTGAAATAATAAGTACTAATTACTGTAAAATTAATAATGAATTTTAAATACATGAGATTTTCAATGCTAATCATTGGTTTTCCAATACATTATTATATGAATATTAAATATTTAATTAATCCATCAATCAATCAAAAATAAATGCTATTTATGAGGAATATGAATAGACACTTAAAATATTAATTAAATTATAGAAAATTATCCATTAAATAAAATTTTATCTTTATATAATATCATTGTTTTGCATAAAAATACTGATAGGAGAAGAGCAATGCAAACGCCACGCGGTAGCCCGAGGGAGCACCACGTGGCAGCCCCATGGATGATCGAAAGAGGCCACCCAGGTGTGCGAGCACGCCCAGCACAGCCCTTTGTGCACACGGGGCCCCAAGCGCGCCCGGCCAAGCAGCACGCGGCTGCTTGGTGGGGGCCACGCCCCTGGCCCACAGGGCGCCACCCCCGAGTGAGGGTCACTCGGGGGTATGGTACCCCCGAGTGACACCACTCGGGGGGCTCAGCTGCGCGTGCGCACGACTGCGTGCGAGAACGGCAGCGCGCAGACGGCCGCACGCGCGCCCCTGCGCGCGGCCTTCCCCCCGAGTAAGGGTCACTCGAGGGAGTCGCACCATAGCACGCGCGCGCCCCTGCGTGCGGCCTTCCCCCAGAGTGAGGGTCACTCGGGGTAGCCGCGCCTTAGCGCGCACGCCCCCGCACGCGGGTGCCCATTTGCGCGGCCACCCGCGCTCGCGTAGCCATCGGCGCATGCTGTCGCCCATGAGCGCGGCCATCCACACGCGCGACCTCTCGTGCGCGCCCCCGCATATGGCCCCTTCGCACCCGACCCCGTGCACCCACACGCACAGCCCCTCGTGCTCTCATTGCCCGCGCTTGTGCATACCCCCGAGTGAGGGTCTCCCAAGGTGCCGCACTAACATCCACATGCCTCCTATTCTTGCGCTGACGCCTCCAAGATAATCGGCCTAAACCTACTCTCGCGAGACTCAGTCAAAGCTTCTCCGAGATTCTTGCCGCAAAGCTCGGGTCACACGACACATGGATGCCCATCTTCTTGCTATAAATAGGAGGTCACTTTCCCTCATTTGGTATGCAGTCTCTAGCTCTCATATTTTCACTTTTACTCTCAAGTACTCTACTCTTACGGTGATCTAATTTAAGCATCGGAGGGTTCACGCGGGGACCTTCGCCCGCGCCCCTAACCGATTCTTTTTTCAGCAGGTCACCCATCGTTCTCAATCCGACAAAAAGGGCTCACCCATCGCCGTGTTCACCTCGGAAGACTCATACATCGCTCAGATAGACCACGAGAGGGTCACCCATCGCTCGAATCGTTCATCAGAGGGTCATCCATCTGCAGTTCCCCATTTTACAAATTTATTGTTGTTACCGAGTAACAACAATTGGCGCCGTCTGTGAGAAACGCAAACAAAAAGCCACAGAACTATTCCCTCACTATGGCTCAAACCTGAAGTAATCGCCAGACCCTCTCAAAGGGTGCCCAATCACCTCGACGAGAGACCCTCGCTCGGGCAGAAGAACAACATCCATCTACCCAGGAGGGCCCACTACCCCTCATCCATGGGGGCCATCCGCCCCTCACCCATGGGGGTCAACCGCCCCTCATCCATCAATCTCCTCGTGAGGGTCCTCCATCCCTCACTCACCAGCAGCCGCCTCTTCCAGAGCCCTCTCACCCATTGGGGGTGCAACTTCAAGTGCCGCCTCTTACTGCCTCACATGTTCTCTTAGGACCCTACCTAGGGATACAAGTTCCATCTATCGTTCCTTGGGCAGAGTATGAGGCTCTACGACAACAACATTCTAAAGGAATGCAAGCCCATCGGGAAATGGCTGGTATCTTGCAAAGTTTGGTTCCTCATGGGACAATCCCAGAGGCATTAAGGAAGTTTATACCAGAGACAATTCCCTCCCACAGTACACGTCGGGAGGTACCGGGGGATGGCTCCTACCGAGAAGTGAGCCCTAAAACCCATGCTCAACATGTCCATATTCGAAACAACCCACCAAGATCCCCTTTAAGATGAGCTTATAGCCAAACCTCTCCACAGCGAGAAAATGAGAAGGAAATGATCGTCGAAAGACGGAAAGGCAAAGTCCACAAAGAGGAAGATACTCTGAAAAGGTAGCCAGCACTCCTATGGAAAGAGATCGGGATTCTAGACAGAGAGATGGGCCCGATGACAACCCTACCGCATTTAGTGCACGAGAGACAGCCGATATGAAAAAAATGATAGAGCGAGTACTATAACAGAATAAGTTACTACCTGTTCTCGAGGAACAATCTTGAAGAAAGCTACCATTCGTGGAAGAAGTAATGGAGAAACCCTTGCCGAGAAAGTTCAAAATGCCCCAGATAAACCCTTATTCAGGCAAGGACGACCCCTATGATCACGTGCAAAATTACGAATCTTTAATGATGCTGCATGGATGGGACGATGAGATAATGTGTAGGGCATTCCCCTTAACCCTAACTAGGCACACTCAGGCCTGGTTTAATGGTTTACCAGAAACATCCATTTCTTCATTCAGGCAGTTAAAAACGGAGTTCATTAAGGCATTCATTATTAACAGTCAAAGAAAGAAAGACGCAACGTACCTTCTTAGCATTCAACAAGGGCATAAGGAAACCCTACGTCACTACGTGGACAGATTTCGGAATGCCACGCTTGAGATTTGCAATTTGCCTATTGAAATGGCTATGTCCGCTATGTTCCAAGGGACAAGACTACCCCCTTTGCAAGAATCATTATCTCTAGACCCGCCAAAATCTTTGGCACACCTGTTTGTTAGAGCCAATAAGTACGTACTCCACACAGAGATGATGAGAACAATAGGGGGAAATGAAGATGGAGAAAGGAAAAGAAAAGAGCGAGATCATGAAGAAGGATTGAATCAGCAAAAAGAACAAACCAGGAGGTCGGATGCAGTTGGACCACAATTCCATCATTACACTAGGCTCAATCAACCCCGGTCAACTATACTGGCAGCAGTAGAGGGGTCGGGCCTTCTCCAGCTTTCGAAGAAGGTAGACCGTCCCATGGGGAGAAATCAAGAAGAATACTGCAGGTATCACCGGATTCGAGGGCACTCTACTGACCAGTGTAGGGAGTTAAAAAACCAGATTGAAGCACTCATTCGGGAAGGGCACTTGTAAAGGTATGTAAGGACTGAAGGAAGAAACGACCGAGATCGTCAAAGAATGGAAGAAAGACCCGAGGGTCAAGACAGACGAAATTTGTGGCAAAATGAAGACAGAATTATGCCCCCCCCCCCCCCCCCCCGACAATGAGCTGACACATCAAACCATTCATGTCATCTCTGGGGGCGAGACTCTAGCTGGGAATACTTCTTCTTCTTGAAAAGCCTACGCTTGTCAGGCCTACCAGGTCAATTCGATGATGGAGGTAAGAGAAGACGAGGAGCCCATCACATTCACCCCTACTGATAGGGGTGATATAATACTCCCGCATGACGATCTAATGGTAATTTCCGCAATTGTCGCCAAACACCCTGTCAGTAGAATCTTGGTGGATAGTGGCAGCTCTGTTAATCTGATCTATTGGAATTGTTTCGAGCAAATGCATATGTCCCCTGACCGATTGAAAAGAGTGTCATCTCCCTTGTACAACTTCACTGGGGAAGCTGTCCCAGTGGCAGGATCCGTTCAACTACCAGTCACATTGGGCGCCGACCCTCAAAGTGTGACTCGACAGACAAATTTTATGGTGATCAAAGCCCCTTCTGCAGAGTACAACATGATTTTAGGCCGACCGCTCCTCAACGATATGAGAGCTGTAGTCTCCTCTTGCTACTTATTAATGAAGTTCCCCATGCTCTCAGGAGTGGGGCAAGTTCGTGGAGATCAAAGGAAGGCGAGATCCTATTATGTGTCATCTACAAAAGGAAAAAGGATAGAAGAGACTTTGTCTATTGCTGAGAAAGCTATACACAAATCCTTGGCATAAGAGATTGCTAGTAAGCCCCAACCAGTGGAAGAGTTAGAAGCAGTGCACCTAAGCGATACAGACCCCGAGAAGTTAGCGTATGTTGGCACACAGCTTCCGAAATCAGTAAAATAAGAAATCATGGAGTGCCTAAGAAAAAACTTGGATGTCTTCGCTTGGACACCAAAGGATATGCCAGGGATCAGGCCAGACGTGATATGTCACCATCTGAATGTGGACCCTCAGTTCAAGCCTGTCCGACAGAAGAAGAGGAATATTGCCCCTGATAAACTGTCAGCATTAGAAGATGAAGTTGATAAGCTACTAAAGGCAGGTTTCATTCGAGAGGTCTTATACCCAGAATGGCTGGCAAATGTCATCATGGTTAAAAAGCCCAATGGAAAATGGTGCGTGTGTATAGACTTCACTAACCTCAACAAGGCGTGTCCTAAAGACTCTTACCCGTTACCTCGGATTGACCGTCTTGTGGATGAAACATCTGGGTATCAACTGTTGAGCTTTCTAGATGCCTTCTCGGGGTGTCATCAAATAATGATGTATCCTCCAGATCAGGAGAAAACATCGTTCATTATAGAGAAAGGGATATATTGTTACCAAGTTATGCCCTTCGGGCTCAAAAATACGAGGGTCACCTATCAGCGCATGGTGAATAAAGTCTTCAAAGAGTTATTGGGTGATACCATGGAGGCCTATGTTGATGATATGATCGTAAAAAGTCAGGAGAAGGAATCGCATGTAAAAAAGCTAGAGCAAGTTCTTGAAGTCTTTAGGCAATACGAAATGCCCCTAAACCTAGCAAAATGTGCATTTGGAGTTCAATCTAGAAAATTCCTGGGGTATATGATCACATAAAGGGGGATAGAGGCGAACCCCGAAAAAATTCAAGCGATACTGGATATGGAACCCCCAACATCATTTAAAGAAGTGTAGCGGCTGACAGGCCGGATGGCGGCTCTTGGACGTTTCCTCTCCAAGTCAGCCGAAAGGGAACTCCCGTTTCTCCAGACGTTGAGGGCGGGAAAAAAGTTTGACTGGACAGAGTAATGCCAAAGGTCGTTTGAGGCATTAAAGGAATACTTGAAAGAAGTTCCTTTGTTAACCCGACCTGAAACTGGGGAAATGTTATATTTGTACTTGGGCGTAAGTGACAAAGCAGTGAGTACAGTGCTGATTAAGAAGAAAGGATCGGTGGACCAGCCGGTGTACTATGTTAGTAAGGTTCTACAAGGCCCAGAAACATGTTATCCCTTCACTGAAAATGTGGCGCTGGCCCTGCTGAACGCCTCCAGAAAATTGAGGCCGTACTTCCAAGCCCATTCCATCAGCGTACTGACGGACCAACCAGTGCGGAGCATCTTACAAAAACCTGAATGTTCCGGTCGTCTCACCGAATAGTCCATTGAGTTGAGCGAGTATGACATACAATTCCAGCCTAGGCAAGCCATAAAAGGGCAAGCATTAGCAGATTTTATTGTTGAATGTACTCCCTCTAAAGAAGCCAAAGAAGAGAACATAACAGAATGGTTATTGTTTGTAGATGGGGCCTCCAGTTCACAAGGGAATGGAGTTGGAGTCGTGCTTATCCCGCCAGAAGGAGAATCCCTCGAATACTCTTTGAGATTTGCTTTTCCAAGCTCGAATAATGTGGCTGAGTATGAGGAGCTAATTGTCGGTCTAAAGTTGGCCCGAAAGCTTGAAGTAGCACAATTGATAGCGCATAGTGATTCTCAGTTGATTGTTCAACAATACTACGGGCAATACGAGACTAGAGAGCCGGTTATGGGACAGTATCTGCATAAAGTTAGGACACTTGCACAATTGTTCGAAAGTTTCCAGTTAATGCAGATCAACAGATCCCTCAATGGTCATACGAATGCCTTATCCAAATTGGCATCCACCAAAGAAACCACTGAGAAAACAGTATATGTAGAAGTCCTTCAGAGACCAAGTATAAACGAGCCCGAGGTAGCATGCATTGAGAATGGTAACGACTGGAGAACCCCTTCTCACAAATATTTGACCATGGGAGAATTGCTAGCAAACCTGAAGGAGGCCATAAAAATTAAAATTAAAGGGGCTTGTTTCACAATGATTGATGGAACGCTTTACAAGCGAGCTTACACTACGCCGCTCCTCAAATGCTTAGGTCCCCAGGAGACCGATTACGCCTTGGCTCCTCAAATGCTTAGGTCCCCAGCAGAGTATGCGGTGAGCATCTGGGGGGAAGGGCCCTAGCAGCCAAAATCCTAAGGGCAGGTTTCTTTTGGCCTACATTACAACAGGATGCCCAAACGAAGGTCAGGGAGTGTGATAAATGTCAGAGGCACGCTCCGATTCATTCTGCCCCAATATCGCAATTACAGCCCACATTACAGCCTATCCCCTTCGCTCAATGGGGCTTGGATATTCTAGGCCCATTTGCGCGAGCTGCGGGGCAAAGGAAATTTCTTCTGGTAGCAACAGATTATTTCACCAAGTGGATTGAAGCAGAAGCCCTAGCCACTATCAGTGCTAGGAAAGTAGAAGCCATGGTGTGGAAAAACATTATATGCCGGTTTAGTGTCCCACGAATCATCAACACTGATCATGGAAAGCAGTTTGACTGTGGTTCCTTTCGGAACTTCTGTAGAGGCCTAGATATTCAGTTAAGAATTTCTTCAGTGGCATATCCCCAGGCTAACGGACAAGCTGAAATTAGCAACAAAACAATTTTACATGGTTTGAAAACTCGGCTGGAAGGAGCAAAGGGAGCATGGGTGGAGGAATTGCCTACCGTCCTGTGGGCTTACCGAACAACCAGTTGGGTCTCAACGGGCAAAACGCCCTTTAACTTTGTGTATGGGACAGAAGTTTTGATTCCAGTAGAAATCTCGTGCAAATCACCCCGATTGGACGCTTTTGATGAAAGTGGCAGCTCAAATAACTCTGATGCACTGAAAGAAAATCTTGATCTCATCAAGGAACAGAGAGACAGGGCGGCTGTACGAATCGCTGCCTATCATAAAAGGGTGGCCCATTATTACAACTCTCGAGTAAAGAGCCGGCCTCTCAAGGAAGGAGATTTGATCCTCAGAAAGTCGGTCATCACCAATGCACTCCGAGAGGATAGAAAATTTCTGGCAAACTGGGAAGGGCCGTATCGCATCCAGGAAATGATAGGCCCTAGTACATGTATTCTCCAAACACTCCAGGGTGAAACCATGAGCAAAACGCGGAGTACAACTCACCTGAAATTGTACTCTCCTCCTAACATGTAACGTAATAATAATATGAACTCGACAAGGGACCCGTGGACGTAGGCACATTTTGCCGAACCACGTAAAATACTTGTGTCTTCCTTTTTTTGTTTTATTTCAGGCAAGGGAGAAGAGAGCTTTTTGCTTCCCCGTGAAGTAGTATGATAAGTCTTGCCCAGAAGTAAAAAAAAAAATCAAAATTGGCGAGTGAACTAATATCCCGCTAGTAGGTTGCTCTACTACGCCCGATAGCAATACGTAAGGCCCTGCCATGCAATGCGCAATGAGAAAAGCACGGCTCAATTGGCCCAGTAAATGTAATAATTACCCTGCCTCAAAGCCAAGTGGCCCGGCCCAATGAAGTAACAAATACGACTAGTACAACTCGCCAATATTAAAATCACAAGCTATCCCGCCAGTCTATTTAATTGACCTGGCTTGATAGCGAGAGGTCAAGAAATTGCCAAAGGACCACTAAGGGCCTGAACGCCCATAGTCCACCTTGTGGCAGAAAAAACCTAAAATTCCAGACCTTCTATGGGCAGCAATAATAAAGAAAACCAGCGAGATGCAGCCATTGTTAAGGGACAAATCTTATTTATGCAAATGAAAGATACTACACTCAGCGGAGAAAGAGCTACCACACTTGAAAAAAAAAAAAAAAGGGATCTACTCTAAGTCCGCTTCCTCCTGCCAGAACTGGGAGCACCACTACTTGGAGCAGATGGGGTTTCCCCTTCTCCTTGGCCCAAGGATGCAATAACTGTGTCATCAGCTGTAGGTAGGGTATCTGTCATCTCCACTTCCTCTGAGGCAAAGGCGTACGGCTCCCACGGGCCCGACAAGTTCACCAGATTATCAACTAAATGAGCATTCAAATAAGCCTTGGGACTCATAGGGTCAGGATCATTATATCTTCGCCAGTCAAGAACATCAGACTCCTCAACCTCATCAGTATAGACCAACTTAGGGAACTGTTCTCCTAGACGTTTTGATTCCAAGTGCGAGCGTGCGAGATAAAATCCATACTTCGTAAAGCAGCCCCCATAACTGATCTTTCTCTCTTGGCAGTCCGTTGAAAGGCTATAGTCCCTCACAGCCTTCTCCTGTGCCGCCGAAATCTCCTCCTTTCTTCGATTCTTGAGCGACCTATATTGCTTCTTCTGACGAGCAAGCTCATCTACCCTCAAGGAATGCTCTTGCAAAAGGTTTTCATGGGTTTCCTTAACTCCTAAAAGCTCTCTCGTCAGCAATTCTTTGCTATTCCGGAGCTCCTCTATCTTCCCATTTATGCTTGACGATTCACCATCAGCTTCCGCCAACTTAGAGCGCATGTCTTCTACCTCTTGATTCAGTTTTCTAATATCTGCTTGGTAGCAACGCTCATGATCCCTCCACTTCATCATGTTCTCTCTTGCCTCTGCTTTCTCTCGTTCTGCCCGATGATGATAAGCTCTCCCGATAGCGTTGGATATCACCAACCCTTGAACCCCCTGGGTGCAAACAGTGCATTAGAAGACCAACAACCAAGTCAGACGGCAAATACGACATATAGGCACAATAAAGGCATCCTACCTCAATAATCTTTTGCTCGGGAGAGTTGGCAACGCTTGGCCAATTGCCAAAAAAATTATGCTCATCCTGAGGGAGCACGGTAGCATATATCATCCTGGCACCAACCCCCGGGTCTCTTACAGAGTCTGAATCAATCAGCCTAGACTATACATGGAAGTGGTCACCCCTCACTCGAGTGCCGTTAGGAATCGGCACAGGATTTCGTCTGGGCTCAGCAATGGGAGGAAGAATGGGCCAAAAGTCTGGGAGCTCAGCTTTTAGCTTTCGTCGATCCCTACGAAAGGGAACAAAAGGTTGGCGACTCTCCTCCTTGATTCGATTTAGCTCACTACCAAAAGAAGAGCAAGAGCTACCAGTCCCCTTCCTTCGTGAGCCAGATGCATCAGTTGGATTCGGTTCCCCAAGGGCGACTTCGAGGGTAGGAGGATCTAACATGGAAATGTCCGAGGTGGGAACCGAGGGTTCAGGACAAGAAAGGCTGGGCAAGCCACCCATCTCAGACCTCTTCATTTTTAGACACCTTCGAGATGAGCTAGGAGCTAGCGGAGGAAGAAGGCTAGGGTCTGAAGTGTCAAACGGAGGCTTAGGAAATGTTTGAGAAATATTTAATTTGGATTTATTGAGAAAAATAAGAAGAAATAATGAGGAAATTAAAAAAAATGTAAGAAATTATAAAAAAAAAATAGGTTTTGATACTTATTTAAATAAATATGATAATTAGAGTGCTTTGAGACTTAAGGTGGAGTAACTTGTGCGAATTTTGAGCTTGGCATGAGAATCAAGGTAGGGCGTGCAAATCGAGGTGGTGCGCATTTTTTGAGACATCCTGAGTTTTGTTAATCAATTGAGACTTGCAGTATAGGTAGGGAAATGGTTGAAATGTGACGGCACGAGGTGACATGTTCAATGGATTTGGCGAGTTATTCCAATATTTGTTTCTTTCTGATGATTCAGATTATGTGTTTTAGCCTTGTTGAGAAACTTACGTTTCATTGAAAGTCAACCTTGTTAAATGTAAGAATGTTATGTATTACGAATAATATTCAAGAGTCGATCATGTAATACTATTATGTTTAACATTAATTGAGGTATCACTTGATTGTATTTGAGATATTTAGTTGTTATCCTTTGATGATGAGTCTCCATGTATTTAGTTTTGAAGAGGTACTATGATACGAATTCTTATGTTATAATTTAAGTGAATTCGGTTATGTACCATATCAGGTTTCGATTTTAAGTTCCGCATTTATAATGATTTCCTATCTTAGCTTATTGAATTCTATTTTGGTAAGCTGAGAAGATAGAACGGAATTATCGAGGAATGATTTATATTGAGTCATGAAAATAAAAAAATATTTCTAAAATTCTTAAGTTATTTAATGCTTTTGAAAAGGCGGGGCGTTACAATATGAAACTTTTCATTATTTTGATTATATCCGTGAATTTATATTTTTTAGTTAATTTAACATCTATACTGTCATGTATAAAAAAAAAAAGGGTAAAATAAGATAATTAAAGTATAAGTCATGTTTTGTTCATATCAAAATACATGGACTAAATTGACTCAAAAATTTAGGTCCATGAATGTAAATGAAACAATGAAAAGTTTAGATTTGCATAAAAAAAAAAAAAAAGGTCAAATTACGGGTTTAAATTAACTCAAAAATACAGATCTAATGGTATAATTGAAATAATAAAAAATTTAAATAAGTATATAAAAAAATCATAAAAATACAAAAGCAAAAATATAGATTTGGCCATTAAATTTTTATATTCATATGGGGTCAATCAATATAATGTGTGTGTGTATATATACTGTCGTGCCTCTGAATTTTAATATTTTTAATTTTTATCCTTTCTAGTATTGTGTTACCATGTCTATGTCACACAATAAAATTTAATATGTGAACGAAAACATGGATTCAATAGTTTAATTACAATTCATTCTATTAAACTCCTAAATAGAAGAATACTTAAAAAAAAAATTAGGGCATTTATTATGTATATGCATAGATCATTGCAAATCATTTATTTCTCATATTAGTTTTAACACGAATCTAACAAAAAAAAAATATGGATATAATTTAAAAAAAATGCTATTTCCAATTTCATCTTTTATTTTTATAAAAAAAATATAATTATTTTAATTTTAATTTTTATTATTGCTCAACTACAACAATAAATTTTGATATGAGAGACCTCTGGGGTGGCACAAGTAGATTATTTGGGTGATTTTCTTGAGTGATGAATGACTTTCTTGGGATAGAATGACTCTGATGGATGACCTTTCTAAATGATGGATGACTTGTCTAGATAGAAAATCGATTAGAGGCATAGGTGAGGATTCCCATGCAAACCCTCTTATAGTTAAGTTAACCCCTAAAAAATATGAAATGCTCGAATGCAATAAAAAAATATGAGTTGAAGAGATGGTATACCTCAATGGGGGGGGGGGGGGGGGGGGGAGGACTCCCCCTATTTATAATGATGAAAAAGACCAATACACGGTTATTGAATAAAGTATTTTTTGAAGTGTTATCTATTCGTGTTAATAAGAGTTAAAACGTTATTGAACATTTTTTTTTCTTTTATTTGATAGATAGTCACAGTCATTCAACTTTTTAGTAAATTTTTTAAGATTTTTGGTAAACTGTGATCCATGTAATAAAATATGAATGTAATTTGTTTGTAGTTAATATGATGGGAGATGCTTTTTTAAGTCCTTTTATTGATAATATAAAAAATTATTGGAAACATTTAGTGCAATGCCCCCATAATTAGTTGATGTGGTGACGTGGTCAACACTTCCTTGGGTTTGCCTAATAAGATCTCAGTTGTTAATATGAATTTAGTACCCTTTTATTGATAACTAATAAATATACTGTGTATAACAGTACAACATTCGTTGATATAACTCATAAATTCACACTAGCGCGAGAGACCAAGTCAAATTGAAATCTTCTTCTTCCGAGGCCAGCTCAAGGGGTTGGTGGCACTGGTGATTACTAATTTAGGGACTTTTTAAAATATAATAAAAACTATTAAAAATTTATTTTTTTTATTTTTTAGATACAAAATTATTAATTAAATGTTTATGTTTTAATTTAAAAATAAATCTTTTTTAATTGACAATATAGTCAAATTACTTAATCTTTCTTGTGATATAGTTAAATGTAAATAAGATTTTATTAATTTTAATTTTGAAAAACTTATTTCTTGTCAAAATTATAATAACATAAATGGTTAATAATATTTTATAAACTATCTAAAATAATTTACTTTTTTTATAAAAATTAGTATCACAAGTAGTGTTTTTATTTCTATAATTATAATTTCTCTTAAAACTTTTAATTCTGGAAATAAATTTAAACTACCAATATTAGAGAGCATATCATGTTTTAGAAAATTTTTAAAATTTAAACTTTTTTTCTTCAAATTATCATCATCAAGTAATTTTAAATTTTCTATATTATAAAAAAAACTAAAATTATCTTCATAAATTTTAATTTGTTCCAATCTATTTTAAAGAGAAGAAATAACATGATCAATATAAAATAATTAATTTTAAAAAATTATCCGACATTTCAATTTCAACTATCGATGTAATTTGAATTTTTTTTCCCGTTATTGAGAATAGCTGAAAAGCTAAAAGTCAAAGTAAAACATAAAATAAAGTCATCTAATTATTCACTCACAACTCACCAATCACAAGTCACACCTCTTATAATAAATAAAAGTGAAGCTGAAGCTGAAGGCGGCCAACTGATTCTGAAGGCAAGTTAGGCCAGAAATTTTTTAAGGCCCCTTTAAGGACCCTAGGCATAGGACTATGCCTTAAGTCGGGCCTGTCTGCTCAATAGGAGTTACTTATATTACACGAAAACATCTCATAAAAATTATTTTTTTATTTTTGAAACGTTTTTTATTTTCGTTTCGAATCCTATTTATGTCTATTTTTTAAAAAAAATATTCATTTCCACGTTTTCGTTTTCTATCAAAAACGTTTTTCATTTTCATTTTCGTCGTTTTCATGCAACACAGGGAGTGAGTATATCTCTCACAAATTCACCATTAAGTAATTGCGATTTTCATCCATTTGTTTCTTTATTTGGCACAATTATCTCAATTAGCACCACCCGCCCATCAGTCCACGTGCGATTGGCTGCAAATATATTTGAAGTATAATAGTCTCCTTTAAAAGTTGTGATGTTGAACTTAACTGAATTTCGTATATTTTGAATATAAATTTCTGATAACTCAAACTAAGAGTCCTTCAATTGAGCAGTAGCGTCTTTCAGTCTTTTAGAGTTTTAACTGTTCTTCTATGTCTGCCTTCTTGTAGTCATATTCATGATTGTTTCTCTTTCTCGATACAACACCTCGCATCCATTGAGTTGACCCAAACTCATAACAGTCACTTTGTTGGATACTTGCACATGGATCTCGCCATTCTTCGTCAGTCTCATATACCATTTCAACAATGCATTTTACAATATCTCAGGACGACTACTTGTGTAATAAAACAATATCTCAATGCAAGTTTTCAAATGTCATGCAGTCCAGAAAAAAGTGATCTGACCCAAAATGGAACTTGCTACTCCAGACCACACAGGCATGGTCTACAACTTCATTGCGTATCCCATAACATTCCACACAAGACTTCGGCATCAATTGGAGCCTTTGCTTCAAAAACAACACATACAACAAGACCCCTGACCCTTTGATACCAATTTGGCATCAGCTGGATTCAAACATAATGCCCCATATTATTTTGATAGCTGAAATACTTTGGAATCTCTCTTCCGGGAAAAACAATAGTGTAGTTCGAGAGATGAGCGATGTTCTGTAGCTACCACAAATAAAGATATGAGAGAGAGAGAGAGATATATGATTCTTTGCTAGTGTATGGCAATTAATTAAAATGATGAGAGAGCTGATTCTTTGCTAGTGTATCGCAATTAATTAAAATGATGCGCATATACCCACTATTACGTATAGGTAGACACTGCACTGTTTCTAATGATGTGCATCCACTTGCATCAATGTCATAGATAGCTGGTGGGAGATAAGCCAACCTTTTAAGCTTCTTGCAATCCATCAAGTTAAGATGACTAAGACACGGAAGATAACCGATGCTTGCTGGCAAACCAATAATGTTGCTACCACGAAGGTATAAAATTTTCAACGAGGGTAAGGAGTCTAGGTCATCTAGGAGAAATCCTTTTGAGAAGTTGCAGTTACGAAGATCTAGTGTAAACAAAGAGCGTAAGCCTGATAGAAGAATAGGTAGCTCAAAACATCTTGACGTTCTTTTGGAATTAGAAATGATGAGAACAGGGAATTCCATGGTGTTGATGTTATTACTCTTCCCTTGCACATCCCGAAAATGACAAAACCATAAGTTCCTTCATGTGTACAATCGAGTAAGGTGGTTGCTTAATAGCAGTAAAATCAGCACGAAGTTCCTGCAATCTCTGCAATCCTCTCCTAAGTTCAACCCACAAATGCCACTTTGAAGACTTGTAAGTTCTTTACAATCTCGCAGATTAATATTTGGAAGATTGCTGAGATGCTCAACTGGCAGTTTGCTTTACACAAGTCCCATCCAAATCAAGATAAATTAAGCATTCCATAAACGCTAAGACTTCAGAAATATTTTTGAGTTTTGAGCAACCAGAAAGAACAAATTGTTTTAAGGGATTTAAGCCAACAGCCCGTAGGAAGAACCTGAAGATATTTGCACATAATCCTTTTGATGGCTTCAATGAATGAGTCGATCTCAACCAAGTTCGTACAACCTTGAAGAATCAATTCGATTTGCTACCTCTTTAAAATCTAGGCTCTTGGTTATGCATGGTGAATAACTGATTTCAATTTGTTTAGGCACTACCAAATGTTAAATAAAGTACTCACTCACTCCTTTGTTGGGGACTTGAGGCCAAACCTTGAAGCCTCAATAACAACCACTTGGTATTTAGGGGGCCAAATGCGAAAAAATCATTTATAATTGAATTTCAGTTGGATATTACCAAATCCAATATGATATTAACCTAAATTCATTAAATAATATAACTATTTTGATCATTTTTGAATTAAAATTTAACTATTTTAACAAGGAATTAAAATATTATATACACAAATACAGAGTCACTAATATTTTAAAAAAAAAAGTTTTGAGTTTGAGTTGTTAATATTACCCGTGTGTTTTTTAATCCCACCCAAAAATGTTGGTCGCTTCCATTAGAGTATTTCTCCATGTTTGCACCTTCTGCTTCTCCTTCTCTTCGCTGGAATCTCGCTCGTGTCTGGCGAATGCTCTCCAACGCTCCCTCTTTGTTTTCGTAAATTCGAGCGATCTACTTTATAAAACATCAGCAAAACGGTGAGTGGCAAAATGATTCCTCTTCTGGCACTCACCGTTTTGCCGGTGTTCTATAAAATAGATCCTTTAGGATTGCTTTATAGAAAACAACCATAGAAAACCTCTTGGAAGAAACCTACTTCTGGGAGAAAACAACCACGACAAACCTCAACTCCTTGATGACTTTTAGGAGTGTTGGAGAAATGGATTCACATCTCTTGAGCTTTGGGCCATCCTTGAATGTGAAAATGACCTTCTGATGCAGAGTCGAATAAAGACGGTCAACAAAGCTGTTGTGGGTGTCTCCGCCTCTGAAGCTCAAGAAGACATCGTATTTGCAAGAACTAGACCCAGAAAGGAGAGAAGCTCCGTCCTGCAACTGGGTTCTGGTGGAAGCCATTGTTTTCTCTCCGTCCTGGAAATTGGGTGTTGGTGGAAGCTATTGTTCACCTGTTTGAAAAACAAACACCCTTCGTATCGACCTTTCGTCTAATCTATGCGAAGCAACAGAGGCCAATCACGTTGTGGACAAAGAATGGTATTGGCAGTGGGCCCTGCCCTTGCAAGTGGGTGATGGTAATGCATTGCGTGCAATGTAAGCTGTCGTTATAGGAGCAGGGCCCTATATATAATGAGATATGGAATCGGAAATATTAATACTTTATTGTATTTATTTATAATTTGTACGTTATGATAAACAATAATAACGTCCCATAATGATATACCCATGTGATTTAGGAGCCAACATTTAGATTTAGTTGTCATTGTCCTTCCTTATTAATACAGCTGTTCAAACCTCTATTAAATAAATATATCTAAAGAAATTGATAAAACTTTATCCCATGGATCAACAAAGAACTGAACTGCCACACCTAAGAGATTAGTTAAGTGTTTAAAAATCGAAATCTTCTCCAAATTTCATTTAAATTATTTGAATTAATTAATTACAATAACTTTATAGATATTAATACATGTAAATACACAAATTTATAAATTACAATTATATTCTTTTTACCAAACAAAAAATTTACTGTCAATAGATTAAATATATATCACTTATATATTAATTTTTACATAATTTTAAAAAAATATATAAATTTAATATATCATTGTCAATATATTAAATTTAACCATCGTTGTTGAATTTTTTTTTAAATTTAAAAACTCACTTCATCAAAACTTTGCTTTTTACTTAAAATGTAATGAACTTAGAATATAAAATAGATACATATTACCAGCCACATATTGCTTGTTTTTTTTTTTTTTAATTTTTAAAATCAGATAAGAAGAGTGAGAAGAGAAAAGAGAAAAAAAAAAGGTTAAATGGTCTTTTATATTTTTTTTAATAGCAAGTGTAATTATTGTAATTTCTCAAATATCAAGGAATTTATTACAATTTTACTAAACTTTAAAAGTGTTATTGCAATTTTACTATAATCAAGAGAAAAACGATGGTGACGGCAAATGGGGATGAGGATGGGGCTTGTCCATAACGATAGAGTGACAACTAAAATAAAGACATTTGCTTTCTTTCTTTCTTTTGTTAATTTTTTTTTTTCTTATTTTTTTTTTCTTTTTCTTTTTCTTTCTTTCCCTCTCTTTTTATCTCTTTTTTTCGAAGCCAAATCTAAATTCTAAATAAAGAGTTTTATTCTTTTTTTATCTCTCTCTCACTTTCTCTCTTATTTGAATCCGAATATGAGTATGAGAAGAATGTTACACTATCTTTCTCTCTTTGATTTATTCTTCTCCTTCCCTTCTCTCTCTTTTTAATTTTTTCTTTTTCTTTTATGTTTTTTCTACTTTGTATCTAATTATCTTCTTATTGTTCTTCTTTATATTTTTTTTATCACTTTTTTTCTTCCTACACAGAATATTAGCAGAGACACTCTCAGAGGTTTAGAAATGCTTTGACTAATTCACGTGGTTTAGTTTTTTTTTTTTTGATAAAAATACATCTTTTCTATTATTAATTAAATTAAAATAAAAATAAAAAAGATGAAAAAAATAAAAAGATATTGCTAGCTAAAAACCTTCGAGTTTCAATCATTGAAGCCCATCAACAAACTAGCTAACTTGAAGATGACAAGTTCTTGTGTGCACACACATAAAGAAAGAAAAAATAAAAAAGCGAACCAATTTATTTAAAATTAACAAATCCATGGAATTATACGTCTATCATCTTCTTCTTTTATTTTATCTTCTCTCTTTGTAGCAAAATCAATCACTACCGTTTGACATGTCATTGATTAGTTCTATATCAATTGACAATGAGTATGTAAATGAGTTTTACGAGCCTGTCCTGGATAAATAGAAGAAGTTTATAATCACTCATTCTTTTCTAATTTTTTATTATTCTAATATATTATTTTAACTTACTTAATATTTAATTAAAATAATATAAAAATATATAATTGCTTTATACTTTTTTTTATTAATTCCACTAAACCGTGGGACTTGTCTCTGGGGGTACAAACAAATTATTATTATATATATATATATATATTTGCTAATTAATTTGCAAGATTTGTCCTTTCCTACTATTTTAATTAAAAAGTGTGTACAGTGGGGCTCTGTCTCCGGGGGTGGTTGAGGGCCGACGAAGCAAACCCCCTCTCCAAATAAACTCCATTAAGCCTGTGGCTGAATTTTTATTTTATTTTATTTCTTCAAATAAGCCTGTGGCTGTAGTTAATTATTAACTACAGCCACAGGCTTATTAACTATCTCTCTCTCTCTCTCTCTCTCTCTCTCTCTCTGTGGCTGTAGTTAATTTGGCTGTATTATCTCTCTATCTCTCCGTCTGTGTGGCTGAATTTTTATTTTATTTCTTCAAATAAGCCTGTGGCTGTAATTAATTTGACTATCTCTCCTCTGAATTTTTATTTTATTTTATTTCTTCAAATAAGCCTGTGGCTGTAGTTAATTTGACTATCTCTATCACATGATGTGTTGCCCCAGTTGTCTTGTCCATGTCCATTGCAGGAAGCTGCGCTGTCACCGTGCTAGCTATATACATTATTATTTTATTATTACATAATAATGTATACAGCTACCGCCCATCTCAGCGTCGTCCAAAGCGGGTGTAAGCCCAAACCAAGAATCCGTAAAAATATCCCAAAGTTCCCAGATCGACTCTGATGGGCGGTGGTTGAAACGGTGGTCCCACAGCCGTGCGTGGTGGTGGGGGGACACATACTCGGACGATTATTTATTTCTCCTCCTCCTCCTCTCTTCTGTCGTTCCCTCATCTTTACCTAACGTACGCTTCCACTATGGAAATCTCCTCGAAATTTTATTTAAAATATTTTAATTAATTATAATAAATTTATAAATATTAATAAATATAAATAAATAAATTTATAAATTACAATCATCCTCTTTTTACTAAACAAAAATTCACTGTCAATAGATTAAATATATCATTTATTATATATTTATTATATTATTTTTTACATAATTTTAAAAAATATATAAATTAAATATATCAGCCAATAAATTAAATTTACCCGTTGTTGTTGTGGAATTTTTTAAATTTAACAACTCACTTCATCAAAACTTTATTTTTTTATTAAAAATGTAATGCACTTAGAATATAAAATAAATACATATTTTTTAATTCAACAAACATTTTAAAAATATATATAATTATTCTATAGGAGCAAGAATGGAGAATTACAAGCAGTTGGTCCTGAGATTTAGAGTAATTGTAAAAAATATTTTTGACGTTTAAAAAAATACAAAAGAATACTTAAAGTTTAATATTATGTTATAATTTCTCCTATGTTATTAATTAACTATCGTTAAATTTTATAAAAAACTAAAATATCCTTATATCTAAACTTTTTTTCATCATTTCTCTCTTTTTATATCTCCTCTATTATTTTTTTCATTTATCTATAGTGAACGAATGATGATAATGATTAGAATCAAGAAAGAAACAATGATAACGACAAACAGTGACGACGAGAAGATTTGTTCATAACAATAATAACAATAATAAGAGTAAGAATATTTTCTTTCTTTATTTCTCTCTCTGACTTCTTCTTCTTCTTTGTCTCTCTTCCTCTCTCTTTTCTTTGAACTTAGATATGGGTTTCAGATAAAGGGTTTCATTCTCTCTCTTCGACTTTTTATTTTTTTGTTTTTTTCTTTTTATTTTCTTTTTGTCTTCTTCAAACCTAAATCTAAATTCGAGATGAAAGATTTCACTATCTCTCTCTATCTAATTTATTCTTCTTCTTCTTTTTTTATCTCCCTAATATTTTCCTCTTATTCTTGTTTCTCTCTCTAATTTTTTCTTCTTATTATTCTTATTCCTCTTATTGCTTTTTCTTCTCCCCACATAGACTATATAAGTTCATCATCAATTACAAGGGCAGTGGGCCCTGCCCTTGCAATTGGGTGATGGTAATGCATTGCGTGAAATGTGCGCTGTGAAGGTGGCGAACAATGCTGCTTGCGGTGCGGGAGATGCCCGCCCGTAGGGCCCAGCCCGCTTCCCGCCCGAAAGAACCGCTCACTAGCTAGCCGGACTAGTGGGGGCCTCATAAATTTATAATATTTGAATCTTCTTCAAATTTCATTTAAAATATTTGAATTAATTATAATAAATTTATAGATATTAATACATGTAAATAGACAAACTTATAATTACAATCATATTCCTTTACCAAACAAAAAATCACAATAGATTAAATATATTTATTATTTTAATTTTTACATAATTTTAAAAAATATATAAATTAAATATATCACTGTCAATATATTAAATTTAACCGTTGTTGTTGAATTTTTTAACTTTAAAAACTCACTTCATCAAAA
The DNA here is from genome assembly GCF_014633365.1 of Diospyros lotus. NCBI lineage: Eukaryota > Viridiplantae > Streptophyta > Magnoliopsida > Ericales > Ebenaceae > Diospyros > Diospyros lotus. The sequence continues at coordinate 33,106,575 of NC_068343.1, read as the reverse complement.
TTTTATTTTTTCATTAAAAATATAATGAACTTAGAATAAAAAATAATTTTTATGTTTTAAAAATATAAAAGAGTACCTGAAGTTTAAGTTATGTTACAATTCTTCTCAGGTTGTTAATTAACTATAGTTAAATTTTATAAAAAAAAAATTAAAATATCCTTATATTTAAACTTACTCTCATATTTTCTCATCATTACTCTCTCATTCATATCTCCTATATTGTTTTCTCCATTTATCAATAGTGAACGAATGATGACAATGATTCGAATCAAGAAAGAAATGACAATGATGGCAAACAGTGATGACAACAAGATTTATTCATAACAATAGTAGTGACAACAAAAAGGAAAGGTATCTTCTTTTTTTCTCTCTTTGACTTTTTCTTCTCCTCTCTCTCTTTTATCTCTTTTTTCTTTGAACTTTGATATGGTTCCAAATAAAGGTTTCATTCTCTATTTCTTTCTTTGATTTCTTCTTTTTTTTTTTTCTCCTTATTTTCTCTTCCTTTTCTTCAAACCCAAATGTAAATTCGAGATAAAACGTTTCACTACCTTTCTCTATCTAATTTCTTCTTCTTTTTCTTCTCAATCCCTAATATTTTCTTTTTATTCTTCTTTCTTTCTCTAATTTCTTTTTATTATTATTCTTATTTCTCTTATTGCTTTCTTTTTCTCTCTATGTAGACTATCTGAGTTCATCATCATCTCTTTCTTTCTACATAATAAATCTATGTTCATCGTGATGAACTCAAATCTGGTTTAGGCTCATCATTTCTCTATCTTCGAATAGTCTTTGATAGTCAGTGCGATTGCTAGCCAGGAATTGCTTTTTTTTTATTTTTAATTTTTAAAATCAGATAAGAGGAGTGAGAAGAGAAAATAAAAGAATGGTAAAATGGTCATTTATGTTTTTTTTTTAATAGCAAGGATAATTATTGTAATTTCTCAAATGTCAAGGGATTTATTACAATTTTACTAAATCTTAAGAGTGTCTTGCAATTTTACTAGAATCAAGAGAGAAACGACGGTGGCGGCAAACGGCAATGGCGACAAGATTTGTTCATAATGATATAGTGATGATTAATGAGTAAATATACCACATTTTAATTTATAGAAAAAAAATATACCATATTTTATCATATTCTCATTCTTTTACTATCAAATAAATGTGATAAATTGGTATTTATATTTGTTTTGCAAGGGATTATCAAAATTGAACGTGTTGCATTCAAATTAAGGAATAAAATGAAGGACATTGGATATCCAGAAAATCATCCAAATGCAAGAAGACACACCCGGATGTCACACTATGCATCCAGATCCAAGGAGAAGCAGCTGCAAGATTTATTTGGATTAAGCACAACCTATTCGAATATCATTGAAGCATATCCAGATATCTCGCAGCATATCCGGATACAAGAATGAAGTCCAAAGAAGTATATCCAGATCCATTCCAAGCTATTCGGATACAAAATCAGCAAATTCGGATATCATGCAACATATCCGGATGCGGAGAGAAGATTCAAGAAGCTTTATCCGGATATTGCATTATACATCCGGATCCATACGAAAAATAATTCCAAACAAATTACATATTTGTGCGCCTCATGAAGCCATTTTCAAAGAAGTCTTGCCAGCAAAAACACATGGTTTCTGATTTCAACTTCTGTAACTAGTGATGGGCCACCATTATTCTACAAATTTCATCCAGGTTGTGTTCTGAAAGAGAGGATGGGCAGAAAGAATTTCCAGAGAATAGGCAAGAAATCAGAGAACTTTCAGAAGCTCATATTCACGAGTCTATTTATTCCGTGCTCTTCACCCAGAAGAAGGGGTGCGGGGTAACTGTTGTCATTTGGAGATCTCCAACCATTGCCATTTTCTGTTACTTGTTACTTTCGAAAATAGTTCCATTATCATACTTCCATTATTTTTCCATTGTTATTTTCATGTTGTTTAGAGATTTTGTTAACACCACTTTGTTCTATTATCTTCTATTCGTATCAAAGTTCTCATTTTGCTGTTAAGGAGAATACTTGTTACTGTTTATTGTCATTTATATTCCACGTAAGTTGTTGGATCTTTTCAATTGCAATGTATCTTTTCAATTTCAATAAAACAGAATGACCTTGTTTTTTTGACACATGCAACTTCACTTCTTGTACTTTACCTTATGCAACTTCATTCTCGCATTTAAATTTCCAGCAACCTCACTTTCCTGTTATTTAAGTTTGATCATTTAAATTCCGTAGATTACTATTCTATTTTTGTATTCTCTTCTCCTTTAAATTGTTGTATGTAATAATGGAGGTGTGTGGCTAAACCAATCCTTGGGTCAAGGCAAACACTGTTCAATGCCATAGACTCCTAAGATAGCCGAACTTCAAATGCATAACAGAAATCTAATTTGATTTGAGTATGATGCGTTCATTGAATCTTTGGATTTGGATTAGAGCATAAGCCTCACTTAGAGTCTCCATATCATGTATGGAGATTACTAGAATTGGAGATGCTACCCTATCCAAGTCCAAATGAGTTATTTGTTTCTGCATATTAATTGCATCCCAATTTATGGTCATTGCTTAAATTAGAATATCTCATATCATGTATGGAGATTGCTAGACTTAGAATTATCATGATCTTGGTATGCATTCTAATAACAGAGCCTCAAATTAATTGAGATCTATGTTTCTAGAATCTATCTATCTATGGAGAAGTCATGGGATTGGCACTGAATTGCCTTAACTCAAGACTCCTTACATTCAGCAACAGTTTACTTCATCTTGTAAATTTTAGCTTATTCAAAATACTATTTGCAAGTCCGAAATTTCCAACGTTTGGTATAATTATTTCCTTTCATAGACAATCTCTCAGTGAATTGACCTGAACTCTTCCAGAAATTAAATTGTGCTACACGTACACTCGCACTCTAGCGAGTATAAACACTTTACCCTTATTTTGATAAATAACGTTACTAATTATTGGTTGAGTGGTGCAGTCAAGTGACAACTAAAATAAAGGCATCTGCTTTCTTTCTTTCTTTTGTTGACTTTTTCTGTAATACCCCAAAAGTTCAGATAAGGGTAATATATATCGAGGATAAGTAAGGAAGGAAACAACACTAACTGAATACCTTTTGAGCTGAATGAAGGCAAATAAGTCTCGGGTTAAGAATACTTGAGCTGGGGAAGCTCAAAAATGGGTGACCTCTGAAAAATTCACGTAGGCCCATCAAAATAAGTTGTTCCGATCCTTCTTATTGCTCGATGAGGGATGTTACATTTTCTTCTTCTTCTTATCTCTCTCTTTATCTCTTTTCTTCAAACCCAAACCTAAGTTCTAGATAAAAGGTTTCATTCTTTTTTTTTTTTTTTTATCTCTCACTCTATCTTTTCTTTGAACCCAAATCTAAGTTTGAGATGAAATGTTTTAATATTTTTCTCTTTTTGATTTCTCCTTCTTCTTCTTCTTCTCTCTCTTTAATTTTTTTTCCTTTCTTTCTTTCTATCTAATTTTTTTTCTTATTGTTCTTCTTTTTATTTTCTTTTACCATTTTTCTCTCTCTACACTGATTATCCATTTTCATGATCTTTCTATATACGTAATGAATTTAGGTTCATCAGGATGAACCCAAATTTGGTCTGAGATCATCCTTTTTCTCTTGGAATACTACCTGACAATTGGCAATTGTCAGTCATTGATTGTTTCTTTCTTTTTTTTTTTTTTTTACTTTTTAAAATTAAAAGAGAATAGTGAGCATGAGAAAATAAAAAAAAGGGTAAAATAGTCTTTCATGTTTTTTTTTTTAATAACAAGGGTAATTATTATGATTTCTCAAATATCAATAGATTTATTACAATTTTACTAAATCTTAAAAGTGTTATTACAATTTCCTCAAAAAATAAATATTAGATATAATATTTTTATACTTATTGCATGAACTACGAAAATGTTTCACAATTTCCATTTTCACTACGAAGCTATAACAAGGTTTCACAATTTATGCCGTGGGGATTTTGTTTTTAATTTTTTTATTTAATTTCAATTTACATTTTTTAGTATATATATTTATATATTTTTAGAAATATAAATATAAACTAAAAATATATAAAATAAAATATAATTTTTAATCATAACTATATTATATTTCCTAAATTGTAATTACCAAATATATGTATTAAAAGTGTAATTATATGATGAAGAGTATAGTATCCTGGCTATGAGAAAATTACAAATATATCATTTTTAAAAGATTTTTAGGGTCAACAGGTGTTCTAGAATATTCAAATCAGGATCCAATTATGTAAATGTACGATTTCCAAGGGTCAACACGTGAAAACGGAATGTGTTTTTTGTGTTTTGGAATTGAAGATTATTTTGCTGAAAACATTTAAAAATAACTTTTTATTATTTTAGGTTTTTTTATAATTTTTTTTATTTTTAAAAATGTATTTTTTAAAATAACAAAATAAATGCATTTTTATTATTTAAAAAAATTAAAAATTAAAAATAATTTAAAAATAATAAAGAGAATGCAATTTTAGTGTTTAGAAAAAGAAAACATAGCCAAGTATGTCTCTATCCTTTTATTAGTTTTACTTTAGCAATTTAGTGTTTAGAAAAAGAAAATTCTCAATTTTTGAGTATTTTCCTTGATTATTATTTAAATAAAAAATATTACTAGATACGGAACCCATCATAAAAAGAATATTGTTGTGGCTATGACATTTGTGTAGAAGAGGAATTTCAAAATATCATTTACAAGTCTTTAAATGTTATAAATTCAGTTTTTTATCTCTAAGGTGACTTAGGTAGTTTTATCATGATGATTGGAGTTGATCATCATCAAGTTTGTCAAATTGAGTGTGCTCAAACAATGCCAGTGCTCAACCTTGTGCCTGTCTGTTCAACTCTTCCTTCTCTTTTCTCTCTTATCTTCTCTTCAAGGCCATCATTACCTTCACCATCGTTGATTGCCGTCTCTCTTCTTTCTTTCTTTCTTTTTTTTTTTTTCTCTTCGTTTTTGCATCTGATTCATCCGCATCAAAGGCATCATTTTCCTTATACTTAAAAAGAATTTTCAGCTTCATCAATGATACTAGATTTTGTAATTTTGATCCATCTTGTTACCTTAAAACAATTTTGGATGTTGGGGACAAATATCAATTTTAAAATAATAAAACTATTCACATTATACACAAAATTCCCATTTTGATAATTTAGCATTGCATCTAAAATAAGATTTACTAAGAATTTGAGCACATAATTTTGTAGATTGGCATGGTGCAATTTACAAATTGCAAGTGCCATTCAATCGCTTGGCTTGTTAAAAAGGGCCACAGTGCTGATGTCAGGGTCAGCTCTTGGATTTTTTCCTCTAGCATAGGAACTAAGAAAAAGTTTTCAAAATGGATATAGATACAAAAATATTCAAAATTTTATTTTTTTTATTTTCATATTTTCTCACTATCGATAGGAGTTATAATAAATATTACATCATTCTCTACATTACCATTTCGGGCTTGCCACCCATACATTCTCAAAATAAAATGGCAGTACGACTTTAAATACAAAATGAAACCCTCTACTCATGCCCTCAAAATTACACCCATAGATCTTGAGACCGAGACATCTCTATATATATCTAACCAAAACTCACCCCAAATATCTTTCTTCCATTTTCCTAGAATAAAAAAAGAACCAAAGTGAGCCACAAGGCTCAGCAAGTATATAGCAAAAGGAAGCATCCATAGATCCAGGACCGGACCTTCCATGAGGCCCATGAGGCGGTTGCCTCAAGGCCCATGAAAAATTAACTATTTAAGGGCCCAAACCTCCCTCTTGTAAGGGCCCACTACCCAGGCCCAGCCGCCCACCCCCTCCCCCTCTGCAAAGCTTCGCCCTGCCTTTCTTCCTCTCTCACTTTCCTTGCCTCTCTTGCTCCGTCCGTTACTCCTGGCTTTGCTTTCGCCCTCGCCCTCGCCCTCAGTGGCTCGCCCTCACTCTCGCATCTTGTTGCTCCGTCGGATCATCGCTCGCTGCTTCTCTCTCCTCTCGATGCTCCATTACCAGTCGCCCTTCACTCTCTTGCTTCTCACTGCTCGGTTACTCGCTTGCCCTCGCCGGCTTTCCTCGCCCTCGTGGTCGGTGGTGGTGACTCGCTCTTCATTGCTCACTGCCTCTCTTTTGCTCCGTGGCTTCATCGCATTGCCTCTCTCTAGCCCTCCATCGCTCGCCCTCGCTGGCTAGATCTGCATCTGCTTCAAGCCTTCAAATTTCAACGGTTAGTTTCTACGATTTGGGGCCCATTTTTACATTTCACCTCAGGGCCCCAAAATCTCAGGTACGACACTACATAGATCGATATATGAAGGCATGAATAACTCAGAGCCAAAAGAAGAATCACTACCCAACATCTAGACAACCATTGGGTTCATGCCTTCTACACTAAACGATAACATTTTTCAAAGAAATACACTTTCTTATGTTTCGTCAAAACACATTTTTCAAAGCGAGTCATAAGGCTCGATAAGTGCATAAAAACAACGAAAAGAGGTGATAAGGGAAAAAACTCTCAAGTTCATAATTACTCCAATGCCCCAGAAATATAGCCATCGACAGCAATGGCATGTTCGCCAAAGAGATACTCCACTGACGTCATTTTGCTCGGGTCTAGAGGGGACACGTGGAAAATGCGTATCACCACACTAGCTGGCCTGTTACTTGACGAAGATTCTTTGGGTTCCTCGGGATCGATCATCCTGCCGAGGATTATGGAGATAGGAACGACCCCGAACTCCTCAGAGGCGATTGCGATTATGGAATTCATATCAGTAAGATTCCGAGAAGAATGGGATAAAGATCCCAGTGATTTGAAAATAATCCTCACCTTAGCAAGAGGATAAGAAGGGGAAGGCCAGAAGAAGGTAGATGATCGAACTCTTTCTTTCTTTAAAAGTTTTGAATTGCATATCTTAAACTTGTTTTTGATCTGGTAATCTGACTCAAGCATTGGACTAAAACCGGGGGAGCAAGTCTCCGCCTCCATTGTAGGTACTATGTCTGAGGCAGAATAAGGTGATCGGCCACCGCATCATCAATTAGCACCCACCGTGGGGCCGACGTTTTTTTTTCCTTTCTGTCTCTCCAGAGCAAGTTACCACTACGTTCAAGTTTTCTTTCCATCTTGATGGTAACTAGAAGGAATCCATCTCGGGTTGCTGGTGGTAACCCCGCCCCGGATCCAAGCCAGAATAATCCCCCGAGGAGCCCGCAGAGGAGGGACCGTAGCCCAAATAACCCCCCTCATCTATCAGATTGGATCATGCTTTTAGAGAATTAGGTTTAGCGCCTGATATAGCTGTTCACTAGTTTTTTGGATTGCCAGCGCCAGCAAACCCATCATTCTCAAGGAAAAGGAGGGAATGAGCCCCCTCTGGAGGAAGGATCTTGCCCCTGCGATGCAGATCCTCGGGAGGATGGACGCGAGGAGGCCGGAGAGTCTTCTGGCATGTCGTATGCTCAGCAGCAGCAGGAAAAGAGGTTGCATTGACTGGAGTAGGAGATTGTTGTCTTGAAACCAAAGCAAAGAGAGTCTCGGGGGGCGATGGTAAATCAACCCCTTAGCTTAGAGATTATAGCTGCGGTGCAGGCTGAGTGCCTTCGCATTCCGGCTATTAAGCCCTATGCGGGGACAACCGATCCAATGGATTGTTAGAAACCATGATCTGATCATACGCAACGGAAAATAAAATCTGATTTTATTAGTATCACGTTTTTCAAATCTTACGGTTAAATCGAAGACATAAAACGAAAAGTTACCTCGAAACGAAATTTGATTTCGTAGCCAATAACCGGCCTGATATCTCCCACTTGTGAGATGTCGAGTCTGTCCACCCAAAACCGTTAAGACTTCAATAGACTTGAGAGAGAAAGGGACTTGAAAATTTTCTCTAAAATTTCCATTTTGATTCAACTAATTGATTGATTTGAATTCTGGATTTAATGTTATATTTATAGATAAGAAACCCTAAAACCCTAAGTGCTATTGGGCCAGGCTTTAGGTGCTAGCAAAAAGCCCAATCCAAATTAAGAATTAAATAAATAATCATATTACTTATTTAATTATTCTTATTTCTTAAATAATTGCACTTATAATTTAGTAATTCCATAATTACTAAATTTGCCCCATTTTTCTTTTAAAACGATTTCTATTGGGTGGGACTTTCTGGGTTCACAATTAAATTGACAACGAGAATTAATCAATTATTAATTCTCATAAATCATGAGTGACATCTAGCAATATGTCATGACTACCCAATTTAATGTGAAGCGGGAATGTGAACCTTACACTACGGTGCCCTGCAATACAGTCCATCTATCATACTGTATCCTGACGAGATATGAGATCATGGTCAGTAGGTCAAATTTCTCGATCTCATCGTATTACCAAATCCAATAATCACACTTGACTAATATGACACAACCTCTACGGAATCCAAATTTCGTCGTCATATTACCTTGGCCAAGGATTTATTGTCAAGTGGTCACTGGATCGCATAGGATATCCTTCTCGTATATCTCGAGGTGATAGATTCCATATCTGATGTACACATACCTCGTGTGTCACTGACCTAGGCACATAGATACGTACGACTATCCCTGATTAGGACAACCATATAATATCGTTGATATCCTAATCCACCAACACATAGATATCCATGTCATTTCAGGTTTAAGAACTAATGCAAATTCGTAGTTAATATTGAATCATTGACCCATGAGATAAAACCTATGTGATTCAATATTAATAGTCCCGTTCAGTGAACTCGTTCCCATAATGAGCACCCACTCGTCTTCCTTCTGTATCTTATACAGAGTGGTACGAGACCCACCAATCTTGTCGTTTCGATATCTTATACCGAACAAGGAGGAAGACGATGTGCCGGCCTTTGCGAGTTACTAAATATCCAAGTTAGAAACTCTATGGCCAGGAACATATTTATAGTATAACGTATTGTGGATTATTTGTCTCAATTATTCTTAAAAATTAAGAATGGTATCCACTCCTTATTATACTAAAGGATATTTATATGTTCAATTCAAATCATATTGCAATTTAGATTAAACATAAAACTTGCCATTAAATAAGGTTTAAAGAATTATAAGATCAAGCCCTATTGCGTCACTAGAACTGGTCTTAAGGGCTTATATCTAACATGGATCATCTAGATCTTTTTACCTCCCATATGATTGTGCAAGATGCATTTGATGCAATGTGATGTAGAGTTTTCTTGGCAACACTTGAGGGGTATGCGCGCACCTAGTATTCAAACCTAGCCCACCACTCAATATCCAATTTTGCGCAGCTTCAGGGTAGTTTCTTGGCTCACTTCGTGCCTCTTTAGAGGCATCAAAGGTCCACCATGGCTTCGTTAGCCTGAAGTAGAACCAAGGAGAATTTTTGAAGGACTTTGTCTCGCGTTTCAATATGGAAGCCTTGAGCATTGAGAATTTCGATCATAGTGTTGCCATGGTGGCATTCCAAAATGCCCTACGGCCTGGTCCTTTTGCTCAATCACTAGCTAAAATGCCCCCGATTACATTTACAGATATCTTAGGCCGGGTCACGAAGTACATTAATGTCGAGGAGGTTATGTAGGCGAAGAGAGTAGAGCACACTCAGAAAAAGGAAAAAAGAAACATCATGCAGAGTATAAGAATGAGGGTCGAAGGGAAGATCGAAAAGAGAAGCATTGTCCTGGATGGGAGACTACCGATTTTACCCCTTTGAATGCCCCAAGAACGAAAATCCTTGCCACCATCGAGGACAAGGACTATCTAAAGAAGCGCCAATCTATGAGAGCACCGTCTGACAAAAGAAACTGGAATAAGTATTGCCGTTTCCATCGAGATCATGGTCACGAAACGAAGGAATGTCATCAGTTGAAAAAAGAGATCCAGGAGTTGATTAATAGAGGCTTCCTTAGAAATTATGTGGCCAGAGAAGCGGATCCTCGAAGGGGGAGGGAGCGGCGTTCGCGGTCGAGAAGTCCCCCAACCAGGAGGGACTGAGCGAAAGAGCGAGATTGGGTTCGGCATTCGCCCCGAAGGGAGAGGCCACCACAGTTGGCAGAAGATCCTTCTCTGCTTCGAGTATTTCATACATTGGCCGCGGGGGAGGTCATGAGGGCCAAGAGTGAAGAGGTTGCAGCGAGTAACCAAGCCATAGGGCTGAAGAGGTCAAGGAGGGGGGAAGCAATCTCTTTTTAAGATAACGACCTCTCCGAGTACTCGAATCGAAATGATCCACTGGTAATAACGGCCAAGCTTGGAAGGTGGGAGCTTCGGCGGATCCTTGTGGATTCGGGTAGTTCTTCAGAAATTTTATATCTGCAAGCCTTCCTGGGCATGGGGTATAGGATGGATCAGTTAAGATCGGCTCGTGTCCCATTGGTGGGATTCGATGGGGAAACAGTATATTCAGATGGGGTCATTCAACTTCTGCTAATCTTGGGAAAGGGTTCCCGAACCTCCCAAGTCATGCTGGATATCCTAGTAGCGAATGTTTCTGCGGCTTACAACTTGATTCTAGGAAGATTGGGCCTTAATGGCCTTTGAGCTATCCCTAGTACATATCACATGATGATAAAGTTCCCTACTGCTAGTGGGATTGGCGAAGTACAAGGGGATTTGCACTCAGCCCGCGAATATTGAGTGGCCTCTATAGGCCTGGCAAGGAGTGCGGGGGTCCTGCGAAAGCATACAAATGAAAAATCGCCACAAGGGGCTTTTAGTCAAGGAAGGGACTCCCGAGGGGAGAAGGAGGAGAGTCCCCCACAAGAGGTCAGTTTTCTGTTGTAAGGGTCAGAAGATTCGAAGACAGCGGAACTGGTGGATAAATTGGAGGAAGTACCCTTAAGGGAGGATTGTTCAGATTGTTACATAAAGATAAGTGCTGAGTTAAAAGACCCGATAAGGAGTTAGGTCCTAACTCTTATTCGACAATATGCAGATGTCTTCGCATGGACCGCTAAAGACATGCCAGGGGTTGATCCACAGGTCATGACACACAGGTTGGGAATACGTTCGGGTTTTCGACTTGTTAAGTAGAAGAAGCAAAGTGTCACCCCAGAAAAAGCTAGAGCAATTGAAATAGAAGTCATGAAGTTATTGGAGGCACAATATATTCGAGAGGTTGATTATCCCGAATGGTTAGCAAATATGGTATTGGTACCTAAAGGAGAGGGCAAGTGGAGGATTTGTATTGATTCCACTGATCTTAACAAAGTTTGCCCGAAGGATAGCTACCTTCTTCCTCGGATAGACGCCCTGATTGATGGGACAGCTGGTTGTTTGCTAATGAGGTTTTTGGATTCCTTTCAGGGGTACCACCAGATCCTATTGCATCCAGAAGATCAGGAGAAGATGACATTCATTATCAACAAGGTAACCTACTATTACACAGTAATGCCGTTCGGATTGAAGAATGCGGGGGCCACTTATCAGCGTTTGGTGAATAAGCTATTTCAGCATCAGCTCGGTCGGAATATGGAAGCTTATGTAGATGACATGCTGGTGAAGAGCCTCGTTACCGAGCATCATCCCATAGATTTAGAGGAGTGTTTCCAAACCTTTTGTAAGTTTCGTGTAAAACTTAATCCTGTCAAATGTGCTTTTGGAGTTTCTGGGGGAAAGTTTATGGGTTAAATCCATAATGGACATGCTAGCCTCGAGGAACATCAAGGAGGTGAAAAGCCTGACGGGAAGAATGACGGTTTTAGGGAGATTCCTCTCTCGGTTGGCCAAGAAAGACCTTCCTTTCTATAAGGTCCTATCGAAGGCGAAGAATTTCGTTTGGGATGGTGAATGTCAGGAAGTTTTTAATAAGCTGAAGGAATATCTAGCCTCACCTCCAGTCCTCAGTAAGCCACAACAAGGAGAACTGCTGTATCTCTATTTGGTGATAGCCACGTGTCACGACCCGAAATCTGATAAGTCATGATCGGCACTAATCCCTAGGCCCAGCGGCCCCACAATGAACTAATAAGCCTTTTCTCTAGCTCGATTTGAATAAAACAATAATACTACTGACAAGATATAAAACATGGAGTAAAATACCATTTCACCTTCTAAATAACATTTCAATATTCCATATACAGCAGCTGTACAAAAATCACACTACTGTCATAAATACATATCCAATCCCGTATCTTGGGCCCTTGGCACAAATATGTGCCACAAAAATAAGAGACAAAATATCAGACTCTACAGTACGTGTATGTCTCCACAGAGCATCCTATATCACATCAGGAATCGAAAGAGGGTCTGATATCATACCAGAAGATCTGCTGGATCAATAATCAAAAAGGAGAATTCCCTGAAAATATTTTTAATAAAAAAAAGGGTGAGTCTTGTGGACTCGCGAGTATAAGGTATGTCATACCCGCTAGGAAAGTATACAATAAAATGTTAGGATGATCATCATGAGTACAATAAAATAATAATGGTATAAATAGCGAAAATATGAACCACAAGTTTAAATAATTTGAGGTTTCAAAGGAAAACATAGTGTAAGAAAAATAGGTGCCCAAAGACAACTCCCATAAGTTGTTACCTAACCACCTAAGTCTCCTATACTTTTATATGAGATGCATGCACTAATTCTGATGACACACTAGTAAAAACTGGCCTAACGCCTATATACACATGCACACAAGTATATATATCGGCACATACATCATCATCACACAATATCATCATAATGGCCCACGTGATAGCAGTGCTGAAACATACTATCCGTGTCTCTCATGGCCTTGGCATGCCAAGTCTCACAGTACCATGATCTTTTCCTACTGTGAATCACCAGGGAATCTACTAGATAGTCCTCTAATAATAATGCAAATGATACCCTAATTTATGCACAAGTCATAATCATTTATCATTTCATGTGGTGTCTAAAATACACCATATCATGCAATATTTCACATTCTCAAGACAAGAAATCAATTAGGGTATCTTTCAGCTTATGTCTCTCCTAATAGGATGAAAATATTTCATGCAAGTTAGAAATATTTAAAAGTATTTTTTTATGATCCGCATATAAAAATCATGCACAAGTTATGCATATAAAAATCAGTACAAGTTTATAATCTTTATGCATGAAACAGTATATACGTGCATAATATAAGGTAAACATAACATATCCTGTCTACTCGCCTGGGAAACGATGACTCAAATGCGAGTATGGGGAGAAAGTCGAACAAAATCCCGAGAATCCGAGCCTACAATAAATAGAATGGGGTGGTCACATTTAGGTAACAAGAGTAACGACGTAATGAAATTACCGAAAATCCTAACAATTGCCTAACACCCTAAATCGATTATTTGGTACCTTGGTTCGTGCAATATTCGAACTTAGCGTCATGGAATTCGTCGAGCTTAGCCATCGAATATGTCATCATGCCTCGCTTTGCATGCTACGTATAAGTGTATAGTGGAACTACACACCCACTTATAGGCTACAATAATATAATATATATATATATTTCTATATTTACCCATAAACTAGTTTTCTTTTAATATAGATAATAATATATTTTTATTTAAATTCTTCCTTTATAAAAAATACATATATATTTATATTTATAACTAAATTGATAATTTTTTTAAAAAAACTTAATAATTAATTAATTAATAATTTAATAAATGATTTAAAAGGAATAAATTACATTATTCTAGCCTCAGAATAAAAGGAATCCATCAGAAATCAGGATTCGAAATAAATCCACGTCATCAATATAGGCTAGCCTAGAACGCACTCAGGGTTAGTCTTGCTTGGCCTCGAGTCAACTAATAGGGCTTTGTCCTTAGGACTCCGATCAACAAAATGACTCGCCAATCATATCGTCAATTTCAGGAGACCTAAAGAGAACACAAATTAGACTGACGTCGATATCCTAAGTAGGACCAGCCTAACCAAGTCATCCTAGGTCTACGGACAAGCGACAAGGGAGAACAAGCCGAGTGGGCCAGCCCAAGGGCTGCCACAACTGGGTCAGTCATGCCCAACACATTGGGCTATCTTATAACCCAATCGGGCCTCGCCATCCTAGGCCAAAACCTAACCCGACATGCCCAACCCCCAAAACCCTCATTTCATTTTTCTTTATATTTTATTTATTTTTTTATTTCCTTTCCTTTTATTCTTTTTCTTTCTTTTCCTTTTCTTTTATTTCTTTCTTTTCCTTTTCTTTCTTTTCTTCCCAGCAAACTGCCGCGGCTAGCGACAATCGCCGGCCTGCCAAAAATGGCCGATCATCATACCAATACGAAGCCCATCGGATAACCAGATCTTAATAGATCTAAAAATTAATTTTCGACCAAAATAGGGGCAAAATCTGGCCATTGCCGTTCGCCGGCCGTCGACCATTTTTTCAACGATTGGAGGCTACCCTAAGGTGTGCAGCACCAAGGAAAGTATCATACCCAAAAATGAGAAAGATTGGACGGCTAGATCTTCGTAGATCTAGAGTCAAACTCTAGGCCAAAAAGGGACAAACACACTGCCAACGTCGCCGACCACCCTGGCTGGCGATCCAAGACCGCCACCCAACTCCCTCAAGCAAACCAACCAGCATATCCAAAAATCAAAGAAATCCAACGGTCAAATCTTCGTAGATCTGACCACAAACATCCGGCCAAAAGCCTACATCGCGCGTCAACATACATTTCACGAAAACAACAAGAAAAAATCGAAAAGATCAAGCAAACATGCTTACCTCCTTGTAGATTGAAGGCGCTTTAACGGTGAAAATAAGATCGGATCGAAGATTGAACAACTCGATCGCTTGGAATCAACGAAAATCCGAGAGGGAATGAGAGAAAATGAGACAGAGAGGGAGATATTTGAGGGGGGCTGCCTGAGCGCCTCCCCCTTTTCTTTAAATATTTTTTTCTTTTTTTTAATTATTATATATATAAAATTTAATTTAATTAATTAATTTAGTTTTTTATCTTTTTTCAGATCTTTACACCAAGGAAGCCATGAATTCAGTGCTAGTCCGAGAAGAAGATAAGAGGCAGAGGCCCGTTTACTATGCCAGTAAGCAGTTGACAAGAGCTGAGGTTCGGTACTTTCCCATGGAGAAGCTAGCCTTTGCCTTGGTGGTATTAACAAGAAAACTTTGGCCTATTTTCGGGAAGGATGTTGAAATGGGCAATGGAGCTTACAGCTTTTGATATTGAGTATAAACCTCGGCCAACCATCAAGGCCTAGGCATTGGTAGATTTCATTGTTGAAGGGATAAGATCCCAGAAGCATCAGAAAAGGATTAGAGGCCATGGATGTTGGCCGTAGACGGAAGCTCGACCTCTGGCGGTGGCGGAGCAGGGCTGATGATCAGAAGTCCTGAGGGGCAGACAAGGCCCTATGCCTTACATTTCAAATTCCAAGTATCTAACAACGAGGTTGAATACAAGGCCTTGTTAGCGGGATTGAGGTTAGCTAAACAGTTGGGAGCACAATGGATTGAAGTAAGTTTGGACTCCAACTTGGTAGTACAGCAAGTAAACGAGGAGTATGAGGCTCGGGAAGATCATATGGAAAAATACTTGGCCATAGTCAGAGAAATGATCACGTGTTTTCAATCGGTAAAGGTGGAGTATGTCTCTCAGATCATGAACACGGAAGGAGATTTATTATCCTGGATTACTTCTTCTTCTTTTCCTACAAGCTCCCAAGAAATTCGGATTGAATCTTTGCCGCATAAGAGTATTGAAGAGGTCGCCGATCAGTTATATGTGGAGGATGAGCCTAGTTGGGTGGATCATTTGTTGTTATATTTGAAGGAGGAAAAACTTCCTGAGGATGGTTCAAAAGCTCGAGAAGTCAGAAGGAAAGCCCGAAGCTTCGTACTAATCAATGGGGACCTTTACAGAAGATCATTCTCACAACCGTTGCTCAAATGTATCAGACCTCGTGAAGCAGACTATATCTTAAGGGAGATTCATGAAGGCATATGCGGAAGCCACATTGAGGCCAGAACCCTCAGCCAGAAAGCTCTTCGGCAGGGGTATTATTGGTCGACGATGGTGAAGGACTCAGAGCAGCTAGTCAGGACTTGCGACATATGCCAGCGAACCTCCAACTTGGTTCATGTACTGGCTGTCACTCTAGCTCATTTGGCTATGCCTTTCCCCTTTACTCAATGGGTCATTGACATCTTGGGTCCTTTACCCCCGGCAGCTGGTCAAGTTAAATACATCATTGTTGTCATAGACTATTTCACAAAGTGGGTTGAAGTCGAACTGGTAGCCTCCATTACTGCTCAACGCGTAAAACAATTCTTATGGAAGAATGTGGTGTGTTGCTTCGAAATTCCTCAGGTGCTAATCTCTGATAACGACACTCAGTTCACTGACCGATTTGTTCAAGAGTGGTGCCAAGAGTTAGGAATAAGACAGCATTTCACTTCGGTGGCCCATCCGCAAGCCAACGGCCAAATTGAGCTCGCTAATAGAACTTTGCTACATGGTCTAAAAGCACGAGTTGGTAAGGCAGATGGCAGCTAGGTGAAAGAATTGCTGAATATTCTATGGTCTTATCAGACCACCGTGAAGGTATCTACGGACAAAACTTCTTTCAACCTATGCTATGGTTCAGAAGGATTAATCCTAGTCGAGATAGGAGTGCCTACTCTAAGGGTGGAGCTCTTTAGCCCGAAATCCAATGAGTAGAATCTAAGGGATAACTTAGACCTCCTTGATGAACTTCGTGATCAGGTAAAGATTCGGTAGGTTGCCTGCAAGCGACATATTGAAAGATACTATAATCGAAAGGTAAAAGCTCGGAGTTTTCTTCCAGGAGATTGGGTATTACGACGAGCGGATGTCCGAGGGGCTCGAGAAGCGAATAAGTTAACACCGAACTAGGAAGGTACTTTCAAAGTGGTGGAAGCTTTCAACCCTGGCGCCTACAAACTCCAGACCACTGAGGGTGTACCAGTTAAAAATGCTTGAAATGTGCAGAATTTGAGGAAATTTTACCGGTAATGTTCTTTATTAATTATGTTTTCTGAAATAAACTTGTTTTTCTCTTAAAGCTCCTCACCACGAAAGACCCAAGGGACCACCCCTGTCCAAAAAGAAAGTTAAAAGGATCAAATGTGATCCTTAGGGGACCCGAACCCTCGACACAAAGAAAGGATTAGATGTGATCATCGGGGGGCCCGAACCCCCGACATTGACAAAAAGAGAGGATCAAATGTGATCCTCGGGGGACCTGAACGCCTGACAAACATAAAGGGATCAAATGTGATCCTCGGGGGGCCTGAACCCTTAACAAACACGAAGGGATCAGATGTGATCCTTGATTGGCCCTAGAGTCTCCCAAAGCTAAAACCTCTAAAGAAGCAAAGGATCAGATTTGATCCCCAAGGGGTTTTTAGTATCTGATAGAAAGCAAGGGAAATTAATTAAGGAAAGTAACATTCAAGTAAAGAAAATTTCCCGAGGATAAGCAAACAAATTTTATTGAAGTATCAAGTTTAAATACAAAGGCGTCTATTCTAAGGAAGATAAAGCGGTCGAGATGTCAAAGGGGATGGAGTCCACATCTAAGTTCAGGAAGTGCTCCTTCGTGAGTTTCTTCATGTGTTTGAATCCTTTTCGAAGGACTCCCTCTAATTCCGCAGTGTAAGCATCAGAGCTTCAGAAATCCTCTCGACCATTCTGAAAAGCCACACGGGCATCCTTGACGGCAGATTGGAGCTGGGTGTGGGTTGTGCAAAAGTCCTCATTGCACCGAGAATAAGACTCCATCTCTTTGACCTGCCCCTTCTTGGCCTCTTTCAGCTTCAAAGTAAGTTTCTTTATATTTTCTCGGAGTAGGTCATTGGCACCCTTCGTGGCATCTAGTTCCTTCCCAAGCCTGAGCTTCAACTTCATCGACGAGTTTAGCTTCTTCTTGCGCCAGTTCGACGGACTTGGTGAGAATATGTACACTGTGCTCGAGGTTCAACAATTTGGAAGAGAGGGACTTAAGCCCTCGAAGCCTCTCAACCTCGGACTCCAAGGAGGCAATCCGGGCTTGGAACTCGGATTCTCGTCGGGCGATTGAGTCTTGGAAGCCCAAGAGGTTCTGGAAAATAGTAACAAAGTAAGAGTCAAGGCTTACAAGTAAGAGTCAAGGCTTACTTGTATGAAAAGAACCTAAGGGAAAAGACAAGGGGTAAAGGAATACCCTTAGAATCTCGGCGCAGCAATCTAGTTTGCCCGCGACCGACGATAGGCTAAAAATGGCCAAGGCCTTGGCAAAGGCCTCGGTTACTTCGGAAACCAAGGTTGCGGGGGTTGTAGATGGAGATGGGGATTTTCTACCCTTCGACGCTTCGTTTGACAAGCCAATATCTCCTTCGTGGATAGCATGGAAACCTCTTCCAGAGAAGCTTCCCCTGTCATTCCTGGGAGCCCCTTTGGTGCCAGAGATGTTAATATCCTCTTAAAAGACAGAAGGGATAGGAATGTTGGGAGGCATTGTAAAGGACTCCATACCTGCAGAAAGCCAGTCTTCCTGAGCTTCCACTCAAGCCGCCTCAAGTGCCTGGGCGATAGTCTCAGTATCGCCTTCGAAAGGGTCTAGCATAGGGGGCGGGCACTGTTGCAGCCAGTTGTTGCGCGGGTTGGGAATCCTTGTTCTTAGGGGCCCGAGACCCCGCGGAAGGGCTTTTTGAGCACGCCTCGATGCTGTCCTTAGAAGCCTCTTAGAATGTCTGAAGGTCCCCCTCCGCCATTCTCTTTGACCGGGAAGAGGTCGAATGTCCCTTACTCTTGGTATTCTTGGGAGTTTTCTCGGGCGATGCTGGAAGCCCTTTGATTTGAGAAGGTTTTGAGGCCTTTTCAAGCATTTTCTTGGTTTTGGCAGGGGCCGAAGGACCCTTGCTATCGGGGAAGTCCAAGACCATCCCCTCGGAGATAGGAGAATAAGTTATGTCCCAAAGATTTTCAATTGTGAATGAAAGACAATGAAGATCAATACTCGATAGGAATGAGAAAAAGAGGGAGAAAGTGAAGGGCTAGTACTTACAAGTCTCGCCATCTAGGCCCGCTTTAGTAAGTGTCGGGTTGGAAAGCCATCCCTCTTTCCAGGTCCAGCTAATACCTATGATCCTGCCGGCGGCTTCTTTGATACCGTCGACGTTCGGGTGTTTGTGTTTGGTGTACAGAGTCCACCCATTACATGCGGACCAAATCTCTTGCGAGGAATTGGATGGTCTAGGACGGTTGAAGACGAAGCGCTCCTTCCAGTTGTCTGAGTCTTTTGACCCTCTAGATTACATAAGTGTCGTGGCCTTGATTTCAAGTTCAGGGCGCTCCTTGGATGCGATGAGGAAGCTTTCTTCACGATTTTGGGTGAGATAGAAATCCAACCCCCCAGATAGCAGTTAGTGGTAAAAAAATAGTCAAAAAGATCCCCTAAAGGCTCTATCTTACCAAAATCGCAGATAACGATGAGGCCCATTAGATACCTCCTTCCGAAGGGAGACAATTGGCCTGGGACGATGGTAAGATGTTGGAGAAGCGACATGACCCTACTGCGAGGGGGCAGCCGAAAACCTCGGTCAAAGGCGCACTTATAGATATAGAGACGGCCGACGACGGAATGGCATGCTTAGAGATTGGTGTTGAACTCAACCTCCCACTCGTTAGTAATCGCGTACTTCTCCCGGAACTGTTGGCACTCCATTTCGCTCATCTTTTGGCAGGGAATGGAAGCGGCAAGGTGGTTTTCCCACTTAACGAGCTCCAACCGGCCGAGTTAAGCCTTCCAGAGCCAGTAATCGCCATCACAGAAAGTCAAGGAGAAGATGAGAAAAGGCAGAGAGAAAGAGAATGCTCGATGGCACAACAATAGACTGAAGCGGAAAAAGAGTAAGAAGAAGAAGTAGATAGAAGAATAAGAGACACTTATTTAAACTGAGGGTGTGGAAAATTAAAGGGCATATAATGATGAGCATTAACTACCTGAAACTCGCGTGGCTCGAGAGATGAAAAGGTTTGGGCAGCGCCTTGGGAAGGGATATTGTCATAAGAGCAAATCGATAGTTGCATCCTCCAAACACTTGCAGGAAAAGAAGGTATGTTAGCTTTTCGGGCTCAGCGAATATCGACCCTCGGGATAAAAGGTAGCGTGAACCTTCGGAGATTTCAACACTCCTAGAGCCATTTAAGCTAAGGGGCTTGAGGAGTGGGGGTGCAAGTGATAAAGGAAAATACCCTCGAGTTCATAATTACTCCAATGCCCCAGAAATATAGCCATTGGCAGCAATGCCACATCCGCCAAAGAGATACTTCACTGACGTCATTCTGCTCGGTTCTAGAGGGGACACGTGGCAAATGCGTATCACCACACCAACTAGTCTGTTACTACCTTGAACTCCTCGAAGGCGGTTGCGATTATGAAATTCATATCAGTAGGATTCTGGGAAGAACGAGATAAAGATCTTAGTGATTTGAAAAAAATCCTCACCTCAGCAAGATGATAAGAGGGGGAAGGCCAGAAGGGGGTAGGGGATCAAACTCTTTCTTTCTTTAAAAGTTTTGAATTGCATATCTTAAACTTGTTTTTGATTTGGTAATCTGACTCAAGCGTCAGAGTAAAACCGGGGAGCAAGTCCTCGCCTCCATTACAGGTACTCTGTCTGAGGCAGAAGAAGGTGACCGGCCACCGCATCATCAAGAGGATATAACCAGACTTTTTTGAACATCATGCATATCATGTCGTATATGGAAAACACGCCAGTCTCATATACATAAACAACAGCCAATCCATGCCATGTGGTTATATAACTCGATACCTATCCATAACATAAATGCATATATGCACACATAGGGTTCTTAGGGCCCACATAAAATGCAGACACTGATACCCAAGAACGAGTATACAAACCCGCTAGCAGCCATAACAAGCTATCGAACGGAGTTATGAATACCACCACATGAAAGATCACAAGCTGCTGCGGTCTTACACATCACAATCACAAGCCAAGCTTCGTCACAATCATAATCACAAGCTAACCTTCATCGGGGTGGCACTACTGACACCCAGGATAGTAAAACTCATAAGCCAACGCTCCATCGGAACGATCCTCCCATTTCTAAAATAGATGTACATCTTGGGGATAAAACCAGTGAGCGCAAAGGAACCATGCAATGCAACATATAAAGAATGTAATGGCTCTTGCAACATTAATGTGATGTCAAGGCTCCCGTAAACCAAGCATTAGGCCATGCTACACCCATGTAGGAATTTACACACACGAATGCTCTAATGCATATGCTTACCTAACATACACAAGCCAGCACCCACAGGCCAACTGTGTCATGTGAATGCTCACACTCCCAACACATACAAAGCAAGACCCCCCAATGAATGCAACCCATGACCCACCATCATAATGCCAAGCAATATAGTATCACAATTCCATGCAACACAACCACAACAATGCTATAATAAGTGACATTCACACACCCGCAGTTATTGCCCATTAAGGTTCTTGGCCATGTTACACAATTCACATTTAAATAGGTTCCACCACATCAATTAAGGGAGATTATTTGATAATATTGGCAATTGGGTCAACGTGGAAGTATTTGCTTCTAAAATTAAAGATTGAACAAAGTTTAAGAATGAGAAAGCTACAAATCAAACATACAATTAAAAGGAAGCCCAAGGGTTCAATAATTTCCCAAATGGCTCAAATCCTATACCAAATCGAATCTTATCGAGTTATGGTCGAAAAAAAAAATGGATCCTAATTTTGATATTAGGATAAAAAGTTATGGTCAAAAGAGTGCAACATGCATAGTGCTGAAAGAAAGGGATTAGTCGACTAATGGAAGGAGTAGTCAACTAAAGTTTAGTCGACTAAGGAAATTTTTAGTCGACTAATGCTTAGTCGACTGGGCTGAGGGTTGGCACTAAAATATGAGAAAACATGTTTCTGCTGAGTCGATTAACCCCAAAATTAGTTGACTTGATGCACACAAAACGCACGAGATGGACCCAAAACACCCCAAAATGACCACCACTATCTTTTTAACCCACAAATGTCCCAACCAAAGTGTAACGCTCCGCTCCCACTTACGGGTGTTACTCGTGAACAATTACCCGAACTGTTCACCTGCCCGGTCTGAGATGAAGAGCGGACTATGTTTCAAGAAGAAACGTCCTAGGTGGGAACTAGGCTTCGTCTGGCCCTTCGCTTACCCAGGATCCATAAACACCCTAGGACCTCGCGAGTTTCTTATGGACGAAGAAATAACCCGCTACACCACCCAAGGGCTTCAAGATGCTTCTTAACACCGGGCTAGACTAAGGGGAAAACTCATACTCAGAAAAATCCTCCAATTTTTCCAAGATTTCATCGCTCGGGGACTCCTTCGGGGATTTTATAAATTTTTTCTATAGCCCAAAATCTCCCAACATTGGGCCCTATTATTTCCCCTTTTATTCCCCAAATTTTTAAATTTTTTTTCCTCCGCGCGTGGGCCCCACGGCCGGCTGGGCCCTCTCTGGGCCCTGCCGTGCGCTGCCTGGGGCGGCCGCAGCCCGCGGCTGCGCGGGTTGGCCCTAGCAGTGGCTGCGCGCAGCTGGCGCGCGCACGCACCCATGCGCGCGCCTGCCCGACCTGCTGCTCCAAATTTTTTTTCCAGCAACCCTTTTTTTTTTTGAAATTCCAACTTTCCAACACCCCAAAAATGCCCAAATTCTCCAGATTTTCCTTTCCATACATACACATCAAAATGTACCCTTTGGGCTTAAATAAACCCTTACACAAGGCATATACAAGTTAAGCAAAAATTACACCATTTGAAAAAAAGTATTCAAATTTCTTCATGCTCAAGCCTCTTTCTCTTGCCAAACCCTTCCATAGCATGCTTCAATACCTACAAGAGGTCAAACAAACCTCATGAGCTCCAAGAGCTCAATAAGGGTGCAATGACATAAAGTATGGAAATTAACAATATAGATGCCAATGCCATATGCAAGTGCCTAGGGTTCCAATACCTCAACCCTCAAGGTTAAAGGCTTCAACATTCCCACCCCAACACACAATTTCATGGCCATGAGTCTCATACACACAAGCATATGCAAAGCAAGCACAAAAATGTTAAAATGCATACAAAAGTCTTGCTAGCCCCCATCCACTTGGGGCTTTCCCCTTACCTCATACTCCATGGATCTTCAAGTTTCCAACAACTTCAAGCCTCCAAAAATCACTTCCCTTAATTTCCTCAAATTCCTTCATGAAAAACAAGCCTAGGATCATAAAGAGATCCTTTAAAATGAGAAATACAAGAAGATTATATAACCTTTACCTCTAGGCTTCTTGGATTTCTTCTTCTCCTTTTTCTTCTTCTTTCTCTCTTCTTCTTTCACTTGAATGGGAGAACTCTCCCATCCCTATACCTCTCTCATATATATATTTCTTACACCTTTCTCCCAACTCCAAGGTTTAATATGAACCTTTGGATCTCTCTTGAAATGGGAGAATTAATCCCCACCTCTCATTAAAATCCTTATTCTTCCATTTACATAACTCACTACATATATATGTATGCATATGTATCTTGAAAGTCAAGCCTCCCAACACCATCATCACACTCTTTAATGGCTTGAGTGACTAAAATCACATAATTTCTCTTTAATTTAATCCCTCATTTTCACTCATAAATGCTTGACCATTTTTTTTTCTTTTTGCATTTTTCTTTTAGGCAACATAATAATTGCCCTTAATAAATGCTTGAAAGACCACTTTACTTTCCTTTTTGAATTATCTTAATTCACTTTATCTTCTCCCAACATCCATATATATATGATCATGTATGGCTCCACCCATGCACATACACATACATACATGATCTTTCTTCCCAAGACTATGCCAAGTGTCATCACTAGACACCTACTTGGCCTCCAATCCTTAATCTTGACCATTGGATCATGTCTTCCATCTCAAGACACAATTTTTTTTTTCTTTTCCAATTAATTTTCTTTTCTCTTCCAACATCATAAAGGCCTTCATTAATGGTGAGAGACAAAAATATTTTCTTTTGGAATTAAAGAAAAGCCACCATCATTGCCTCATTAAATGCTTGAGTGACTAATAACCTTTTTCCTTTAAAAATTCCTTTAATCACTCATATATTCTCAAAATATCTACACAATACTCATGCCCATAGATACACTTGTGCACAACCCTTTATGCATGCACATATATACATGCATGACTCCCATGACCAAAACCTTGTCAAAATCACCATTAAGACTCCCTTGCTTAATTTATTTACCAAAATTAATTTCTAGCCTTTCACTTCAAGGTCAGATTCACCCCGGCACCTAGCTGGGATTTCTGTCCATACCAGCGCTGCTTCCATCATGCTAGCCTCACAACACCTGACCACCCTTCAGGCTCCAGCACTAGGCAATACCCAAGGTCTATACCCAACCTTTTATCGGGTCTTACTACCCAAATTACCAAAATGCCCTTTATTGGACTTCACTATCCAAATTACCAAAATGCCCCTCTCATAGGGCACCTTCAATCTCAAGGATCCGACACCTTCTCAAGGGCATTTTTGAAATTTTCTCATTTTTTTTCTCATTCTTTTAACACCTGTAACACCGGCTGTTACATTCCTCCCCCCTTAAAAGAATTTCGTCCTCGAAATTCGTTTTACCATCATCTCTTACCCAAGACAATCACATTCTCGGGTTACTTGCCAAATTCTCCTGCTCGAAAATCCCATAGCCTATCCATTCTTCACATTTACCTCGGGTTACACCTATCTCAAGGCTTCACTTTAGGCTTTCGTTCTTCCAACTCTCGAGGACATTCAACAACTGAACACCGCTTTGGCCTCTTGCCAAATTGCACAACTGGTTGCTGATCACGCTTACCGCAACGCTATCCATTTCTGGATGGATTTTTGCTACCTCGAGCATCACTTTGCAGTCTACTTCCATTTTTCCCATCAGTCAAAACCACATACGCTAACATTGCATCATTGATCAGTCTATCACGATTTTACGCCGATCACACACGGCAACGTTTCTCACTGCCAAACACGCATGACCACGATTTTACGCTGGTCCAACCAGCAACGTCTTAGCACTGATCATTCACCGCAATGTCACATTCTAGTGCCCATTAGATACTCGGACACCCATTCCACCATGGCATACCGCCATTATTCACACGCCTGCATAGCTTGAGTTGATCCTCATGGTAATCTCTCATTACCGATCAACTTACCATGCTAGCACTACCTAAGAAGCACCCATTTGGCCCGCTTGGCCAACTTCGACCATTTCATACATGGTCTTCTACCTTAACTAGCCGACCCTCACTTATTGGTACGATTACGCTAAATCGACTTTCCTAACACCGTGCTAGGCTATCGCACATTTCAACCCTGTGTGCTGCCCGAGTTCACATCGAGCTTGGCGACGTATGCACCATTTCAATCTCACCTCGAGCCTAAACATGCTCGGGCCACAACCTTCTCCCAACCAAGAGTTCTTCGCATTAAGCACACAATGATACTTACTAGCCGATATCACATGCTAGTAGGGTCTCATACCCATACCAGGGACTCTTCACTGAGCAACCCCCTCTTCAATTTTTCACCCCATTTCTCTACAAAGCCTCTTACTCTTGAGGCACGAACTTCCAGCCATCATACATCAGGTTCATTCTCAACCCGTAATAGACACTTGATTTAAACCATGCATAATGGTTCCTCTTGTCCTCCTTGGCAAGGACATCACCATGACAACAACGAATTTTCTCCCCCATGATCGTTGCATTTCAAAATTCACCGATGCCAGCCTTCATGGCCATTCGCACTCGGCTTCAAGGTCTTACCATGCACGATGGTTACTTTTGACCTTCCTGACAACTTCTTTTCCCTAACCGCGTCGATGACACCACCATGTCATCTCAAAAGACTCGCTGCTCCATGAATCTCACTGGTCATCGCAACCAGTACGACTCCACTCTTAGGTCGCCTTTCTCATATCACTTTCTTACAGCCAGCTCACACCACTCGGCGAGCGACCACATGGCTCTAATACCTCAACAACTTCACTAGCTGATTTCCTTTCACAACCGTTAACCTTAGACACGAGGTTAACTCTCATCGATTGCCCACACACTAAGGCATCCCTTTAGCTGCATCACTCACAGCCATTAGGTGATTTCATCACCTGAACACCATTACTGGAAACCAATCTCGTCCCATAAGCTCTTCCTTCGAGCTCTCTTTACCCATTGGCAATATTTTAAATTTGCCATCATCTTCCATCTAACCAACTCGCTTAGCTCTAGCCGGATCGCCCGGCTCATAACCAACACAACCCGACTCCGGGCACTACTCTTGCAATCATTGACAATCGCTTCGATTTAAGCTCCACCCATTGGAAATCACCCTTGCCATTCTTGTGGAATTCACACTTCCACTCAATACCGTAGGACTCACCTTCTTACTCAGGCACTTGCCATTACGCTGGCTTTTCCCCGGGTGATCTTTCCTGATGAAGTTGTAGCGCCTTAAGAAGTTCCTCCCACACTATTGCCTTATGTGCAACTTTTCTTGGGAGAACATCTCAAGTTCTACCCAGGTCACATTTTAACACTACCACCTATAGTCCTCATTACGGAGCAACATTCCTTTAAGCAGCACAATTCTGCCCTGACCAACCATCTTTTGTCACCTCAGATCTCTTTCTCGCTTGGTCTAACCACCAGGGCCCGCTGAACCTTTATACTAAAGGCATGCACGGTACCAACAAGGCTTTACCTCACCGCCCTCGAGCATCACGCTCCATTATTGCCATCCGGTGCTACCACCTGGCGATTTCTCGTGTGTCATCAACTGGAAACCCTTCAAGTGCCACATGAGGACACTTCCTCATTTCGCATCGACACAACCAAGACTAACACCAGATTGTGCAATTGCACACCTTCACAGATTTCAAACCGTGCCTTAGCCACACGTTCAGCCTACCACAACTCACATCACTAGATTAGAGATTGCTTTATTTGAAACCTCCACACGCTTCAATTTCCCTATCTGATGGTTGGCTTTCATTTCGTAAGTCTCGCCTTCCACGGCACTTACGTATCATTCTCGAGCCATTCACCAACTCTACCAATCGATCCCATCTTCATACATTACTGCAAGATCACACTGGGTACATCATCCCAATTTACCAGATCACTACGATCAATTTTAACTACAACTATATTAGCATCCCTTTGCAAGGAGCATCGCCACACCTCTTGTTATCACACCACAAGATATCACTCCCTTGATTTACAAACCTTCTTGCTGCCTTGACACCCACAACACTACCACCATACTTCAACCCTTACGGAATTTTAGGTCTGGCTCAGGCATAACCTACAGCATACCCCAGGTCTTCGGTGTCTAATCGTCTCCACCACAGACAGGTTACTCCACGTGGAGGGCTGCAGTCCCTCTTGTGGACTAACCGTCTGCATCCAGTGGTCCATAACATTAGACCTGTCACTGGTAGGCGTCAACCATAGCATTATTCCCACACTAGACCCGTTTTCTTTTCCCCGGGTTTCTTTCTCAAACATCTCACCGATCTTCAGTCCCTGACCATCTGCATAGTCACTGTGTTGCCCTGTGCTTTAGGCGCACCAACACCTTGTCACCATCATCGTGTCACTCCCATACACTGGCCCAACACTAGCTCCCCATCGTGTTGCCCCGTGCTTCAGAGAGTCAACACCCAATCACTTTTACTGTGTTGTCTCTTACACTGGCCCAACAACAGTTTCCTACAGCATGGCTCAGGTCCCACTCTGATCTATTCGCACCCCGTAGTGTGACTTTTAACTTTCCAGTCACACCTCTAATATCGAACACGGCATGACTACTACACCACGCTTGCAGCCATTTTCCTAACCAGGCGTCCTACTTGACAGCAATCTATTGGATTCCCTAACGCGCTCCGCGATTCCTCCTTAGGACTACTTTATAAGTCGTATCCTTTACAGGAGATTCTCGGTCTCTCCTCACCAAATTTCCTAAGGTGCTGCTCCGGATCTTCGACATCCGACCGTCACCTGCAATTCACTAAATCGCTCAGGCCCATGGGCCACTTGCCCTCAACACGAGCCAACTAATTAGTCCTCTGCCATACGATCCATAGTATCAAATCCGTCACACCGAGCCTTGCACCCATAGCATCAATGCTATTTAAAGTCTCCCGAGCTACGATGGTTCCGCTACCACCTTACCCGAGCCATCTCACTTGGTTATCCTTGCCTTGATAACCTCAAGCTCGTACCATGAGTCCCGTTCCTCAGGATCCTACATCTCTTATCACTTAAGAGACTCTCAACCCACTTCACATCTTGAGGCCTCATGATCTTACCCCACAAGATCATACATCATGGCTCTCATTCAACCTTTGAAAGCTCTAACTTTCCATGGCAATGGATTCAGACCCATTATGATCCATTTCACCACCTAGCTCATCCCCAAAGCTTGGTTATCAATGATTTCTCAGTCCACAACTAACACGCTGAGCCTATCTCAAGCTCCTACACCTTTAACCATTGAGTACCCACCGTTACCCTCCAGGTAAATTGAGACCTCTCGTCTTTCCTTGCACACTCCTGTATGCATTCAGTCACTACGCCTGGCCTGGCCTTCCCGCACTCCTCGATCGGGCTTCCTTGACTTGCAACTAAAATTCTCGGGCTTCCACATTACTCACCATTCCCCTGCCCACTTGGCATCCAAAGTTGGCATTTCTTGTGCGCTCATAGCCCACGGATGTCCTGTCGCTACGATTAGCTACCTTCGGCCCACACACCGTTCATACCCTCCACTGGGTGACCTCCTCGTCTCCCATTAAGGGTTTCACAACCTTAGGTGTCATCTCGACCCCAGGCATCATAATGAGGGTCTATTCACCTCTCATCTCCCAACCTTAGGCGTCTCGCCTGACCCCAAGCGTCAATGAGAGTTTTAATTGGCCCCTCATCCATCATTCACATGAACGGTCACTGGGCCTTTCATAATTAGGACTCCTAATCCCATGGCTCCCACGCGCACATCTACGCAAGCCCAACTCCTTTATCCCAACCTTGAATCCCTTTGGATTCCAGCTCGACTCACTTGGGATTTCCATCTCACACAAGTACCTACCAGGGTCCATTTGCCTCATACCTATCATTTCTTAGGATATATCCCATTTCATCATGAATTCAACTAGGGTCCACTCATACCCTAGGCACGTCCCCTCCAGGATCGTCATAACGATATAATCATATGGCACCGTATGCATCCCTCATGCATGTCTCACACCCGACTCCCCTTGGAGTCTTTCAATGAACTACCAACGTTACGCCTACCCTGGTCATGACTGGCATATGCTTCGCATGCTCGCTCCGCCTAGAGCCTCTTTACAAGCAACTTTAGCTTACTCCATTCCCGGAGCTCGTGTCACAACCTGTTGACGACTTCTTTGTTTGGGCTTCGAGCTAATCTCAGCCTTAGCTCACCCTAATTCAAGCACACAACCCTTAGCGCACCACCCATACGGGAACAACTCCATTTCCTTACACATGCTTAACCATATCCCCAACATAGGGATATTCCGCTAACCCATTCACGGATTAGATATACCTCGAGCCCTCCAGGCCCTTTCATGACTCTTGTCATGATTCGGCTTCGTGTCCCCACTCGAGCCTCAACACTTCACTCACAAGGAAATCTTATCCTTAAAACGCTTCATGAACCCCCAAATTTCTACATTCGGGTCCTCGATACCAATCCTACACTTGGGCATTTGACTCTTCTTTGCTCCACCCGTATATCTCTTACGGTATATCATCTCGGCCCATGATATTTTCCTATTCCTATTGCAGGAATATCCGAGCACTCCTTTCACATAGCCACCAGCTTTAATGTCCCGACCCAACTCCTAGGGTCCTCGGTCATTTGTGGTCCTACTTCCAAGGCCTTCATATTAACCTTCGACCACATTTCTCCAAGCATCTTCCACTTGATGCTCCAACCACGCTCTGATACCAATCTGTAACGCCCCGCTCCCACTTACGGGTGTTACTCGTGAACAATTACCCGAACTGTTCACCTGCCCGGTCTGAGATGAAGGGCGGACTATGTTTTAAGAAGAAACGCCCTAGGTGGGAACTAGGCTTCGTCTGGCCCTTCGCTTACCCAGGATCCATAAACACCCTAGGACCTCGCGAGTTTCTTATGGACGAAGAAATAACCCGCTACACCGCCCAAGGGCTTCACGATGCTTCTTAACACCGGGCTAGACTAAGGGGAAAACTCATACTCAGAAAAATCCTCCAATTTTTCCAAGATTTCATCGCTCGGGGACTCCTTCGGGGATTTTATAAATTTTTTCTATAGCCCAAAATCTCCCAACATTGGGCCCTATTATTTCCCCTTTTATTCCCCTAATTTTTAATTTTTTTTCCTCCGCGCGCGGGCCCCACGGCCGGCTGGGCCCTTCCTGGGCTCGGCCGCACGCTGCCTGGGGCGGCCGCAGCCCGTAGCCCCGCGCGCCTGCGCGGCCGCGTGCCTACACACACCCCCCATCGGGACTCAGCCTCTTCGCTGAGGTTTACCCCACCACCGCACTCAGAGGCTCGGGGGTCGGCTCTGATACCATTCGTAACATCCAATCGAGCGATAGGAAGGACCGGAATAACTTACCCTGGGGGGTCACCCATCCCTGGATTACCCCAGGTTAAGCACGCTTAACTTGGGAGTTCTTTGCCAACATTCAGCCCAAAAGGTATCCAGCTGGTGTTGGTTCCTTCCTTACCTATCCTCGATATATACTATTCTCCTCTAGGCTCTCGGGGTATTACACAAAGTTTTGACATGACATACGGTTTGAAGGAAAAATAAAATAAAGAAAATATACAACCGTTATTGAAAATAATATTTAACAATGAGAGGATGAAGAACCATGAAACATTTCATTGTCGAAATGAAAAAGAAGGAAAGCTTGCACAAAAGAAAATAAAAGTGCAAGAAGAAATTGCCTTTGATGATGCTTGAACCGAAGAAAAAGAAACTCCCAAAGTTGCAACCTTGAAGCTCCTAGCAACAAGAAAAATATGGAAGAAGAAGAAGAAGATTTGCCGAGAAGGAGCAAGGGGATGGGGAGAAAGAGGAGAAGTTAGAAGGAAAAGAAAAGCATGGGGGAGAATAGGTTGCATGTCCCTTCTCCAACCACCCCCTCTCAAAATTCCAATTTTGCGCCTCATAATGCACACATACACCATCAAATATCCATGCCCCTATTGGTAATTTGCTTCATTTTCCATTTCTTTTCACTTTTCTTTAATCTCTCCAATTATGAATTTCCCCATTTACCCTCACATTTTTTTCATAAAGCATGCATTTTTTTTTATCATTTGCCACAAATTCTCATTTAGATTTAATTATAATGTCACCATTTTTATACACATGGGCCCAAGCCCAAATCAACGGCCCAATTAAACAAAATGGCTCACTTCCATCTTAGGGTCCAATGGACCTTACAACTTCACTTCCCATAAATCATAACAAAATTTACACTTTGCCTCAACCCAATTTCAAAACCCAATCCATTAAATTAAACACATAATTTACTTACATACATTTTACCACATAAAAATATTTTTCACATTTAATTTAATAGAGACAAAATTTCCAATGCTCATAAATAAAATATTAATTCTCCTAGACCCACTAACGGCTCGTTATAGTTGATGTAACAAGCTTGGTGGGTGCATTTGTGATGAACAATTAATTTTTGGCTAAATATATATATATATATATTTTAATCTATGTATTAACATGTTTTTTTAATTTTTATTTTGACACTTAAATTTTTTATTATTTCAAATACACTATTGAATCATGCAATTTCGAGTTAATTATACTCTTGAATTTTTTTTTATTTTAATTATACTCTTAAACTATGTAATTTCGAGTCAATTGCACAATTCGATAAATTTGTTAAGAACAATGAATGGAGAGGTGTAGTTGAAACAACAAAAAGTTTAGAGGTGCAATTAACTCTAAATTATAAATTTATAGATATTTTTGAAATAACAAAAAGTTTGAGAGAACCCATATGCAAAAAACGTACAAATATAAAATTTTAAAAAAATATATATATTTTACCATTAATTTCACCCCAAAAAAAGGTCATTGTAATACATAAATTGTTTCTCTCTAATAAAAACCTATTATTTTTGATAAAATTGATAGGGGAGGAAATTAATCAACATATATCAACTTTTATTACAAAACAAAATGACAAGGACCATGACATATAGGAGAGAACCCATTACCATTATTCCCATTAATGAATTTTTAGCTTCATTAATGATGATGGATGTTATTAAGAGTTAACGAAAGGGATCAAAGGACTTTAAGAGTTAATAGTAGGAGGCTATTAAGATTTAATGGATGTTGTTAAGAGTTGAAGGGCATACCGTTAAGAGTTAACAAGATGTCTAGTTCCATTAAGGGTTAGTAAAAAGCCTGTTAATAGTTTTTTTTTGTAAGTAAAATATATTAACAAAAAATCGAGACAGAGACTACAAAACCATACTGAGGCATCCCTTGAACACAAAAGAACTTAGAAACACCACAACAAACACAAAGAAACTAGCTCCTCAAAATATGAGGAAAAAAACAAACCAAACTATCAAAAGCAAACAAAGTTGCCCCCAAAGATCATGGGGGATCAATGATAACTAGAGCCGCAACTTCCATCTTCTACTTGGCCTTTGCTATGGCAAGCTTCTTTTTCCACTCATGCTTCAACTACGACTTAGATTTTACTGGAACACAATCAGATGTCAAACTTTTCGATCCACCAATGGAAGTGTCCTTCCCACTTATACAAGCTAGCTTCCTCACATCCATAAAAGCCATATCCTAATTATCCATCAAACCCAAAGCACATTGAAAACTAGATACACACCTAGATTACAACGGGTTTTAGGCAACTATTACACCAAAGTTTCTACCCTAACTTACATTGGAAACTCGATTCACCTAGATTTTAATGGTTCCAGGAAACCTATACAATTCTCAATGATAATTTAAATATTTACAAATAATTTGTCCACACTTGGACACAAATAAACAATTAAGCATAAATTATACAAGGTAATAATAATTAAATAAATAAATAAATTGATGACCTTAGAGAAATTCAGAATAGGCTTGAAAATCTTTTTCTCATCTTGCCTTGTGACTTTTCAGTTGATGTGTAATAATACTTTGTGAGTCTCGGATTGCTTGGATTCTAGCTTGAGAGTGTTTGGAATCATTTGGATCCTTTGGATATGCAATATGTGCAAAAACTAATAAAAAAATGAGTTTGGGGGAGGGGATATTTATAGGCGTTTGGGGCACTATTTCAAATGGTCATTTTTCTAACCGTTAGGTCGAGGGTCGACCTTCCAAAGGGGAAGGGTCGACTTTTGCTTGAATTTGCAACGACAAAAAATTTGATCATTGGGCTGAGAGTCGACCTTTGCTTCATGGAGGGTCGACCTTTACTTGAAAAGTCGACTTTCATAAGCTCAAGGGTTGGCTTTTGCATTGTAATGAAGGGTCGACCTTTGAAAATTAAAAGGTCGGCTTTTGCACTATAGCGAATAGTCGACCTTGTGAAATCAAAGGGCTGGCTTCGCACTTTAGCAAATAGTAAATCACTGTAGCAATAATTAAAAAATTATGTTATGCATTGTAAAATTACTTGAAAATTAATTTTTATGGAAAATAAATTTTTTGGTAATACATATACTATGAAAAAAATATTTTATAAATTAATCAAAAATAATTTGATACTATAATTAATATATTTTAAAAAAATACTTTTTTTGTTAATCACTAAAAAAACTATAATTTGTTTATTGAAAATATTTTTTGCTTAGCCCATCTTGCGAGGGAGGGCTCAACGACAGAAATGGTGCCTAAATTCCCTTCATGATCTGCACCCTTCTAAATCTCAAATCACGACAAAGCCAGAGATTCCTCTCGCCATTGGCAATGATTTCGATGTGCGCCGGTGAGTCTATGACTTCCATTGACCTCTCTACAACCAACTCTTCTTAACGCCGACCGCTTATTGTTGTGGAAGGCTTTGTTTGTTGGAGGATCAGCGAGCCATCCCCTACCAAAAAACCCTCCAACACTATGTCCGCCCATCTCTTCGATCTTATTTCTGATGATGGAGCAAGTTAACGAACTCCTTCTTCTATAGCCAAACATTTGGGATCTTCAAAAACCAGGTTGAGAGAAAGCATGGCCTCATCCCTAGCTTCCTTGGAGATGTCCTCGCTCTCCTTTGACAAATCCGACCTTATAGAACCCTCCTCATCACACTCCTCAATGGCCCTCTCCTCTAAATCTGTAAATCCAGTAGACAAAGAATAGACCCCCACACATGAGCTTGGATTGTCCCCGTTAACACTGTTGTTAAAATTGCGAGTTGACTCGTGCGATTTTATGATTTTACGAGTCAGAAGATATACTTCAAGTTAATTCACTTGTAGGATCAGTTTTGTAGCAGAATCACAGCAATTCATGTTTTAAGATAGTAAAATTGATAAACTCGAATTGAGTTTGCTTATTGGCCCAATTTCCAGATTAGAGACGAAAAGATTCCCATCTTTAACAAATCCTATATATATATATATAACTAACCTTGTTGCTCTTCTTGGTAAGCTTTCTCCCCTTTTGAAAACCCTATTAGGTCGTTAACCCCTACAAGCGACATTACCCTCACTGCGAGCTTGCGACGTGGTTGATCGGCATTCTCCCCTACAATTGCATTCCCCCTTGCTGCGTCATGGTTTATCGGTGCTGGTTGTGCTTGTTGCGTCTGATTGTTGTCACTGCTCTGTTTCCTCTTTGGTCGTTTACCTTCAATGTTTAAATAATCAAAGCCTCACATGCTTTGCTAAGTCCAAACCCAATTGTTGTGTGTCAGTGACATGTATGTGTTGTGTTGAGCTATGTGTTGCGACAGATAATATATTTATTTTGGTGGGTGATATTAGGTCCAAATTACATTTGAATTTATTGTTAAAAGTTGGGTTAAACTTATTATTTTGAGTATTTTTTTTGTGTTATCGGTATAAACATCTTTTATATCATATTTTTTAAGCTAATTTGTCAAATTGTTATTGTCTCTTACGATATTATACAATTCATAGTATAAAGACTAGGCCATTCGATTCACAATATAGATCTCAATTTGACAACTATGTTACCCACATTGAATATTGGAGGAAGAGCTTTGATATTTGATTGGGAGAGGTACACACTAAGAGAAAGTTGCTATATATAATTTTTGTCATTTGTTTTTTCCCTTTTGGCTAGTTGGTATGATTTATTTATTATGCAACAATAATGTTTCTTAGTTCCTCAATTATGTAGAAGTTACTAAAGACATGTATTATAGAATAAATACCACTTAAACATATATTTAATCAAGTATTATGTTGTTATAAACATATATTTACATAAATAAAATAGTATTTTTAATTATCTATAAAATCTTATAATTTTATGATCCCACTTAAAATCTTGATTTTAACAACCTTGCTCGTCAACATGCCCCCATCTCCTCATCACCCGAACATGATCAAGACCCAGACACCATGTCTACGTCCCTAAGCTGACTGCCCGACCCTTTATCCTATAGTTTTCGAAGCCTCGAATCTTCGTGGTGTAAAACCTCACTACTAATGCTAGCACCTATAAAACCCCTATCTAACACCAAGGCCCTAGCACAATAGTGGATGGAATGGATGAGATGTCATTTTTCAGGGGAGATATTTGGAATGGGATTATCTAGAACATAGGTAATCCCAAACTCCCTGGTCTCCCACAACAAAGCCTCTCCCAATTGATGAGAATCTTCCAACTTTGACTAATGCACATCCACCTTGAGATCCTTGGTCGACTTACCACTGTCTTCATCATCAAATCCAACTGTAATCGGAGGCACAAATCCACCATAGGAAATCGCTTCATTGGGTCGAAGTTGCACTCAATCTGACCGATTTGACCATGAATCCACTCTTGAAACTCGCTACCCGTTTCTTTTTTTGTCACCAACAGGACGCCCAAATCCCACTAGCTGAGATTTGAAGCATCCATTATGCTTTGAGATGGCATTCCCAGTCCGACCAGGGGGTGCTTGGCTGTGATCTCGTGTTCTCACTAGCGACGGCCACCTGAAAGGCACTAAAGTCGCAAGGTTCTTAGAGTTTGCCACAAAGCAGCTGCTTTTTTTTTTTTCTTTTTGGATTACGCCCCATTACTAGCGTCCTCAACCATACTGCCCCTAGAACTACACTGAGGAGGTAAATCAAGGGATGTGCCCAAGTGATCAGGGTGGTGGGCCTAAGCACTACTAATATCATTCCTAAGGTCCTCCCCCAGAAGGAAGCATCCTGCTTCCCCCAGGAATCAAACCCACATTAGGAACCTCCAGACAAGTTTTTCAGCCTACCCCTTTACCACTTGGTTATGCCCCTGGGGGCAGCAGCTGCTTATTTTTCTCTACCTAGAGAGAGAACTGACTTATGTTCCCCCTATTAAGAGTTAATAGAAGGCCTTGATGAAAATTCCTAAAAGTTCAACATGGAAGAAGCAAAATGGTCGATAGTTTGCTTGAAACTGTCGACATATTAGGAAAAATATCTAAAGCGGTTGATAGTTTACTAAAACGGTCAACAATTTTTTGGAGCAACTTTCTGCTCACATGCTAGTCTTCTGTTGCTTTCAACGATAAAGCAATAAATGCTATGTCGAATCTTCTCCTTCAAAAAATAGAGAGATTGAGAGAGAAAAGAAGATTAGAGCAGAAGAAAGGAAGAAATGTTCTCCCTTCTAGCTGCAAGCTTCGATCGTGAGATGGCAATCAATGTTGATCACGTGAGAGGCTTCTCTTGGCTTTAGCTTCTTATGTAGTTCTTATTCTTCTTTTTGCTCCTTGTTCTTCTTCTACTCTTCTTTTATTTCATCATTTTCCTCCTCTTTGATCCCACGACCATGAGATGGTCACTATCTGGGTTGAGAACCCAAGCCCAGCCTTGCATCACCTTCGTATGGACTCGTCTAGCGCAAGGGTCTTGGGAAGGGTTTCAATGGCTGCTTAGGCTTGAACAGACTTGGTCCCCTACGCTTGTAGGGGCAGCTTGATTAGTCAAGTTGTAGATCTGAAATAGCAGATGGCAGATTGGGAATAGCTCGTGAAGAGTTCATGGGTGCTTGGAGGATGGGCCAAAAAGTTCAACAGAAGGTGCAATTGGCAACAACATCACTGGAAGAGGTAACTGTTATTGCTTTCATTTTGTTTAATGTTTTTATTGTATGCATATGGCTGTATTCATCCATGTCTAGTAAGAATTGATCTAATTCTACTACATTTATTTTGATTTTTGAAAAAGTTTTTGTTGTTGCCAAAATACAACAATCTATTTTTAATTGCGGATAGACGCAAGAGTCTTAAGAGTCGTGTCTTTACTGATGAGAATCTTGACAAACAATTGGATCTGGTAAAGGTCCAGATCTGGTAATCTGATAGAGCTGATGATCTGGTGGCCTAAAATGATCTGGGGGCCCAAAATGATCTGGTGGCTTAAAATGATCTAGTGGCCTAAAATGACCGAGTGGCCTTGGTGATGAATGGCCTTGGTGACCGAGTGGCCTTGGTGACGAGTGGCCTTGATGACGAGTGGCCTGAAGATGACGAGTGGCCTTGGTGACCGAGTGACCTTAGTGACGAGTGGCCTTGGTGACCGAGTGGCCTTGGTGACGAGTGGCCTTGGTGACGAGTGGCCTTGATGACGAGTGACCTTGATGACGAGTGGCCTGAAGATGGCGACTGGCCTTGGTGACCGAGTGGCCTTGGTGACCGAGTGGCCTACAAAACGAGAGCACCGTTAGGATGCGGGTGGGGGTCCCCGCGCAAACCCTCCGATGCTTGAGTCAGATCTCGAGAGAAAATGAGAAAATTATACTTTAATTACTCAAAATTGCGTACCTTAAAATGAAGGTGGGGTCTCATATTTATAGTGGAGGAGAGAGGGAGGCCTCGCGGTATTTTTGGCGAGATACTGGTGGCCCAATCCAGGAATTTTGGGGGCCATTTAGCTGGCGAGACGGGGGTCATTTGGCTGATCGTCAATCCTGAAGGGTCATTTGGCATGGCCGAGTGACCCCCACTGGGTTGGGTCGAGCTGGGGGGAGGGGCCACTCGGTATGACCGAGTGACCCCCACCACTCTGTCATGCCGAGTGGGGGGAAACCACTCGGCATAACCGAGTGGGGGGGGGGGGGGCTTAGCCACTCAGCTATGCCGAGTGGTCTTAGCCACTCAGTTGAGCCGAGTGGTGCTGCCCACTCGGTTGTGCCGAGTGGTGCTGCCACCCGGCCGAGTGGGTCTTCCTTGGCTCCCCGACTCTGTTCTATCTCACTGATATTGGGGCCCACACTTGACCATATATCCATTTCGCTTTCCCGGGTACATCAATTGCTCCCTACTTTTTTAGTTGAAGGGTCGGTAAAAGAGCATACGATCCCGGGAAATATTGGCGTAGCTTTTGTCGCATTTTGCTTATCTTTCGGAAGATCATTTTTGCGCATTTGCTCTTCATTTTCTGTATTCATCTCACAACTTTCGGCTTTTTTGCCTTTTGAGCCCCTATAAATAAGGCTTCAACTCTTCATTTAATTTTCACAAGGATCAGTCGTGGTGTCTTTAAAACTCAAATTCTCTCAGGTCTCAGCGCGTTTTCAGGGACACGTCTTCATTTTCACCATCGGGCGAGTGCTCACCCACCCGGTCATGACCGAGTGGCCATGTCATACGATTGGGGGCCACTCGGTCATGACTGAGTGGCCCTATTTTAGGTCGAGGCCACTCGGTCTTAACCGAGTGACCCCCCACTCGGTCATAACCGAGTGGTCCTGGTCCCCCGATGCCATTAAATGCCTTCAAATGCTTTACTTAGCCTTCGGTTGCTCTTCCTTTGCTTTGTATTGATATTCTTTGCCTTCTCGTGCAGGTATTTTGCTTGCTGTGATCGTCCGTCTTTCCAAACGTAACAAGGTAACGACTTTGATTCTTTTTAATATGTCGAGGAGAAGACTGGCATCACCCCCCCGGTCCCGCGTACATTCCTGCCACTTCGAGCTCTCGGCTTCGATACGGGGCTTTTGAGCAGGTTTACGATGCCACCCCTTTTGGATTTATGGTGAGGTACCCTCGCCTCGATGAGTCGGACCCTTCCCAAGTAGACGAAGGCTCCCTTGGCATTCACTTTGCTTCATTTGAGGTGGGACTTCGCTTTCCTCTTCCGCCCTTTGCAATGGCGTGGTTGAGTCACTACAAGATCTTTCCTGCTCAACTTCATCCTAATGATTGGGCCCAGATGGTCGGTTTCTCCGTCCTTTGCCATCAGAGGGATGTAGTCCCTTCCTTGATGCTTTTCAGTTGCTTCTACCTATTATGAAGAGCTAGCAAAGACCGCGCTCTTTATACACTCCAGAAGGTGTCAGGTTTCGAGTTGTTCAGCGCTCTTCCTAACAAGATCAATCGGTTTGAAGAGCGATGGGTGATGATAGAATCTCCGCCTCGTTGGGATGCTCCTCTATGCTGGAACTATCAGGATGCTAGCCAAGGATTTCCCCCATGCAAGAAAGTTCGGGGCATATATCGTTGTTTAGTTGGAATGTTAACGGGGCGAGGTCCTATCGAGTTGATGAGCCTCTTGACTTTGGAAAATTTCAGAATCACAGGTTGGGGGGTTGTGACGCCAACTGTTCCTCCTCAGTATTCTTCACTATCCAATCAAGAAATGGAAGGAGTCGGGGAGGAGGAGATGGAAGTGCCTGAATCATCTTCCTATCCTTCTTTCAATCCTCAGGAGGAAAACACTCTTGGGGGTAGAATATCTTTCGCCATTGCTTTTCTTTTTCCATTATTACATTATTTTTTCACATTAAATGCTTTGTATTGATTTTTGCAGAAATGGCTGGATTGGGTAGGCTGATGGAGTTGCGTAGACGCCACCGTGAGGAGGAGGCACGTGTTGTGACAGCGACTGGGGTTTCTACACATGGAGCTGAGGGATCTACAAGCTCTCGCCCTCCTCGGTCGTGTAGACCTGCTGACGTTTCTCCCACTGGGGTGGAAAGGCGGCGGCGTCCAAGAAACGACCACTCTAGTGCTGAAACTCCTTCTCATACGGAAAGTCCATCATCAATTCCTCTCTCTCATGAAGAGGCTGTCGATATCCCATCTCTTGCTCCCAATTCTCGAGGAGGGAAAAGTTCGTCTTCTCGGTTTGTTGGTGACATGGCGCGGGTGGAAGAAGAATGTTGCCAAACTGTAATTCCTAATAGGAAGGATCGTCGCCGTCTTGATGGCGAGAAATCATTGAGGCCACCTCCTATACTTCCCATTCCAAGCGATGTGAGACATACCATGATTCTTGGAGATGGTACGAAACTTAGTGGTTGGGACTTTGAAGTTTCTCCAGGGGTATTAGAGACAGACTCTGTTACTGAACCA
Source organism: Diospyros lotus (assembly GCF_014633365.1). Classification (NCBI taxonomy): domain Eukaryota; kingdom Viridiplantae; phylum Streptophyta; class Magnoliopsida; order Ericales; family Ebenaceae; genus Diospyros; species Diospyros lotus. Next base: position 33,065,898 of record NC_068343.1, on the reverse strand, counting down.
GAGATTGGTGCTCGTCTAATTTATTCCACCATTCTCCCTCGAGAGGAGCGACGATTTATTGGTGGTAACTATGCCCAGACTAGGGATGAAGCAGAGCAGCTCCTGGTGCAAGGGATCCAAGGAATCGTTGCTTCCAATGCTAGGGACAGGGCCTATCGTGAGCAAGTGGAGGTCCAAATGTCAGATTGGAGGAAACGCCAATTTTCCTGGAATGAAGAGCATCAAAAGTTAAAGGGTTGTGCTCGTCGAGCGGAGCTCGGGAAGAAGAATGCAGAGGCAGAGATTGGGCGTATGCATGATCGGCTGTCCGAGGTTTCTGTTGGTACCTCGGGCCTTCAAGGGGAAATTCAAGATTTACGCTCTAAGCTAAAAGCTGAAGAGCACAAGAATGTTGGGTTGATGGCACAACATGAAGCACTTTTGCAGGAACACTCTTTATGCCTGTCAGAGCTGAAAATAAGTCGTAAGGATGCTCGGGCTATTCGAGCTGAAGCAGTGTAGGAATATCGTCTTTCGACCGATTGTCAAAATAGGAAGGAAAAATATGCTTCCGACTTTTTGAAATATGGATTTTATCTGGCCCGTGCCCATCTAGAATCTCAGAGTCCGGGGAAGACTTTTCTTGAACTTTTCCTTACTCCTGAGGTTGAGGAGTCTCATCAAGTAGATTGGCGTCAGTATGAGCCGAATGAGCCTATGAGTCATTCTTCTTACTTGGACTCTTACTTAGTGGATGATTTGGAAAATTTGACCGGCCCCTGAAATCCGTTTCCTTTCAATTGTGGTGAAGAAGAAATGGCGGTCGATCCCGGAGCCATTGAAGAAGATCCTAGCGTAGTTGCTGAAGATATACCTCATACAGCCGAGGTTGAAGAAGGGGAACTTCTCACAGTGCCACCCGAGATTCTTATTGTGTCGTTTGGGTCTACTAAGCGTTCCTCTCGCAAGTCTCGCTCCCGCGTGTAGACCCTCGTTGTAGTTTGCTTTTCACTGTTGCTCTCTCTCTTTTTTTTTTTTTGAAGAGAGCTATTGCTTTATCAATGAATATTTTCTCCTTTGCCATACCCAACGCGTTCTGCTCTTTATTGCTTGATTTATTCTTTTATTGCTAACTTTAGTGATATGAGGCCAAGACTTTTCTTTCATTATTGAGTCATGCACGATATGGCGAGCTTGATCGAATTTTACCATGTTGCCGGGCTATAGGCGGGGCAACAGGCTCGATTGTGTTTTACTCCGTTGCCGGACTATAGGCAGGGCAACGGGGTTGATCTCATTTTACCTCGTTGCCGGGCCATAAGCGGGACAACGGGCTTGATTGTAGTTTACCTCGTTGTCGGGTCATAGGCGGGGCAACGAGTTAGATTGTACTTTACCTCGTTGCCGGGCCATAGGCGGGACAACGGGCTCGATTGTAGTTTACCTCGTTGTCGGGCCATAGGCAGGGCAACGGGTTAGATCGTACTTTACCTCGTTGTCGGGCCATAGGCGGGGCAACAGGCTCAATCGTAGTTTACCTCATTGCCGGGTCATAGGCGGGGCAAGGGGTTAGATAGTACTTTACCTCGTTGCCGGGCCATAGGCGGGGCAACGGGCTCGATTGTAGTTTACCTCGTTGCCGGGTCATAGGCGGGGCAACGAGTTAGATCGTACTTTACCTCGTTGCCGGGCCATAGGCGGGGCAACGGGCTTGATCGTAGTTTACCTCGTTGCCAGGCCATAGACGGGGCAACGGGTTAGATCGTGTGTGAGTTCCCTTTTCGTAGATGTAAACAAAATGACAACCATATGCATACAAGCATTTTTACGTGGTTTGGCTAAATGTGCCTACGTCCACGGCCCCATTTAAGACTTATGTTATTGCAGATATTTCCTCAGGTACATTGTTCGTATACAACTTCAGATAATTCAAATTCGATGTTTTCCCCATGGTGTCTCTTGAAAGAGTCTGTAAAATGCAAGTGTTGGGATCAATCAGCTTTAGAATGCGGTACAGCCCTTTTCAATTTGCTCATAACTTTCCATCATCCCTTAGCGCGTTGGTTACAATAGATCTTCAAAGTACTAGATCTCCTTCTTTCATGGGTTTATTCTTTACCAGAGAATTGAAATAACTGGCTACTCTTCTTTGATATGCAGCTATCTTCATGGCAGTGTTATCCCTTTGCTCTTTAATTAGATCCAAATTTTCTCGCAACGCTTCAGAATTCCTCGCGCTGTCCTCTTCCTTATATGCCATCAGTCTTGGGGATTTAATTGAAATTTCAATGGGATTTAAAGCCTCTGTCCCATATACCAGATTGAACGGAGTTTCTCCAGTAGCGACCCGACTAGTTGTTCGATAAGCCCATAAAATGGTGGGTAGCTCGTCGGCCCATGTGCCTCTGGTTCCTTCAAGTCGGGTTTTTAGGCCATGTAATATGGTTCGGTTACTGACGTCAGCTTGTCTATTAGTTTGGGGGTACGCCACTAAAGCGAATCTTAGTTGAATCCCTAGGTCGTCACAAAATTTTCTAAAGGAGTCACAGTCAAATTGTTTCCCATGATCCGTAACGATGATTCTTGGTATCCCAAACCGGCACATAATGACTTTCCATACCATTGCCTCCACTTTTCGTGCTGTAATGGTAGCCAATGCCTCCGCTTCAATCCATTTGGTGAAATAGTCAGTAGCCACTATTAAAAATTTTCTTTGCCCGGGTGCTTGAGGAAAAGGTCCCAGAATCTCCAAACCCCACTGAGCAAACGGTATAGGCTGGAACGCAGGTTGCAGCTGAGATATCGGGGCAGATTGGACTGGACCGTGTCGTTGACATTTGTCACATGATTTGACTTTCTTTAACGCGTCTGACCTTAATGTGGGCCAAAAGAAACCAACTCTCAAAATTTTGGTTGCTAGGGCTCTTGCTCCCAAGTGTTCTCCACATATTCCACTATGAGCTTCTGCCAGGGTATATTCGGCCTCTTGAGGGCCTAAACACTTGAGAAGGGGTCTAGTGTAAGCTCGTTTATATAATAACCCGTCTATGATGGTGAATCTTGAAGCCCGCATCTTAAGTTTTCTTGCTTCTTGTGGATCATTTGGTAATTCATTGCTACTGAGATAACAATAGAAAGGCAATCTCCAATCCACTCCTGCCTCCACACATGATACCTCTTTTTCTTCGATGCTCGGCTGATGAAGCATTTCAAAAAATATTGCTCTTCCTGTTGTCTCTAGTGGATGCTAGTTTAGATAAAGCATCAGCATGTCCATTAAGCGATTTGTTTATTTGTGTTAACTGAAAACTCTGAAATGTCTGTGCTAGGTCTTTTACTTTGCACAAGTATTGGGCCATTATCTGCTTTCTGGTTTCATATTGTCCTTGAAACTGTTGCACAATCAACTGAGAATCACTATGAGCAATTAATCGTGCTACTTCCAATTTTCTTGCTATCCTCATTCCAGCGATTAATGCTTCATATTCAGTTACGTTGTTGGTACTTGGAAAAGAAAATCGAAGAGAATACTCTAACGTTTCTCCTTCAGGGGATACGAGTACTATCCCAACGCCACTTCCCTGTGAACCAGATGCTCCATCAACAAACAATAACCATTATGCCTGCTCATTTTCAGTTACCTTACCGGAGTGTGTGCATTCCACAATAAAGTCAGCCAATGCCTGTCCTTTTATAGCTTGTCAAGGTTGATACTGGATATCATATTCATTTAACTCAATGGACCATTTGGTAAGGCGACCGAAACATTCGGGCTTTTGCAAATTACTTTGTAAGGGCTGATCTGTAAGTACGACAATCGAATGAGCCTGAAAGTATGGCCTCAACTTTCTGGATGCATTTAATAGTGCTAATGCCATTTTTTCTGCCACGGGATAACGTGTCTCGGGGCCTTGTAATACCTTGCTGACATAATATATTGGTTGATCCATCTGTCCATCTTTCTTGATTAATACCGCACTTATAGCTTCATCACTTATCCCCAAGTATAAGTACAATGTTTCTCCAGTTTTTGGTCGTGCTAATAGGGGGACTTCTTTCAAATACTCTTTTAACGCTTCAAATGACTTCTAGCATTGTTCCGTCCACTCAAACTCTTTTCCTGCTCTTAATGTTCACAAGAAGGGTAGCTCTCTTTCAGCTGACTTGGAGAGAAAAAGTCCGAGAGCTGCCATTCGACCTGTCAATCGCTGAACTTCCTTAGTTGATGCTGGTGGTTCCATGTTCAGTATTGCTTGAATTTTCTCAGGGTTTGCCTCGATTCCTCTTTGTGTGATCATGTATCCCAAGAATTTTTCAGACTTCACCCCAAATGCACACTTTGCTGGATTTAACCGCATCTTGTACTATCTAAAGACTCCCAACACCTGTGCTAGTTTTTCTACATGGGATTCGTCCTCTTGACTTTTCACGATCATGTCGTCAACATATGCTTCAATTGTGTTGCCCAGCAATTTTTTAAAGACTTTATTCACCATGCGCTGATAAGTGGCTCCGGCGTTCTTGAGTCCAAAAGGCATGACTTGGTAGCAATATGTCCCTTTTTCAGTGATGAATGACGTCTTCTCCTGGTCTGGTGGGTACATCATTATTTGGTGGTACCCTGAGAAAGCATCCAGAAAGCTCAGAAACTGGTATCCAGACGTTTCGTCCACAAGACGGTCGATCCGTGGTAGCAGGTATGAGTCTTTGGGGCATGCCTTATTGAGATTGGTGAAATCCACACAGACATGCCATTTTTCATTAGGTTTTGGGACCATAACAACATTGGCCAACCACTCTGGATATAATACCTCTCGAATGAAGCCCGCTTTTAACAATTTATCAACTTCATCTTCTAATGCGTGTAGCCTATCAGGGGCAATGTTTCGCTTCTTTTGTCGGACCAGCTTGAATTGGGGGTCCATATTCAAGTGGTGACATATTACTTCTGGACTGATTCCTGGTATATCTTTTGGTTTCCAAGCAAATACGTCTGAATTTTCTTGCAGGCATTTTGCAATTTCTTCTTTCGTATGTTCCGGAAGCTGGGACCCCACATATGCTACTTTCTCGGAATCTGATTCATTCAGATGTACTGCTTCCAATTCCTCAACAAGTTAAGGTTTACATGCAGCTCCTTCTTCCAAGGATTTATGTATGGCTTTCTCAGCTATGGATAAGGTTTCTTTGGTTCTTTTCCCTTTTGTAGACGACACATAGCAAGTTCGGGCTTTCTTCTGATCTCCTCGAACTTGTCCTACTCCGGCAGGTGTGGAGAATTTCATCAATAGATAGCATGAGGATACTACTCCCCTTAGATCATTGAGTAACGGGCGTCCCAAGATCATATTGTATGCCGCCGAGGAAGTTTTAACCACCATAAAAGTTGCTTGTCGAGTCACGAGTTGGGGGTCCACACCTAATGTGATAGGTAGTTGAATAGATCCTGTCATTGGAACCGCTTCTCCAGTGAAGATATATAGAGGTGAGGATACTTTCTTCAATCGGTCATGAGATAAATGCATTTGTTCAAAACAGTTCCAATAGATCAGGTTGACAAAACTGCCACTATCTACCAAAATTCTACTGATGGGGTGTTTGGCTACAACTGCTGAGATAACCATGGGATCATCATGTGGGAGTATTATATCACCTCGATCGGTTGGGGCGAAGGTGATTGGCTCTTCATCGTCTCTTACCTCCATTACTAAGTTAACTTGGTAGGCTTGACAGGCGTATGCCTTTCGGGAGGCTGATGTGTCCCCCCTAGGGTTTCCCCACCTGAAATAACGTGAATGGCCTACTGAGTTGGCTCATTGTCTACATGAGTATCCTGCCGACGATCTCTTCCTCTCTTTTGTTGCCTCGAGTTTGCCCTTTCATGCCCATCATGTCTATCTCCCCTTTGCTGGGGTTCCCTGTTTTCTTCTTCCTCGTTTTTCACGTATCTTTGCAAGTGCCCCTCACGAATGAGCAACTCAATCTGATTCTTCAATTCTCTACAGTGATCAGTGGAATGTCCCCTGGTTCAATGGTATCTGCAATACTCTTCCTGATTTTTTCCCATAGGTCGGTCAACTCTGCGGGGTAGTTTAAGGAGTCCTTCTCCCTCTACTGCAGCTAATATAGTTGATCGGGGTTGTAAAAGCCGAGTATAATGATTAAAATGAGGTTTAGGTACATCAGGTCTTCTAATCCTTTCCTGTCGTCGAATAGACTCTTCTTCCCCTTCACGTTCCTTTCTCTTCCTTTCTTTATCTTCATTTCCCGCCACATTCCTCATAATTTCAGTGTGGAGGATATACCGGTTTGCTCTGACAAATAAATCGGCCAGGGACGTTGGAGGGTCTAAAGAAAGTGATTCTTGGAGAGAGGCGAGACGTGTCCCTTGGAGCATAGCAGACACTGCCACTTGAGCTGGCAAGTCTGGGACTTCAAGAGTGGCATTGCGAAATCTATCCACAAATTGACGTAAGAATTCCTTATTCCCTTGTCATATGCTGAGCAAATATGTGGCATCCTTTTTTCTTCGACTGTTAATTACAAAAGCCTTGATGAATTCTGTCCTAAGCTGCCCAAATGATGAAATAGAGGCTTCCGAGAGGCTATTAAACCACGTTCGAGCATGTCCTGATAGTGTTAAGGAAAATGCTCGGCACATTATGTCGTCATCCCATCCATGCAATATCATCAGTGACTCATAATTTTGAACATGATCATATGGGTCATCTTTTCCTGAGTAGAGGGTGATTTGTGGCATTTTGAATTTTCAAGGCAACGGTCTCTCTAATATATCTACAATAAAATGACATTTTCTACGTTGGTGCTCTTCTGTTGCAGGGATCAAGTTTTTCCGCTCAAGCACCTCTTCTACTACTCTTTTCATGTCATCATGTATGCTAGCTGCTGTCTGATTGTCATGTCTTGTCAGTGTACTGGCCACTGTTTCATGATACCTCTGCCTTTGAGGGCTTCTGGTTCTGTTTTCCATTCTTGGGTTTCCATTTCTTCGGGGCATGGAATGAGGGTTCCTTCTTGGTGGTGGCGATTTGGGCCTATCCTCCCGTCGAGGCCTAGATCGAGAATGAGAATCGGGAGTAACTTCTTGGTAGGAATCAGCTCCCACCTTGGGCTGAGGCATAAACTTTTTCAGAGTATCAGGCAACGTCCCTCCAGGCATCATACTTTGGAGTACTCCAGCCATATCTCGAAGTGCTTGCATGCCTTCCACGTGTTGTTGTCTCAATGCTTCGTACTCTTCCCACAGGACTGTACGTGGTGGCTGTCGTGAGGTCCCTGCTTGATCAGTAGGGAGTGATCCTGAGCCGATGTTAGGTGGAGGTGGGATTGGTTGATTCCCCATCTGCTGGTTTGGAGAAATGTAGCGATCACCCCCTTATGTTCGAGCATTATGAGGGGGAGGAGGAGCTCCTTGTTGTTGAGCGTTTCGTGGTGGCGGGTGTGTTTCAATGCCTTGAGAGAGAGTTCGTCGGTGTCCACGGGTATTTGCCATTCTTAAGTTGACTTTTCGTCTTGCGTTTCTCATAGACGGCGCCAATTGTTGTTGCCAAAATACAACAATCTATTTTTAATTGCGGATAGACGCAAGAGTCTTGGGAGTCGTGTCTTTGTTGATGAGAATCTTGACAAACAATTGGATCTGGTAAAGGTCTAGATCTGGTAATCTGATAGAGCTGATGATCTGGTGGCCCAAAATGATCTGGTGGCCTAAAATGACCGAGTGGCCTTGGTGACGAGTGGCCTTGATGACGAGTGGCCTGAAGATGACGAGTGGCCTTGATGACCGAGTGGCCTACAAAACGAGAACACCGTTAGGACGTAGGTGGGGGTCCCCGCGCAAACCCTCTGATGCTTGAGTCAGATCTCGAGAGAAAATGAGAAAATTATACTTTAATTACTCAAAATTACGTACCTTGAAATGAAGGTGGGATCTCATATTTATAGTGGAGGACAGAGGGAGGCCTCGCGGTATTTTTGGCGAGATTCTCATGGCCCAATCTAGGAATTTCGGGGCCCATTTAGCTGGCGAGACGGGGGTCATTCGATTGATCGTCAATCCTGAAGAGTCACTCGGCATGGCCGAGTGACCCCCACTCGGTTGGGCCGAGCTGGGGGAAGGGGCCACTCGGTATGACCGAGTGACCCCCACCACTCAGTCATGCCGAGTGGACCCCCACTCGGTTGCGCCGAGTGGGGGGAAACCACTCGGCATAATCGAGTGGGAGGGGCTTAGCCACTCGGTTGAGTCGAGTGGTGCTGCCCACTCGGTTGTGCCGAGTGGTGCTGCCACCTGGCCCAACTGAGTGGGTCTTCTTTGGCTCCTCGACTCTGTTCTATCTTACTGATATTGGGGCCCACACTTGACCATATATCCATTTCGCTTTTCCGGGTACATCAATTTTGAAAACTAGTTTTCATTCTTGCTTATACTGCTAAGTGTTAGCGTGTTCTTTCAATCGTGTCTTCTCGATGTTCATCATAAATTATAGTACATAACTATATTTTTAGATTTATATATATTATTCTATTAAAAATTAAAAATTTTAGAGAAATCTTAAACAAGAAAGTTTAAAACAACCTTCCCATGAATAGAAATGAAAGCTGGAGATGGAAAACAAAAGGTAATAAATTAATAATAACAAAAATTATATGCAAAAGCATGTAAATTATTAGGGGCATTCTTTGTTCCCCTTTTAATAAGGATCAAGAAATATTGTGTATAATTATATTTATTTAATTGCACAAGAAAATGATTCTATTTTATTTATATTATATATATATATTTTAATTCACTTAAAGCGTCTGAGTTTCGCTTGATTAATCCTTAAGAGTGGGTGACCTTCCCTCTTGATGCATCTCCTGGATAAATTCAGATACGAATACAGTTTATACATACTTAGAGCTGGACATTCGACGCAATCTATGCAGGACTTACCTTCCAGCCTTATTGTTACATTCCAGCTGAATGTTGCTTTTCAATAATAATAATATCTTCTAAGTCGCTATACTGATTCGAACCCCAATACTCTATATAAAATTTTAAGTGTTTTACCATTGTATCATACTCGTGAGAGCTATTTATATTGTGTATTAATAAACATATAAAAGAAGTGTGAAAAACTCTTAGTGACCACCATATTTATATGCGTCACCATATTAATATTTAAAATAATTAACTAAAATTATAATTATTAGTAAATTTGTCAGATGCAAAAAGTGTGGCTAAATTATTAACACATGGACCAAAAAGTATAACAACCAAACTTTTTCTGGTAAACACATTAAAGCGTTATTAAAAATAATTACACTTAGATAAAAAAAACAATTATGCTTAAACAAAAGTCGTATTGTCCCAAATATTAATTCTTAAAAATATATAACAAACATAAAAAATATTTATCCAATAGAGTTGACGCCAAGGGCAAATTGAAGAGTTCAAACACTAAACTATTTGAGCTAGGAAAAAGGCCAGGGGATTGGGGTAGCCGCTTGGGTGACCACGTGACGCGACCATGCGCGCAGGGGAGGGGTTCCCCCACCTCATTGCTGCCCGTCGGGCGCCACCCCCGAGTTATCCCCCACTCGAAGGGTGCCGGGATGGGCCTGGCTTCCTTCTTCTAACCCCTTAGCTGATTTTACCCCGATCCACACTGTAGATTTATTTTGACAGGCGGAACAATTTTTTATCCTGAAATGAAAACAACACAAGTTCTCCATTCCAACAACTCAAAATAGAAAGGAAATTTCTGGCATTATTTTCTAACTAGCCCTTAATATTTGTCTTAGTTCTTTTTCTTGATGTAGGTTCTATTGCAATGGACAGTTAGGTTGCCTGGAAATAGAAATGGAAAATGGATAAAAAAAATATAAATTTTTTTTATAAATATAATTTTTAATATAAAATTTATAAAAATAATTATTTAATTAAATATAAACATAAATTTTATCATTCAAGAAAATATAAATACTAATTACTTCTGTCTTAAATGTGGTCGCTAGAATAGAAGAGACAGAAGCAAACGTAATTGCTTTCATCTTTAACATGGTAATGAAACCGTTTTCAATATTCTTTTAATATTGTGAAATAGTTCTAAAATATTTTTAAAATTATGAAAATAGTTCAAAAATATATATATTTTTACATTTTTTAGCATTTTGAGATAAAAAAATATTTTAAAAACATTGAAATAATGCTATTTCAGTATTTTCATGCATCAAAGCTGGACAGTGAGGTTAACAGAAATTAGTATTTCTTCGTTTGTTAGTAGGCTGAGCTAACAATGAACTCAAAGCCCTTTCACTAATCACTGCATCAGCGACAATTACGAAACTGGCCATTTCTAAAGTTTTAAGTGAAGAACTGATTTAAAAAATATAATATAATATAAATTAAAATTATTATTTTAGAGAAGAAATAAATGTAAAACACAAAATTATTTTTACAAACAATTTTCAAACACATTATTGTTAAAATGGTAAAAATTTAACATTAAATAATTCAATCAAAATCTATTTTAGTAATTGTATTTTTGTGTAATTTTATTGTAATATTGTTTATAATGGATATAGAAACTTAGTAGCTTATCTAAACAAATTATAAACAAATAGAGTTGTAGATGAACGTGCAGCTCAATAAGGGTTAGTTCACGTTTAACTTGTTTTATAAATGATCTAACCTAGAGCACTAATTTAGAGCTCAACGCATAAATATATCGAACTTGAGCAAGACAAAATTTAACTTGATTTGGCTTGTAAACAAGTTCATGAATAGTTTAGCGAATATACTTGAAAATAAACTCAAAAATAAATATTTTTATTACTATTTTAATATTTTATTATTTATACTTGTGTTTATGATAAAGATATTTATTTTTTATTTGAACAATGTTTTTGTATTTATTTTAAGAACTTATGCTTATATTTGTTATATTTTTTGTTATGTAAAACTAAATTTTAATTTATTTAAAATTATTTTTGACCAACTCTACCTCAACTTGCGAAAAACTCATTTATCATATAAACTCAATTGGTCAAGATTGAACATATTTTTGAACTCGAGTCATGCTCGACCTCGAGATCTTTTAACATGAAACGAGTTTTTAATGTCAAAACATATTTTTGAGCTCAAGTTGAACTCAGCCCCCCACAACTCGATTACAACCCTAGATAAATATAAAAAATTTACAAAAAAATATAAAATCCCATAAAAAACAAAGAAATGTTCCAATAATATTCTCTAAATATAATATATTTGTAATTTTCATTACCAACCTACCACAATATAATGAACATAACCAATCAAATCAGTCCAAAGAAAACCAACAACTTTAGGGGAAACAATCAGTCCGAAGTATGATCATTGAACCTTCCCTTAGGGAAAGAATAGTCTCTAATCCTAAAGTTAGCTGTGGTTTCAAACTTCAGCTATGGCTCTTTGAAAGAAACAAATCAAATATATGTGTTTGTGGGGATATACAATGAATTGAAGCATTAAACCATACATCATCAAAATATATCAAATATAAATTCAAATCAAATGAAAGGAAGCAGGTCTATAGAGAAACCCTAAGATCTTACACAAAGCAATAACTAAACCTGGGACTTAAAAGGGTTCCAGGTTCTCTGCCTTGCCACTAATCCAAGGCTTCATTGACAGTAATATCCCAAAGTCCTAACAAACAGAAGCAAATAGATAGAGTCAATAGAGAAGTTCGCAAGGCTGCTACAAGAATACATAGTTTCCCAAATTACATATACCCCCAATGCAAATAAAACATCACTAGAAGAATCCAATAACACATTCCTACTCTAGAAGCAAACATATTACAGATTGTGGTTGCGGTATCACAAAAAAGGTTATGTCAATACCAACAAAAAAAGTGAATGGCTCGGCTCAGTAGAGGTACAGTTGCTTCCCGTTTTAGGATACAAGACCTTCCCGTTTTAGGATACAATAGAGATCTTGTATCATAAAATGGGAAGCAACTGTACCTGTACTGGGCTGAGTCGTCCACTTTCTTTGTTGGTATTGATAGAACATATTTTGTGATACAGTTAGCTTTTGAAACTTTACAACGGGGATTAAAGGAACAAGAAGCAACCCCAACTGCAACCACAACCTTTACCTATTGCAGAGCCTTAGTTATCAGCTTTTGCTTGATTTGCACTTGCACATCGACTTCGTTTTTGTTGCGACTTATTCTTCCTCCCTTTCACTAGTACATCCGGGGGATCAATAGCATCATTCATTCTGCCCCCCAAACTCAATGTAGGAGTAGGATTTCCAGTCCAACTTTTTGTAGCTGTTTGCCACTGCCTTCCTCCCCAACCTTTCACATTCATATAATGCATATTGCTTGCTTGGATAGGAGTAGTAGCAGGTTGCTCTCTCTCCTCTGAGCATGGTCCAGCAGCAGGTCCAGGTCGCATCTTTTTAATTTGGACAGGGTCCACAGAAGAAATGCAGGACTCCGTCATTCTTTTTCCCAAGTTAAAGGTGCGTTTCTCTTCTAGAGCAGGTATAAGCTCCTGCCCGAACAAATATTCCATCAACTTGGTTCTTTGAATCTGTCCATTCAAGAACCCAGAAACATAGTAATTGGAAAAGTGGATGCAATCGTAGATTTTTTTTAGTTCTGGTGCTCCTACTGCTCTTGAAATATTTTGAGACCGATCAGTAAAATCTTCAACCTGTCAAGGAAAAGAATTAGCAGAAGATGATTAGCCCAATGAGAGAGAGAGAGAGAGAGAGAGAGAGAGAGAGAATTAGTAGAAGACTATGCTTAAAGGATGGGCAGCACTACAAAATTTCTAGGCAAGTGAGTTAAGTTACCCTTATAGAGTCATATTTAGAATCCCATGTTTTCAAGATCCAAGATCCTTCATATGTGCTGGCACAAAGACCCTTAGGCCAAAGTTCCTCAATTGATGCTAGCTGTAATATTAAGAAGCCATCAAAAGTCTTTTTTAAGTTCATTTGGCATACTAAACCTTTTATCAGAGGAAGATATCCATGCCAACCAATTATCGGGCCCAACTTACAACCATTACCTTGATTAGTAGACTGATAAAGAGTTCACCCAGAGATTCACCATTCCTCTTTCCATAGTTTAAAAAATTATTAACTAGCTTCTCCACTAGTGCAGGATCAGTACCATCTAGAACATGGCAATACCATAAAACTAGTTAATCCCGAGAATAACTGATTTACAAGAAGGTAAACAATAATATCCAGTAGCAACTACCCAAACATCAAGAAGAGAGCACCACCAGTATCTGAGGCAAATGGAAATATATTTTTTTCCTTAGTTCTCATTTTTGGTTGACCAATTGTTAGTAACAGAAGATTTTCGCATTAAAATGCAATTATATAAATCATCTAGAAGCAAGGTGAAGGAAGCAGATAAGAACATTTGTTGATCAAGTGAAGTATCAAAATTGGGAAGATACATTCAGTCATTTTCCACTCCAAATACGCATTTCAAATATTTCTCTATCTATATTCCAACCTGCAAGCATGGAGCAAGAATTGCTACTTTTTCTTACCCCTGAAACACTTCTGCTTATAATTCTGTCTAGACATAAATACTACATGGTTTTAAGGATGACAAAATTCATAATAATACCTAAAATATGTGTTAAGATGTTACTGGGGTCTACATAACTTTTATAAGTAATTTGATACAAAACTCAGCCATAAAATGATTGAGGTATGCTGAAATTTAAAAAGAATAAAAACGTTACCTCCTGTTGCATGAATCTAGCACCTGACTTGGGTATAAATTTTTATAATCACAATAATCATCTTTTATCTGTTCCAACTACTTTACTTATTTGCAATTTTCTTATTATTTACACCAAATAAAAATTTTCAAAAAAGTGTTGAACATTATAACTCCTAAGTGGGATTAAGGCTTGTGATGATGATGATGACGACCACAATGTTTTGAATATTATAGCATAAAAATTACAGTTTTGAGTCATACCCTCGAAAATTTTCACTAATTTATCACTTTAAAAAAAAAAAAAAAACAAATCTAGATGCCACCCTTTTCAAAATCATTACCAGTATACCACCTTTGCAGCCACCAGGGATGCCATGCTAGGGTAGCATGGCTAGTCGGTAAATGCATACCCGGTTGTGGCATAGGGAGTTATAGCATAGAATCGCTTGCGCTGCAGGCGATTCTTGATAACACAGTCAAAAATCATCTACAGCCTGTTGTGTCACAAGCGGTTATTACAGGCTTTCTGGTCAAGTACCAATTGCAGCAACATATTATATTTTCAGTGACTTCGGTTTTATCATTTTCTGTGCTGGTGTTAAATCTGTGAGCTCTGTAAGCTTTGGTTCTGAGAAACAAAAGTCTTTCTTGTATCTATGCTAATTTCTCAACTAATTTGGTCCAAGATTTTCAGGTTTTTGTTACTACAATGAAGTCTTGCTTTTGAATTTAGATCTTTTGTTGGTGATATCAAGGTGCTTGTACGTTATCTATGTGGGGTTACACTTGAGAGGCTAGGCAAGATAACTTCTGTATTATATTTGTATTATACGTGTTAAATAAGATAAGCAAAGGGTATTAATGTAATTAATTTAAAATACTTATATATATATATATATTTTCTTGTATTATACATTTTGGATATACACACATTATTTCATTCACATGGTATCGGAGCTACTACATAAACTCTAACCCTAGATCCAGCCAACGCCACGACCGCCAGTCACTCGGTCGATCATTGTCGCGTTAGCCGCTGTCGGCCTTGTCCTCCTCATCTCCGACCGTTAGTCGATCTTCTTCCCTTCATCGTCGATCACATTTGACCAGGTGAGTTTCAGATAGTCGTCCCTCTTCTAGCCGACATGTCTTCTCCAGCTGGCTCGATTCCCAGCGACATCACACGCATCTACAGTCGCGACTCTCAGATCTGGTGTGCGTCCTTCTCCTTGGCTAACGAGTCTCAAATTTGGTGCGTCCTTCCGTCGGTTCGTGTTCAAACGTTGGTGGATGCACAGTTGCTAAGTTTGTTGTGGAAGACTATTGGGCTGACTTTGATACTTATATTTTGACCTCTTTGTGAGTAGTGCTCTATGGACTCAGGCTTGTGAGTTGTATATGAGTGACATCACTCGTATTTATGATGTGATTGGTGCTTTGTTCAATCTACGACAGACTGATTTAGATATGACCACCTATTTAGCTAAGCTCCAAGCTTCCATTATTGATTTTAATGAGTTGATGCCCTTTGCTACAGATATTAAGAAACAACAACAACAGCGTGATCAAATGTTTATTGTTCTCTGTCTTCATGGGATTCGACCGGAGCTTGAATTAGTTAAGACACAGATTCTCGACAGTGCCTTTCAACCTTTTTTGACAGAGGTATTTACCAGGTTACTTAGAGCCGCTTCTATTATTACTGATCGTGGCACGTCTATACCTGGAGACCACTCTGCCCTTGCTACTACCTAGATTGATTCTCATCCTAGTCATGGAAGTAATTTAGGTGGACGTAGCGGTGGTTGTCATGGTGGTGGGCGTCCTTGGCCCCAATGCTGCTATTGTAATTGTCTTGGTCACACTTGAGAGACTTGCTATCGCTTACATGGTCGCCCACCTCAAGCAATTGATACTGCTAACGTTGCTGTTGGTGCTTGAGACGATCAAGAGTCTATCACATCTTGTGATTCCTCACCAGTGACTATCTCTGAGGGGGAGTTTGCTCAGTTCCGAGCAACATAGCAAGCCACTTCAGTTGTCACATCCCTTGCTCACATCAGTAACCCTACTACTTGCTTTACTAAGTCCTCATCTTCTCTTGGCGCATGGATCTTCGACTCCGGTGCCACCAATCACATGTCTGGTAATCGTTCTCTTCTATCCCATATTCAAACTTTGAAGTCTCTACCTCTTGTTACATTGGCTAATGGCTCTCACGCCTCAGTTGCAGGTATCGGCACAACATCACCCCTTCCTACTTTACCATTGTCATCTGTTTTACATTTACCACAATGTTCTTTTAATTTACTTTTTGTTAGTCAACTCACTCGTACTCTTAATTGCTTTATAATCTTTTTTTTTTATTTTTTATTTTGTTCTTGTTCAGGATAGGAGGATTGGATGGACGATTGGCACGAGGCTTGAGTCTCACGGACTCTACTATCTATCTCACTTTGCTTCATCAGTGGTGTGCACAACGATTGCTTCCCCACTATAGGTCCATTGTTGGTTAGGGCACCTGTCTCTACCCAATCTCAAGAAGATGGTTCTCAGTTTCTCTAGTATTTATTCCTTAGAGTGTGAGTCTTGTCAACTTGGGAAACATAGTCATAGTTCTTTCCTGAGTAGAGTCAATAAATGTGTTAGTTCTCATTTTTCAGTGGTTTATTCGGATGTATGGGGTCCCAATCGTGTCAGTTCAAAAGAAGGTTTTCGTTATTTTGTAACCTTTATTAATGATTTTTCTCGAACTACTTGGCTATATTTAATGAAAAAGCGTTCAGAATTATTTTTTGCCTTCACTACATTTTGTGCTGAAATTAAAACTTAGTTTAATATGCCTCTCCATGTTCTTCGTAGTGATAATGCTTTTGAATATTTGTCCTCACTATTTAAATCCTATATGGCATCTAATGGGATTCTTCACCAAACTTCGTGTCCTGGAACCCCATAACAAAATGGGGTGGCTGAATGAAAGAATCATCATTTAATTGAGACTGCTTGAACGCTTCTTCTTCATATGCACGTTCCGCTTCAATACTGGGATGATGTTGTCTTAACTGCATATTAATTAATCAAACGCCATACTTTGTCCTTAATGACTAAATTCCTCATTCTGTTCTTTTTCCTTCCTTGGGTTGACTTGTATTCTCTCCCTCCTCGTATCTTCGGAAGCACTTGCTTTGTTCACCATCTTGCCCCCGATCATGATAAGCTATCCACTCATTCCGTCAAATATGTTTTTCTTAGTTATTCATGCCTTCAAAAGGGGTATCGTTGCTACTCTCCTCAATTAGCTTGTTATTTTGTTTCAGCGGATGTTACCTTCTTTGAGTCATCTCCTTATTTTCTCTCTTCGTCTAAGTTCTTCGAGTCTGTGTCTACTGGCTTACCTTTGCCTGTTCTTTTTCTTGACCTTTCCTTTTCTCCTTGTCCATCGCCCCCTACCTCTCGCCTCAATCGCCTTGATCTTTAGGTTTATCAGCAGCATCCTTGTCCTGTGGCCCCACCAACAATGCCTGTCGTTGCCAGTCCAAGGGAGCCGTCCACTGACTCATCCTCTGTGCCCATTGGTTATTCCTTCTATGGTCCGTCTCCCTCGATTTTTGATCTTGACTTACCCATTGCTTTTCGTAAAGGTACTCATCATTGCTCCACTCTCCATCCTATTTCACATTTTGTTAGTTATAATTCTTTGTCCCCTAGATATTCTGCTTTTGTTTCTTCTTTATCTTCTATTTCTCTTCCTAAATCTGTTCCAAAAGCTCTTTCCCATCCCGGGTGGCGGGTTGCTATGGTTGAAGAAATGTCTGCCTTACATTCCATTGGGACTTGGGAGTTGATACCTCTTCTCAAGGGTAAGTCTACTGGGTTTACATTGTAAAAGTTAGTCTTGACGACTAGATTGATTGCCTTAAGGCTCGCCTTGTTGCTAAAGGATACATTCAGGTTTTTGGCCTTGATTATGGCGACACATTTTCTCTCCTATTGCTAAGATCTCCTCTGTTCGCCTTTTCTTGTCCCTTGCTTCTAAGTTTCACTGGCCTCTTCATCAACTGGACATCAAGAATGCCTTCTTTCATGGCAATTTATAAGAAGAGGCGTATATGGAACAACCTCCTAGCTTTATTGCTCAAGGGGAATCTAGGCTCATTTATCGCCTTTGAAAATCCTTATATGGCTTAAAATAGTCTCCTTGAGCTTGGTTTGGTCGATTTAGTTCAGTTGTTCTTGAGTTTGGGTTAATTCGTAATGGAGCTGATCATTTTGTTTTTTATCGCTCTCAGTTTGGCCGCCACATTCTTTTAGTGGGACCATATTGATGATATAGTAATTACAGGGGATGATGATGTTGGTATCACTGAATTGAAGGCACATCTTTACCAACAAATTTAGATTAAGAATTTGGATCCCTTGAAATATTTTCTGATTATTGAGGTAGTTTAGTCAAAGCAAGACATTTATATTTCTCAAAGAAAGTGTTGAAGAAATCCAACTCCAACAGTCACCACCGGAGACATCCTTCCATTGGATCAACCCCTTATTGCTAGAGAGTTACCAGGCATTCATCCATCCTATCGGTTATGTTGAATGAGAGAAATTGGTAGAGAGAAACCTTAGTTGGAGGAAATAAATTCCTCACCTAACATAGATATTATACACCTATTTATACTAATCCTAAATGGATGATGACATCATCCATGACATAAACATGACGTTAGCCATGACATAAACATGATGTCAATATAACTAAAATGATAAATCTCTAAGCTGGAACATATGTATTATATGTTCTAAACTTGTTACAATTATAATTTATTCGAGGGCGCGTGAGGGTGTTGCTGTAAAAGATGGTTGCTCCTCAAATGAGTAACAAATTCGACCGACAATTAGAGGTTGCTGAGGTGATGACTGGAGGCAGATCTTGGCAGCAGCGACGATGATAGTAGATCGGCGATGCACCAGCAACGCAAGATCTATGCAATGCACAAAATTTGGAGAAGAGACTGCGAGATCTAAGAGATGAGCTGAAAGGAGATAGAAGGAGGTCTGAAAGCACGTCGATCTGAGAGCCGCGCTGGAAGGAGATGAGATCTGCAAAATCCTAGTCACGAGATATGATAAGCAGCCACGAGATCTGAGACGAGCGGTCGAATTTGAAGATTGACGGTCGGATCTAAACAGTGGTGGCCGGATCTGAGGGATTGACGGCTAGATCTCAAGGATTAACGGCCAGATTTGAAGAGGAACGGCCAGATCTGAGAAATGATGGCTGGAGAGACAGCAACCGATGAGGCAGATCCGACGAGAGACCGATGAGGCAAATTTTGATCGAAATTGACAGATCCGAACGAAGAGAGGCAAATCTGGACAATGAGGGCTGGATGGACAGATCTGGATAGAAATGATGAGGGGCAACAGTGGCTGCAATGGCTGGATTTGGCACAGATCTGGAGAGGAACGACCGGATCTAAGGCAAGCATGGCTGGATCTGAGAAGACGCGACCGGAAAGAGACCGCAGAGATAGATCTGACCTGATTTGAAGCGTTGTTTGGTTGGATCTGGGCAGATTTGGCCGGAGAAAATTACTGGCAGTAGCAACGGTGGCCAGATCTGGCCGAATTTGGTCGGAGAAAATCACTTGCAGTAGCAACGACGACCAGATCTGAGGCAAGCACGGCCAGATCTGGGGTTAGCCACGAAGAAAATGGCCGGATTTGAAGCAAGACTGGCCAAATCTGGTGAGCAATAGCGACAGAGGCGGCGGATCTGGATGGGAAAGGCAGCGACAGACAACTGCAGCAGCAGATCTGGAAGCAAGGGCCGACGGCAGTGCTGTGAAGACGACCGATCTAGAAGTGGCAGCGACGGCTATGGAGGTGAGATCTGAGGCCGACCGCGAGATCTGAAGTCGCAACTAACCAATGAGGACGTTGAAGATGAGATCGGCCGTTGATTGTGATCGTGACGACCGATCTATGGTCGACAATGACGGTTGACAGATTGGTGATACAGCGGCAATGATAAATAGACGCAAAAGGAGCAACAGACGTGCAAGGAGGCAGTCGATCTGGAGGAAGGAGGCGGCGCTGGGTGACGGGCAGATCTGGATGTGAATGGTGGTCGACAGATCTGAAGCAGTTGGCGGCAGCGACATAGGTGGACGCGGGAGCAGGTGGCAGCGACAAAAGTGGTGGTTGGATCTGGGTGATGGAGATGGTTGACAACTAGGGTTTTGGTGGCTTTGATACCATGTTGAATGAGAGAAATTGGTAGAGAGAAACCCTAGTTGGAGGAAATAAATTCCTCACCTAACATAGAAATTATACACCTATTTGGATGATGACATCTTCCATGACATAAACATGGTGTCAGCTATGACATAAGCATGATGTCAATATAACTAAAATGATAAATCTCACAGGTTAGATGGTAGGAACTTCCTCCAATGGTCTTAGCTGGTCAAGACAGTTCTTAAAGGCCGAGGAAAAAGCAGCCACCTATCAACAAACCCTCTAGCAACTAACGATCCCAACTTCAATACATGGGATGTGGAAGATTCCTGCATCATGTCATGATTGTGGAGTTCGATGCAGTCGGAGATTAGCAAGAACTTTATGTTCCTTAATACTGCTCGTGAAGTTTGGGAGACCATATAGTAGACCTACTCACAAGTCAATGCATCAGTGATCATTGATGTTAAAACAAAGTCCATGGTACCAAACAAGGGCATGCAACTACAACTGAATACTACAATCTGATGAGAGGTCTTTGGTTAGAGCTTGATCAATATCAAGCCATTAAGATGGTATGCCAAGAGGACACTGCCACTCTCAATCGAATCCTTGAACGAGGTTGGATAGTAGAGTTCCTAGCAAGCCTAAATCCTGAGTTTGATCAGGTTCAAGTACAAGTCCTTGGTAAGGATAAGTTATCTAATTTAAATGAAATTTTTGCTATTGTTAGGAGTGAAGAGAATAGAAGATCTGCCATACTTTTTGTCCATAGCACAGAAGGATCGACCTTGGTTAGAAAGCAAGATGGAGGCGGCAACAAATCTGGAAAACAACATACCAGGCTCCTAGAAGGTTGGATTATAGGCTTGGGGGTCAAAATCGAACCTCCAACCGTGATGGACAGTGGTGCATGTTTTGTAGGAAGGAAAGGCACACTAGAGAAACTTGTTTTAAGCTACATGGAAGAGAGGCCGTGTTAAGCAGGATAGGAGGATTCAAGAACATGGGGCAACATCAAGGCTATTTATCTAACAAAGATCCAAACGAGGAGGCAGCAAAGAAAGATATTTCAGAAGTGGAAGAATCTACACAATTGAATCCGGAGGAATTAGGCAAACTAAAAGCTTTCCTTTGGACGTTCCAGGATGGAGCCTCATGCTCCTTGGTGTAGCAAGGTAACCTTTCCTTTGAGTCTTTCATTACTTCTAAAACTGATAAGAATAGCATATGGATCCTAGATTCGGGAGCTACCGACCACATGACCCCTAACATTCAGTTTTTTGAAACATATGAAGCTCTTGAACCCACTAAACAAATCACAATTGCCGATGGTACTACTATCCCTATAGTAGGAAAAGACAAAGTATCATCAATTTTTTCCACTTAACCAAGTTCTTCATGTCCCAAGCCTAACAACAAGTTTGATCTCTATTACCAAACTAACTAATGATTTAAATTGCTTTGCTATTTTCTCACCACACGTGTAAGTTTCAGGACAAGGGCACGGGGAAGACGATTGGTGTGGCTAGGGTTCACAATGGGCTCTACATCTTGGATCGGAAGGGTGAAGGCTTTATAATGAAGCAACATAGTTTGGCCTACTCCTCTCAGTCTGCCTCTAACCTTTCTGCTATATGGCTACATCATTTTAGATTAGGACATCCCTCATTTATTGTGTTAAAACAAATGTTTTCGTCTTTATTCAATTCCTTAGATCCTAGCAATTTTCAATGTGATGAATGTATTATTGCAAAACATCATTGAGTTTCTTATTCTATTAGCAATAAACTGGCTTCTATGCCATTCCATTTGGTTCATTCTGATGTTTGGGGGCCATCCAAAATACCTAATTATTCTGGGGCAAAGTGGTTCATTACATTTATTGATGATTGCACGCGCATGTGTTGGGTGTTTCTTCTAAAAGAAAAGGCCGCCATAGGATCAGTGTTACCCACATTTTTTAAAATGATCCATACCCAATTTGGCACTCCTATCAAACGATTTCCCACTGATAATGCCCAGGATTATTTTAACATGCACTTGCATAACTATTTTCAGAAGGAGGGTATTGTTCATGAGTCATCTTGTGTTGATACTCTCCAACAAAATGGGATGACAGAGAGAAAGATGAGGCATCTTCTCAATGTCACACAAAGCATCCTTCATCACCATCATGTGCCCAAATATTTCTAGGGGGAAGCGGTTTTGACAGCCACATATGTCATCAATAGGGTGCCTTCTAGGGTTATTAATGGCCTTAGTCCTTTCCAAAAGTTAATGACCTTTTTTCCTGAAATAAATCACCATACACTATTGCCCCTAAAGGTGTTTGGGTGTGCTTACTTTGTCCACATCCTTAAAATTCATAAGGATAAATTGGACCCTAGAGCTCTTAAATATGTGTTTCTTGGGTATTCTCCTACTCAAAAGGGGTATAAGTGTTATCATCTTGAATCTCGAAAATTATATGTCTCTAAGGATGTCACATTCAATGAATCCCAACTTTTCCTTGAGTCTACCTTAGTCAGATTAGCCATCATTGATCAACCTAACCTAGATTGGGAAAATCTTAACCCTACCCTTGGAACAACACCATTAGGCACTGATTTCTCTCACTCTTCAATTCTTGCCTCTCCAATCTTACCCAATTCTCCTAGGGAGAAGGAAGGTTCTGGACATGTTGATACTATTAGATACAAAGGCTCTCCCTATGTCTATAAGAGACGACAGCCCATTGGTGATCCTTAGCCACACTTGACATCAACTCCGAACTTGAGTTTGGATAGCACACCAGGTGAGAACCCCACGTCCAGCAATCCTAACCCAAACTCAATATTCTTGGAGCATACAGACCTCGACCTTCCCATTGTTATTCGAAAAGGGGTTAGGGCATGTACTAAACACCCATTGGCCAACTACTTATCCTACCATCGCCTATCACCTGCCCATAAAAGCTTCTTGACTTCTTTGGATACAATTGCTATTCCCAAATCCTTAGAGGAAGCCATGAGAGATGTCAACTAGAAAGCAGCTATGATGGAAGAGATGAAGGCACTAGAAAAAAACCATACTTGGGAAATGGAAACTAAACCAAACGATGTAAAACCGGTGGAATGTAGATGGATCTTCAATTTAAAGTATAAAGCTGATGGATCACTTGACATGTATAAAGCATGATTAGTTGCCAAGGGATATACTCAGTCTTATGACATTGATTATTTGGAAACATTTGCCCCTGTTGCTCGAATGACAACTGTTAGAATCCTCTTAGCATTGGCATCTACCTATGGATAGAAATTACAACTTGATGTCAAGAATGTGTTAGTGTAGGTGCTCTAGACCCAATCAGATTGGGCATGTTGTACACTAATAATTGTAATCATGTTTATTATTTGAATAAGAAGTTGTTCAAATTTACAAGAAGTCTTTCTATTAGTTTCTTGTTATTATTATAATAACCGAATGAAACTAGATAGAAGTCCATATGATGTATACTGTGAATAATCTATAAAGATGTGAGATGATGCATCATAGTTTCTAGACATCATTAAACGTCCCAAGTCGTAGCAATGTCAAGAATGGACATTAACAATTGCGGTAAGACTTGTATGTGCTATGTTTTTGCTATGTGATAGCAATGGGGGTCTCACACCCATAGGCATGGGAATGCCTAGGAAAGTACATAGGTGACTAATGTTGGAGAACATGTCATTGGACATGACTTGCCATGAGAATCCATTTTGGTTATATGTTGATGGTATTCTGATACGAGATGGGTGTAACTAATCCTTGGACCTGAGGTTGTCACGGTCATCTCATAAGAAGACCGGTATGCTTTGACATCGTTTCGATGGGTCTAGACAAAGGCTGCACGTGGGCGATCGTTGGGTATATCGTGAGGCTTATGGAGATGGGTGTATAACCAAGATGGGACTTGTCTATCCCTTGATAGAGGATGATGTATCTAAGGCGCCTTTGGTGGATATTCACTTTAAATCCATGGTTATGGTGAAAGAGATCAATAAGGAGTTATTGATTTACTTTCTAATTAAGTGAAGATATCCGGAAGACTGAAGAAAACTCATGTGATCGTTATCAAGCAACACATCGCCATACTTGAGATCACATAAGATACATTGACGAGAGGATCGTATTACATGGTAACTATGCTCGTGAAAGATTATTTGCGGATTATGAATTCTTCTGAATAATTGGGTAGGCATGATGCCTTGCTAGAGGCCAATCTTGTCTTATGTGTTTGTACTGACACATTGCCAACATATTCGGAAGCCTAATGAGTCATACGCAATAGGCACGGTCTCTGACTTAAACCAAGAGAGTAGACGTATGGTTAAGTGGGACACTTCGGCAAGAAGTTGTGCCGTCGTAGGTTCTCACGGAAAAAAAATAAATAGACGTAATGACGTCGATATGACGAAGAGTCGTCATAATAGAAAGAGTTTCCTAAAATAACAATTGATTAAATTAGGAAGGAGTTTCTAATTTAATAATTTTTTATTTGTTGGAGTGGCAAATAGAAAATAAAATATATTTGGACTTAAGTTAATATTTGGATTAAATTGAATTTGGGCCAAATATTAAAATAAATATTATATTTGGACTAAATTAGATTTGGGCCAAATATTAAATATTATATTTGGACCAAATTAGATTTGGGCTAAATATTAAATATTATATTTGGACTTGAATTAGATTTGGGCCATTTAATTATATTTCTAGTTAGACTAAAATAAGCCCACTTAAGATTCTAATTAAATTAGAATTAATGGGCTAACCCAATTCATTAGGGTTTTAGAAATTCTAGGATTTTTCTCTATAGATATCCCTTTATGGGTTGCCCAAATTAGAGAGAGAAAAAGAGGGATTTTTTGTGTCGTTTTTCAAGAGTTGAAAAACGTATTGCCGCTCACTCTTCCCTGTTTCTTTTGGCATCAATATGAAACGAGGGGGTTCTTTTTCATCCATACACAAGCCGCGCAAAGGAGAATGAGCTAACACTCCTATTCCGCTCTCCTTGCCAACGGATGCGTGCTGCGTATCATAAGTTAGAGGCCGGACGCTTGGACGGCTCGAATCTGTGAACGACTCGATAATCTAAAGGTTAGATTTATTTATTTATTTGTGAATGATTTGATTTCGACGCTGATCCAATCGCCGGGATCGGGGTAAGGTTCAAAATTTTTAAACTACGCTGCTTGCCCCGTAGCGATCTTGCTTTACTTTCAGTGGTATCAGAGCCATCGTCGAAATATTTCAATTCCTTACATGCGGATTCGGTTATGTTATTATTTGTGAAATAATTAAATAATTGTTGCGTTTGTATTTTTTTGGTTGCAAAACGTTTTTGGTGAAAGGGCAAAAGTTCGTGTATGACACGAAAGAGCAAAAAATAGGGTTCGGGGTGCATACAGATGCACCGGGGCGTTGAAAGATGTGGCCGAGCAGGGCCCGCGCGCGTTGGGCACAGCCTGGGCGCGCGCAGGGCCCTGGCCAGGAACGGCCGCGCGCGCTGGGGCGCAGCCAGGCGCAGCTTCGCGCGCGTATGGTGCGCACTCGAGGCCGCGCGCGGGTGCGACCCGCGACCTGCGCGCGCCTTGCTGGCAGCACGGCCTGCGGCCGTGAGCACCCAGCGCGCGCCAGGCACAGCCCAGGCGCGCCTAGCACGCCCCATGCGCGCCCAATGGCCCTTTTGGCCTGGCAGCATATGTGACATGCTGCCCGGTTGCTTCCCGGCCCCTCCCACACCCTCGGGTTTCGGTTTGACCCTTGCCCGAGGTCCATGTGAAGCACCCAGGCCGACCCTTCGGTGGCCCAATGCGTTCCGTTCCCTTAGGGTAGGGCCCGGCCAAATTGTTTGGCTATTTTTAATTATTTTTATCCGTTCCATGAGTGTATGACACTTATGGGCCGTGATTAAAATTGGGCCAGGGCCGTTAATTGAGTTATTTATTAATTATTGGGCTGCTAGTGTATGTTTGACATGCATTGGTTGATCCAAAACCTGTTGAGCCTTGTTAGTTAGACTAATGGATGAAGCCTAAGCCCAACATAATTAAAACAATTTTGTTTTTCCAAAATTATACAAATTTTCAATTTATTGAAAGCGTTTCATTAAGATTGAAATAGATGCGACTATTAATTAACATAACTGTGAATGAATCAATTAGATTGATTGCATGGGTGTATGGTATGGATCGAGTCGACCATTTATTTTATGTTGGGAATGAATGCTTGTAAATTTGGTTTTTGAAATAGGGCCTGCGTGTCCTGCATCTCTTATACTTTGATGTACATTCTTTTCTCATCTCACTCCCCCTAAATGTAACTCGGGATTTCTGATTCTATATAATGTATGTAGAATAGAATAAAGTAGTGATAGTTGTAGTCTGTATGAAGAGCAAGAGATGGAGCTAAATTGAAGACAAGATTCGAAGACTAACGAAGGCTTGAAGAATGTGCTTGTGAAGCAAGATGTGATTCTTCACCTAGGTTTGACCCGCTAGCTTCCCTTCTATGGCTTGAGGGGACTAGCTGTAGTTATCCATACCATACACCGGTTTGAGTCATTTATTATGCATTATTAATTTGATTAATTGCATGTGATGAGACCTAAATAAATAAATAATAAATCCCTCATTAATATTTAGCCAACTTGCCTTCCATCATTATGAAGCATTAGGTTTTTAGCTGGCACTTGATTTGTTGAGTCACTCAAGGTCATGTGTCATCTATGATTCTTATGTTTCATGGGCCATGAGATGTCCCTGAATGATGGGTTCGACTTAATTAGAAAGGTGGGGTTTGTTGAGTCACTCAAGGCCTTATTGAGTATAGAGGCAAAGATTGAGAGTCACATAAGATGTGCTTGACAAGGAGTTGTCAACCCAATGAATCTAGGAGTTGCATAGAGATGCAATTGGTAGTAAGTACCTACCTAATCGATCCTAGCACAATTTGTTGAGTTACTCAAGGTTGTGCGAGGGGAGATGGGATCCTAGCCCGCTAGGAAATCTTGCAACGGGATTTCCCGAGTTATGTCTTGAGGGTGGCAAACTCGTAGAAAATAGTGAGAGCAATCATAAAATGTTACTTCTTGCAATTTATGATTTTGTAATTCAATATGATTATAATAATATCTCTATTCAGTTGTTGATCCAGAATGTCTAGAAACATGTCGATAAGATCGATACTCGAGGGCAATAATACCTTCAACGAGACTAATTTCTATAACTGGGAGATCATCTTGAGGATAGTCCTCACACATGATAAGATTCTCTATGTGATAGAGAGCTATCTTTTTACGAAGCCACAAGTTAAGGAAATAGTAGCACATTAGGCCTGGACGATGCACAAGGGTGATATGATCATCGCTTGGTATATCATCTTGGCTGCCATGACCCCGAAACATAGGTCGCAACATAAGAGTTATGATGCCTATGAGATCATGGCTAGGCTCAAGGATCATTTATTGAGAAATATGTCATGGAGATGATACGTTTTATTAATAGGTTGCTATAGCTGAACTTGGGTATGGATGCCGAAACTTACCCTAAATTTGGTGTTACAAGTCCCTCCCTAACGGTTATGGAAGACTCTTGGAGAGTTGTTATCCATACTAAGGGAGACCGAGCCTAAAATTGATTATAGGCCAAGGGAAGTGTTCTCTTAGTTGAAGGGCCCAAGGCGCACAGGGGCAAGTCCAAGAGTAAGAAAGCCAAAAAGAAGAAAAGTTCTTTCATAGCGCAATTTGGAAGAGTCCAGAAGACCCAAACCCGAAAGAACAAGGAGGATGCGGTCTATCTCCACTCTGATAAACTGAGAAGTGTAGAGTAAGAAGAGTTCTACTCAAGGCATTTCAGGTATTTATGTCATTGAAATTAATCTATCTACTTTTGATCAGTCCACATGGGTATTAGATACTGGATCTAGTACTCATATTTACACTTTCATGTATGGGCTTAGGAGTACGAGGAGATTAATAATAGGAGAAGTGTACCTACACGTGGTAAATGGATCAAAAGTTGTTTCATTAATTGTAGGGACCTATTTATTAACATTGCCCATAGGGCTTGTATTGGAGTTACATAACTGTTACTACAATCCTAATTTGACTAGGAATATAATTTCTAATTCTTGTTTGACAAGGATGGATTTTCATTTTTATTTAAGGACAATAGTTGTTCATTTTATAAAAATGAGTTATTTTATGGTAAAGCAACAACACGTAACGGTTTGTATGTCCTTAATATTGATACTCCTATCAATAACATAAATATTAAGTGACTTAAATCAGGTGATTTAAATAGCACTTATTTATGGCATTGTCGCCTTGGCCATATAAATGAGACTCCCATGTCCAACTTACATAAGGATGGATATCTTAGCAAATTTGATTATGAATCATATGGTGTTTGCTAATCTTATTTACTTGGCAAAATGATTTAAGTCTCTTTTTAAAGTAAAGGGAGGCTACATAAGTGCTAGGGTTTGTGCATATTGATGTGTGTGGACCCATGTCCACCCAAGCTAGAGGTGGATATGTCTACTTCATAACCTTTACTGATGATAGATCATGTTTTGGTTATGTGTATCTTATGAGACACAAATCTGAGACTTTTGAAAAGTTCAAAGAATTCAGATTTGAAGTAGAGAAACAAACTGAGAAAAGTATCAAAGTACTTCGATCAGATTGAGGTGGTGAATACCTGAACAGTGAGTTTCTAGATCATCTGAAGTAGAATGGGATTCTCTCACAATGGACTCCACCTGGAACACCAGAGATGAATGGTGTGTCTGAAAGGAGGGACAGGACCTTGTTGGACATGATCTGGTCCATAATGAGTCGCACTGAACTCCCTATTTCATTTTGGGAATACGCACTCCTCACCGCGATCTTGGTTTTGAACAGGGTTCCAAGTAAATTAGTTACTCAGAATCCATATGAGATATGGAAAGGAAAGAAGCCAAATCTGTCTTTCCTTAAGATTTGGGGTTGTCAAATTTATGTCAAACGTGTTGACATTAATAAGCTACAACCCAAATCAACGAGATGTCTGTTTGTGGGATATCCAAAGGAAACAAATGGATATTACTTTTACCACCCATATGAACAAAAGGTGTTTTGTTGCCAAGCATGTGGTATTTCTTGAGAAGGAATTCTTAGATGCTGTGGCTAATGGGAGGAATGTTAAGCTCGAATAAGATTCAAGGCAAACCACAAACAAATACTCCCTTCTAGGAACCTGAGAAAGATTAGACACAAGAAATTGTGTCAACTCCCCAACCTTCTACACAAGAACCTCATAGGTCGACGAGGGTTCGTCGCGAGCAAGAGAGATATGGATTTCTCATCTTGGCACATAGAGATGTGCTTCTAGTTGAGAATGATGAGCCTATTACCTATGATGAGGCAATGTTTGACATTGACTCTGGATTATGGCAGATGGATGACAAAACAGCTTTCCTTAAAGGAAACCTGGTCGAGGATGTGTATATGACACAGCCTGACGGTTTTGTTACTCATAAACATGCAAATAAGATTTGCAATTTGCAAAGGTCCATTTATGGACTAAGGCAAGCATCCCGGAGTTAGAATCAATGTTTTGATGAAAAGATCAAAAAGTTTGATTTTTCACAAAGGGGAAGTTGATCCTTGTGTTTACAAGAAGGTTAGTGGGAGCGAGGTGGTCCTTTTAGTCCTATATGTAGACAATATATTGCTCATAGGGAATGGTGTTCCTATGATGCAATTAGTTAAAATATGGCTTTCAAAATATTTTCTCCATGAAGAATTTTGGAGAAGCAGCCTATATTCTGGGAATACGGATCTATAGAGATAGATCCAGGAGATTGCTAGCACTCTCCCATAGTGCGTACATTGACAGGGTGCTAAAAAGGTTTAACATGGAAGATTCTAGGAGGAGAAGTCTTCCCATGTCACATGGAATATATCTCTCCAACGCTATGTGTTTGAAGATACAAGATGAGAAAGATAGGATGAGCCAAGCACCAAATGCCTTGGCTATTAGCTCGATTATGTATGCTATGTTATGTACGAGGCCTGATATCGCATATACTTTGAGCATATGTAGTAGATATCAAGCTGATCCAGGTGAGAAACACTGGATTGCTGTGAAAAACATTCTTAAGTACTTGTGAAGCACTAAAGAGATGTTTTTGTCATATGGAGAATGAGAGCATACCATGAAGAGGTTCATGGATGCCAGTTTCCAATTCAACCATGATGATTTTAAATCATGTACAGTCGAAATTCATATTCTGCCTATATGGCTGAGCCATGAGTTAGAAGAGTTCCAACAAGAGATAGTTGTAGATTCAACAACTGAAGTCGAATACATAACAATCTTCGAAACAGCTAAGGAGGTTGTATGGATCCGTAAGTTCATTGATGAACTTAAAGTGGTGTCTAGCATTGTTGATCTAATAACAATTATTGGGATAACAATGGAGCCATCGCGTAAGCGAAGGAACCACGGTCTCATCAACGGACCAAATTTGTATTGCGACATCATCATATGATAATGGAGATTATCAGTTGAGGTGACATATATAGAGAAAGTGTCGACGAATGACAACGTCGTAGATCCCTTGACTAAAGCTCTGTCCCAGGAGAAACATGAAAGTCATGTTCGATCATCAGGTATAAGATACATGAGTGATTGGCTCTAGTGCAAGTGGGAGAATGTTAGTGCAGGTGCTCTAGACCCAATCAGATTGGGCATGTTATACATTGATAAATCAGAGTTAGGTTGGGACATCTTAATAACTCTGAAGGGAACGTGAGCTATACATTTTATCGACGCATAAGTCTAAATGAAATAAAGCAAGCATTAAAAAAGATGAAAAATCATAAGGCGGTGGGACCGGATAATATACCAACAGAAGCATGGAAATGCATGGGAGAAGAAGGTATCTCCTGGCTAACGAAATTATTTAACGCGATTCTTAAATAAAAAAAGATGCCAGATGAGTGGAGGAAGTGTACTTTGGTCCCTATATATAAGAACAAATGAGATGTTCAAAATTGTGAAAATTACAGAGGAATTAAGTTAATGAGCCATACCATGAAAC
Organism: Diospyros lotus; assembly: GCF_014633365.1. Classification (NCBI taxonomy): domain Eukaryota; kingdom Viridiplantae; phylum Streptophyta; class Magnoliopsida; order Ericales; family Ebenaceae; genus Diospyros; species Diospyros lotus. Next base: position 33,034,822 of record NC_068343.1, on the reverse strand, counting down.
TCTGGGAGAGAGTAATAGAGCAGAGGCTCAGAAAAAAAACAGAGGTCTCAGAAAATCAGTTTGGTTTCATGCCCGGTAGGTCAACAATGGAAGCTATATACCTACTGAGGCGTCTAATGGAAAGGTATCGGGATCATCAGAAGGACCTACATATGGTGTTTATAGATCTAGAAAAGGCCTATGATAGGGTCCCTAGAGAAGTATTATGGAGGGTTTTAGAGAAGAAAGGAGTCCGAATAGCCTATATACAAGCCCTTAAGGACATGTATCATGGTGCAGAGACAAGGGTCAGAACATGCGGAGGGGATACTGAATCGTTTAAAATTACAATAGGATTGCATCAAGGTTCTGCACTAAGTCCATACTTATTTGTTTTAGTAATGGATGAACTCACTAAAGATATTTAGACAGAGGTGCCATAGTGTATGCTATTTGCAGACGACATAGTGTTGGTGGATGAAACAAAAGAAGGAGTGAACACTAAGCTTGGCTATAGAGAAACAATTTAGAATCTAAGCGATTTAAATTAAGCAGAAAGAAAACAGAATATATGGAATGTAAATTTAGTAAGAATGCAAGAGTGGAGGATGTTATAATAAAATTGGAAGACCAAATCTTACAAAGAAAAGACCATTTTCAATATTTGGGATTAGTGATTCAAAAAGATGATGAAATTCATGAGGATGTCACACATAGAATTAAGGCATGTTAGCTAAAATGGAGAAATGCATCGAGAATGTTATGTGATGGTAAAATCCCATTAAAATTGAAAGAAAAATTCTATAGGATAGCTATAAGACCAGTTTTGTTGTACAGCTCAGAATGTTGGGCAGTCAAATACCAACATGAGCAAAAGACGAGTGTAGCAGAGATGGGGATGTTAAGATGGATGTGCGGTCATACAAGAAAAGATAAAATTAGAAATGAAATTATTCGTAATAAGATAGGAGTAGTGCCAATAGAGGGGAAGATGAGAGAGACTAGACTAAGATGGTTTGGTCATGTGAGAAGGAGACCAAGAGACGCTCCTGTGAGAAGAGTTGATGAAATGGAACAATTAATCAAAAAAAGAGGTAGAGACAGACCTAAGAAGACTTTGGGGGAGACATTAAAGTTTGATATGAAGTGTATGGATCTCAATGAAGATATGACAAAAGATAGAAACACATGAAAGTCTAAAATTCATGTAGCCGACCCCACATAGTGGGATAAAGGCCGGATATGTTGTTGTAAGGAGTTGTTCAAATTTACAAGAAGTCTTTCTATTAGTTTTTTGTTATTATTGTAATAACCGAATGAAACTAGATAGAAATCCATATGATGTATACTGTGAATAATCTATAAAGATGTGAGATGATGCATCACAGTTTCTAAACATCATTAAACGTCCCAAGTCGTAGCAATGTCAAAAATGGACATTGATAATTGCGATAAGACTTGTATGTCCTATGTTTTTACTGTGTGATAGCAATGGGGGTCTCACACCCATAGGCATGGGGATGCCTAGGCAAGTACATAGGTGACCAATGTTGGAAAACATGTCACTGGATATGACTCGCCATGAGAATCCATTTTGGTTATATGTTGATGGTATTCTCATACGAGATAAGTGTAACTAATCCTTGGACCTGAGGTTGTCACGGTCATCTCATAAGAAGACCAGTATGCTTTGACATCGTTTCGATGGGCCTAGACAAAGGCTGCATGTTGACGATTGTTGGGTATATCGTGAGGCTTATGGAGATGGGTGTATAACCAAGATGGGACTCGTCTATCCCTTGATAGAGGATGATATATCTAAGGCGCCTTCGGTGGATATTCACTTTAAATCCATGGCCATGGTAAAAGAGATCAATAAGGAGTTATTGATTTACTTTCTAATTAAGTGAAGATATCCGGAAGACTGAAAAAAACTCATGTGATCGTTATCAAGCAACACATCGCCATACTTGAGATCACATGAGATACATTGACGAGAGGATCGTATTATATGGTAACCATGCTCGTGAAAGGTTATTTGCGGATTATGAATCCTTCTGAATAATTGGGTAGGCATGATGCCTTGCTAGAGGCCAATCTTGTTTTATGTGTTTGTACCGACACATTGCCAACATATTCGGAAGCCTAATGAGTCAGACGCAATAGGCACGGTCCCTGACTTAAACTAGGAGAATGGACGTATGGTTAAGTGAGACACTTCGGTAAGAAGTTGTGCCGTCGTAGGTTCTCACGGAAAAAGAACAAATAGATGTAATGACGTCGATATGACGAGGAGTCGTCATAATGGAAAGAGTTTCCTAAAATGGCAATTGATTAAATTAGGAAGGAGTTTCTGATTTAATAATTTTCTATTTGTTAGAGTGACAAATAGGAAATAAAATATATTTGGGCTTAAGTTAATATTTGGACTAAATTAAATTTGGGCCAAATATTAAATTAAATATTATATTTGGACTAAATTGGATTTGGGCCAAATATTAAAATAAATATTATATTTGGACTAAATTAGATTTGGGCCAAATATTAAATATTATATTTAGACCAAATTAGATTTGGACTAAATATTAAATATTATATTTGGGCTTGAATTAGATTTGAGCCAAAATATTTTATTTAAACCTATAAAAGGATTTGGACCATTTAATTATATTTCTAGTTGGACTAGAATAAGCCCACTTAAGATTCTAATTAAATTAGAATTAATGGGCTAGCCCAATCCATTAGGGTTTTAGAAACCCTAGGATTTTTCTCTATAAATATCCCTTTATGGGTTGCCCAAATTAGAGAGAGAAAAAGAGGGGTTTTTGGTGTCGTTTTTCAAAAGTTGAAAAACATATTGCCGCTCACTCTTCCCTGTTTCTTTTGGCATCAATACGAAACAAGGGCGTTCTTTTTCGTCCATACACAAGCCGCGCAAAGGAGAAGAAGCTAGCACTTCTATTCCGCTCTTCTTACCAACGGACGCGTGTCGCGTATCATGAGTTAGAGGTTGGACGCTTAGACGGCTCGAATCCGTGAACGACTCGATAATCTAAAGGTTAGATTTATTTATTTGTTTGTGAATGATTTGATTTCGACGTTGATCCAATCGCCGGGATCGGGGTAAGGTTCAAAATTTTTGAACTACGCTGTTTGCCCCGTAGCGATCTTGCTTTACTTTCAGAATGCATTCTTACATGGTGACTTAGAAGAAGAAGTCTTCATGGATATACCACCCGGATTCAAGCAAGAGCAAACAAGAACCAACCACGTGTGTAAACTCAAGAAGGCTTTGTATGGCCTCAAACAATCCCCACGTGCATGGTTTGCTAGATTCTCAAAGGCTATGTTATTTATGGGGTATCACCAGAGACAAGGGGACCACACTTTATTCATCAAACTCACAGGAAATAAGGTGATAGCACTACTGGTATATGTGGATGATATGGTGGCAACAATGAATGATTTATATGAATAGGGATGTCTTAAGGAAAATCTAGCCCGAGAATTTGAAATAAAAGAGCATGGTCCATTGAGGTATTTCTTGGGCATTGAAGTAGCGCACTCAAAGGAAGGTATCTTCTTATCCCAAAGAAAATATGCACTTGATCTACTTTTTGAAATAGGATTGCTAGGAGGAAAAGGGTAAAAAATTCCAGTTGATCCAAATATAAAATTGGGGGCTAATACTGGAAGCAACAAAGAAGTAGATAAAGGATGATTTCAATGCCTAGTAGGGAGATTGATATATCTTTCACATACTAAGCCTAACATATCCTTTGCAGTCAGCCTAGTAAGCCAATTTATGCATAGCCCTATTGAAGAACACATGTATGTCGTGAGAAAGATTCTGAGTTATCTTAAAGCTACTCCAGGCAAAGGGATTATATTCACGTCAGGGGGAGACTTAAGGATCCAAGGGTGTACCGATGCTGATTATGGGGGCTTTCTTGTGGACAGGAGATCGACAACTGAATATTGCACATTCTTAGGAGGAAATTTGGTTTCTTAGAGGAGTAAGAAGCAAGGGGTGGTTGCTAGATCAAGTGCAGAAGCTGAATTTCGAGCCATGGCCTTGGGTGTGTGTGAACTATTATGGCTTCAGATTATCCTAGAAGACTTGAAGATTCTAGTGACAAAGCCAATCGAATTGTTGGGAGATAATCAATTAGCTATCAGCATAGCTTATAATCCTATTCAACATGACAAGACAAAGCATATAGAGATTGTCAGGCATTTCTTGAAAGAAAAGTTGAACTCAGGTATTCTACAAATCACCTATGTTCCATCTAATCAACAAGTGGCAGATGTCCTCACCAAAGATCTCCATAGTACTCAATTTGAAGCCTTAGTGAGCAAGCTGGAGATGATTGATATCCACTCCCCAGCTTGAGGGGGAATGTTAAAGAAAGAAAAACAGGACTGGGCCAGGCCTTGAAGATTCCAAGATAATCATCAATTATCATCTTCCTATTTATTTTGTTTTATTTATTTCTTGCTTTGTATTATCTTATATTATTTCTTATATTTATCTTTTAGTGTTGTAATCTAGTCCTAAATCTTAGGAGAATTCTTAGGAAACTGAGGAAAAGTTGTGCATAGCTAGCCATTTTAGGAAGGATTCTATATTAGCTATTTTAGGAAGGATTTTATGATCAATTAGGCTGATTTAGTTGGTTTCCTATTCTATTAGGAGATTACACAAATTATGGGATCTGATAAAGCTTTCTCTTATTGTTAGAAATTTATGTATATATAGCGAACCTCTATGTATCATTGAAAAAGTGAAGAAATACAATTATTCCTCTATTTCTCACATGGTATCAGAGCAGGTTTTCTAGGATTTGCTAGCCCTAATTGCCTTCATCACCTAGGGTTTTTTATCATCGCCTCTAGTGCGATTTCTTTCTGCCCTTACTAGCCTTCATCGCCAGTTCATAAATAGCCTTTCTGCCCTTACTAGCCTTCATCACCAGTTCATAAATAGCCTGGATCGAGAAGTTTGCCACCATCTCTGCCCAGATTGAGAGGTCTGCCTTCACCGTCGCGGTCAATGCCTATGCTACCATCCTAGCTGTCATTGTTTGACACTTCCGACGGCTACCTTCTAGATCGCAGCTGCCTTTGCTTGTCGGATTTGCCTCTGCTCGAGTTTGCCGCTGTTGAATCTAGGGTATTCTGATTGCGAAAGTGCTGCTATTGCGGCTAGCGATCATTATTGATCCTGCCACCAAATCCAGCTTCTTCATGAAACAACCTTAGTCGCATAGGAGGTTAGTTGAGGAAGATGTCAAACATTGGGGAAACTACACTTGGGACAGCAACTGGTATAGCCCAATCGAAAGAGGAAATCCGATCTCAACAATCTGGAGAATTGCAGAGTATTCATGCTGCCTACAAGTTAGATGGAAAGAACTATCTTAAGTGGTCTCAACTCATCTGGACTGTGCTGAAAGGAAAGGGAAAAGTTGCTCATCTTATTGGTACAGGCCCTAAACCCATTGATCCCAGATTTGAAGCATGGGATGAAGAGGACTCCATGATCATGGCATGGTTATGGAATTCTATGATACTTGAAATCAGTGATACATGTATGTTCTTAGCCACTGCCAAGGATATATGGGATGCAATGCAGCAAACCTACTCCAAGGCTAGGGATGCAACTCAAGTATATGAAGTCAAGGTGAAAACTATGGCTGCTAAACAAGGTAACAGAACAGTCACAGAATATGCAAATCAACTGAAAGCCTTATGGCAGGAATTGGACAACTACCGAGTGATAAAGATAGAGTGTTCTCAAGATGCAGTGGTCTTAAAGAATTTCATTGAACAAGATAGGGTTTATGATTTTCTGGTTGGACTTAATCTAGAATTTGATCAAGTAAGGATACAAATCCTTGGAAAGTAGAAGAGGGGTCATGCTTGAACCACAAACCACTGATAGTTTGGCTATGGTGGCCCGTGGTAAAGGATCAGCCATAAACATGGACAAAGGTACAACCTTTGAAGGAGGAAATAATGGTCAATTAAAAGCCCAAAACTGTGATAGATTGTTGTGCACTTACTGCAAGAAACCTCGACATACACAAGAAAGGTGCTGAAAACTTCATAGTAAGCCTTCAAGCCGTGAATGGGGACTAAAAGAAGGGGATCAACCTCGGAACAATGGACAAGCTCACATGGCTGCAGTACCACAAGGTGAATCAGCGTCACAGGAGTCGAGTAGTCTCAACCAAGAGGAGATTGAGAGAGTGAGATCCCTTATTAGAAGTCTTGAAAAGCCTTCAGCTACTTGCTCTTTGGTTTATTCAGGTGAGTTTCCATTTTCCTTTGGATTAAATGCCTCGAGTGTAGTCTTTACCAGCTCTTGGGTTATGGACTCAGGAGCTACCGATTATATGACCCACTCATCCCAATGTTTCTCCACCTATACTCCTTGTCCAAGCAATCAGAAAATAGCCACAACCAATGGCTCCTTAGCCACTATAGCTGGAGTAGGGGATGTCAAAATAAGCCCATCAGTAACCTTGAGAAATGTCCTACATGTTCCTAAATTGTAAACTAATCTTGTCTCTATACGAAAACTCACCCAAGATTTATGTTGTGATGTTTTTCACAGCAGTTATTGTTTATTTCAGGACAAGGATTCAAGGAGGATGATTGGACGTGCTAGGGAACGGAATGGCCTCTACTATCTTGAGACACCTAGTTAAATGAACATGACCAAGGGCAGCTTTATCCCATTCCTTCATATCAGAATGTGTTCCCTCTAATAGAGAAAGAATTCAGCTTCTCCATTCCCGACTAGGACATCCATCATTTAGGATTATTGCTCTTATGTTTCCTTCCTTGTTTACCAATTTAGTTGCTGAAAATTTTCATTGTGAGGTGTGTGAATTTGCCAAACACAGACAAGTTCCTTTTCCAATTAGCAATAAAAGAAGTCCTATTCCTTTCTACCTGGTTCACTGTGATATTTGGGGTCCATCTACCATTTCTAATGTGTCTGGGGCACGATGGTTTGTTTCTTTCATTGATGATTGTACTTGAATCACCTGGATTTTTCTGCTCAAACATAAGTCTGATGTTAGTACAGTTCTTCCCAATTTTTGCTCCATGATTCAAACTCAATTTGGGGTGACTATCACAAGGTTCTGGTTAAATAATGCTAGGGATTATTTCAACCACATTCTTACTCCCTATTTTCAGAAAGAAGGAATCATTCACGAATCATCTTGTGTGAATACCCAACAATAAAATGGAGTTGCGGAGAGGAAGAATGGTCACCTCCTTGAAAAAACCCGAGCTCTATTGTTTCAGACCAATATGCCTAAGGGTTTTTGGGGGGAAGCAGTTCTTGCAGCCACTCATCTCATTAATAGGTTGCCTCTCAGGTCTTGGGTTTCAAGAGTCCTATGGACGTCCTTTCCACATTTTATCCAACCCTCACCACTATCTCTCACCTTGTTCCTTGCGTTTTTGGGTGTGTGTCTTTTGTCCATGTGCATAGTCCAAATAGGGGAAAATTAGATCCTAGGGCTCTCAAATGTGTCTTTGTGGGCTATTCTTCTACTCAGAAAGGGTATAAGTGTTATCACCCTCCATCCAAACGGTTCTATATCTCGATGGATGTCACATTCAATGAACATGCATCGTATTTCTCCCATCCTTCTCTTCCAGGGGAGAATTCAATTAGGGAAGACAAAGAAAGTTTTTTGCTCAATTCGATTCCTTCTTGTTCATCATCTCCCCACCATATGCCTAGGAACTCATCTGACTCTATGCTTAAACAGCCTATTCCTGAACCTATGCCGAAAATACCACATGAACCACAAGAACAACTTGATTCTGCTCCTGGAGATATGAGATTTGGCAAGGTGTTTGTGAGAAAGAAGGCAGTTATTCCTTAACCTATGCAGGTCCAAGAGTCCAACCCAGATTCCTTGAATGAGGTAACAATTTCTGACTCTGTATTACAACTTGAAACTGAAGTTCAAGAGGATAGTAATGACCAGGACCTTCCAATTGCCATCAGAAAAGGGACCAGAGAGTGTACAAAGCGACCTCTATACCCCTTTGCACACTTCTTATCATTTAAAAACTTCTCACCACATCACCAAGCCTTCTTTGTAAGTCTTAATACTATCACCATTCCTACTACCTTGTCCGAGGCATTGTCTAATGGAAAATGGAAACAAGCTATGAATGTGGAGATGGAGGCATTGGAAAAGAACAAAACTTGGTAACTGGTGAGATTACCAGCGGGAAAGAAACCAGTGGATTGCAAGTGGGTGTATACGGTGAAGTACAGGGCAGATAGGTCAATTGAAAGATACAAGGCACGGTTGGTAGCCAAAGGATACACTCAGACTTATGGAATTGATTATCTAGAGACTTTTGCCCCGGTTGCGAAAATGAACACTGTTAGGGTATTGTTGTCACTAGCTACTAATTATGGCTGGGAATTGCAACAATTTGATGTCAAGAATGCATTCCTACATGGAGAGCTAGAAGAAGAGATTTATATGGAAGTTCCACCAGGTTATGAGAAGAACTTAGTTGATCATACGGTGTGCAAATTGAAAAAGGCTTTGTACGATCTTAAACAATCACGACGGGCATGGTTTGGAAGATTTGCAAGAGTTATGTTGGCTATGGGATACAAACAAAGCCAAGGAGATCACACACTATTCATTAAACACTCTCCATCAAGGGAAGTTACAACTCTCCTTGTGTATGTTGATGACATAATAGTGACTGGGGATGATAATAGAGAGAAGCAGTTGTTAGGTCAATGTTTGGCCAAGGAATTTGAGATCAAAGCATTAGGAAGGTTGAAGTACTTTCTTGGAATTGAAGTTGCACACCCAAGGCAAGGAATCTTTATCTCACAACGGAAGTATGTTACAGATCTTCTTAAGGAAACAGGTAAAACTGCATGCAAACCAGCAAGCACTCCCATGGATCCAAATCTTAAGCTTGGGAAAGCAGAGGAGGATGCGGCAATTGGCAAGGAAATGTATCAACGGTTGGTAGGAAGACTCATTTACCTATCTCACGCACGGCCAGATATATCATATGCAGTAAGTATAGTTAGTCAGTTTATGCACAATTCGAAGATAGTTCATTTGCAAGTTGTTCACCGGATTCTACAGTACCTTAAGGGGACACTGGGAAAAGGGCTTCTACTCAAAAGAAATGGAGGTTTAGTCCTTGAGGTTTACACCGATGCTGATTATGCTGGGTCACTTGTTGACAGAAGATCAACCTCTGGATATTGCACTTTCCTTGGAGGAAACCTTATGACCTGGAGGAGTAAGAAACAGAATGTAGTAGCACGGTCTAGTGCTGAGGTTGAATTTTGAGCAATGGCTCAAGGGATATGTGAACTACTTTGGTTGAAGATCATCTTAGAAGACTTGAGAATTAAATGGGATGGACCGATAAAACTCTATTGTGATAATAAGTCTGCAATCAGCATAACTCACAATCCAGTTCGACAAGACCGAACGAAGCATATTGAAGTTGACAGACACTTTATCAAAGAGAAGTTGGAAAGTGGTTTGATTTGCACACCTTATATTCCTACAAATGGTCAACTAGCCGATGTACTTACCAAAGGGTTGAGTAGCTCAATGTTAGAGAATATTATATCCAAGCTGGGAATGGAGAATACCTATTCACTAGCTTGAGGGAGAGTGTGAAAAAACTGTGTATAGTTAGCCATTTTAGGAAGGATTCTATATTAGCTATTTTAGGAAGGATTTTATGATCAATTAGGCTGATTTAGTTGGTTTCCTATTCTATTAGGAGATTCCACAAATTATGGGACCTGATATAACTTTCTCTTATTGTTAGAAATTTATGTATACATAGCTAACCTCTATGTACCATTGAAAAAGTGAAGAAATACAATTATTCCTCTATTTCTCACAGAAACTACTTGTATAAATATTTCTGATGCGTATCAATAAAACGTGTGGGAATACTGCTTCCCTTTCTCCCTTTCTACATAAAGTATGCCTTGGATATGTTAGAGGAGACAAGATTGCTTGGATGTAAGCCAACAGATATCCCCATGGATCCGAATATTAGATTATTATTGGGACAGGGGAGCCTCTTTCTGACCTTGAGCGTTACTGTTGACTAGTTGGGAAGTTTAATTACCTCACAGTCACACATCCTAATATTTCATTTGCTGTGAGCATGGTAAGTCAGTTTTTGAATTCACCTTGTGACGGTCATTGGGATGCAATGATTCGTATTCTTCGATATATCAAGGCTGCCCCTGGTCGGGGTGTATTGTATCAGAATCATGGATACAGTCAGATTGTGAGATATACGGATGCTGATTAGGTAGGGTTGCCTAGTGACAGGCGATCCATATCTGGATACTATGTATTTGTTAGTGGAAATCTAGTCTCTTGGAAAAGTAAGAAACCAACTGTTGTCACTACGTCCAGTGTAGAAGCTGAATATAGGGCAATGACCGTAATAACATGTGAGTTAATGTGGCTAAAATAATTAATTAAGGAGTTAGGAGTTACTTAGGTCAAGTCTATGCAATTGATTTGTGACAATCAGGCTTCAATGTATATAGCTTCTAATCTTGTTTTTAATGAGAGAACCAAACAAATTGAAATTGATTGCCACTTTGTTAGAGAAAATGTGCTCTTTGGGGATGTAGTTACAACATATGTGGGTTCCAACGATCAGTTGATTGATTTGCTCATTAAGTCACTTAGAGGTTCCCGTGTGAATTACATTTGTACCAAGCTGAGCATGTTCAATATATATGCTCTAGCTTGAGTGAGTGTAAAATAAGATAAAGAAGGGATATTATTGTAATTAACTTAAAATACTTGTATATATATATTCTCTTGCATTATACATTTTGGATATACACATTATTTTATTCACAATATGTTTTATATATTTTAGTATGTTTATCTTTTTCCTTTTCTGGGTCACAAGGAAAAGTCAAGCTCAGTTTGATAAGCTAGCATCAAAGGCCAGCCTTGTTTAAAAGCACCTGCAAGGCAGGAAAGAGAGCATCCATAGTTCCTCAAAGGAAGCTGTAAAAATAGAAGCAGGGAGGTGAGCAACTAGAAGTGGTGATGCAGGCAGGGAAAATCTCTGAAAGAGATGAGGTTTTGTTCTTCCATGGTCTTTCCTTAATCGTTCATCTCTATATATACAATTATATAGCATGTTCTAGGGTTTCAAACCAACATGAGAGCATCTATCTTTCCTTGATCTCCATCTCTGCAGGTCTGCAAAACCCAGAAAAAGCTTCAGATTTCCTCTTTTCAGTGTAAGAACCCGTGATAGCAAACGGCAAGGAACTCATTTTGCTGCAATTTGTAGTTGTAAAGTCATGACAGTAATAACCGCTTGTATCACAAGCGGTTATTACTCCCAAATCTTCTTTAATAAAACCGACACTTTGATGATTTTTGTCCAAGTTTTTAGCAATACTCACCTGTGGCACAGGCTTTCAATGGTATAACAGCCTACGCCACAGGCGGTTATGCATTTACCAACCAGCCACGTTGGCTCCCCTTCTAGCATGGCATCAATGGTGGCCCCAAAGGTAGTATGTTGGTAATAATTTGGAAGTGTGGCATCTAGCCATTTTTCTAAAAATGGTAAATTAGTGAAAAATTCTCATGTCCTAATTAACTGTATTCAAGCTTTAGTTTCAAATGGTGAAACATCTTCTGTCAACAGATTATTATTGGAGAAAAAGTAAACTTTACAATGACAGAAAATGTAGAATAGATACACAACAAATAAATTTTCAGATGCTTCCTTCCTAAAATAATAAAAAAGGACCCTTTCATAGTTTTGCAACAAACCATAATAACACCAGAGGTTACAACTGCATCTGATCTTATCTTCTTGACTAAAGAAGGGCAATGAAAAATAACATTAACATCCAATTTTTGAGTGTTGGACAAACAGAAATGTTTTAGCCATTTCAATGGAAAAGGAACAATTTTTAGTTCTTGATCCCATAATGGGTGTCCAACAACATATGAAGCTTTAATTCCACTATTTGAGGTTGTCTATACAGATTCTAGCTCACCCATTATAATGGACATTGGTTTTAGCAAATTTGAACATTTTAAGTGGACATGTTATTAATGAATTCAATTTTAAGTCAAAGATCTAAAATCGTCTATTATAGTTTTGAGCACATTCATATTGATAGCAATACAAAAGGATAGATGTGGAAAGTAATAAAACTTTATGATTAAACTTTTACAAGACGACTATAATTTAGGAAATACTAAATATGAGAAAAGTTGAACAATTAGGTGCAAAGGGAGTTTTAGTAACTATTGAAACCGTAAAATAAAAGAGCATGAATGAATATTTTCATATATTTTGAATTGGGTGTACAAGGCTTATATACATTATCCTACTCTAATGAAAGGAAAGAATACATTTTAAAAATATACAGATCGTCTAAGAATATACACAAGATATATAGTTGCTATAGTATAAAGATGTGTAGAATATATAGTTTCCTAATCTAAAAATCATAATCCTCTTAACAGAAACGTCCTATAAACTAAAAGCCATCTGACTCATTTTCCAATTTTCTTTTTCTTACTACTAAAGATGACAAGGCCAAAAAAAATTATGAAGAATGTGACAAATGCAATTCAAATGATGGGGATGGATTAGACACCATTCTTATTTCTAATGATTCTGATGACCAGGTACTATGTTTTCATCTTAAGTTATTAGTATTAAGTTACTTATTGCTATTATATATTAATTTCATTTTTAGGCAGACTCTGGGTTGAAATCAATAGAAATGAACGTGCTGTCAAGTTACCAGAATTAGATTCAGAGTTGTAGTTGTGCAATTTGGATAGAGAAATTAAGAATTAGAGGAATTGGGCCGCAACAAAGGCAAGGAGGGAGATGTATGCTTTTTGTATTATAGACTCAAATTTTTCCTTTTTTTTTTCTTTTATTCTACTTTGGGAGGATACGGTTAGCATGTCATATTGAATGCAGTGTGGTGGTTGTTACATTTCAAAAAAATTCCATTACTTGTATTGATTTCTAACTGAAAGAATTAGGTGTAGAATTATGAAAATACTCCATCGTGAATGGTTTCATTGAACTATGGAAATATATACAGAAAAGTTCCTAAAAAATCTGCTAAAAACTGTCTTACCTATCTCCTATTTCATAGGAGTTGATTATATATCTATCTCCTACTTTATAGGAGTGGATTTACAACACTCTAAGCGTGTGTTTGATTGGCCAAATTTTCTAGGTAAATTGTTTTCTCACTTTTGGTCACATGGTGCCATTTTCTCACTTTTGTTGGAAACAATTTTCTCATTGGGGGGGGGGGGGGGGGGGGTAGTTCTAATTTTCTAGGGAATTCAGCCCACCGTGCATTGCCCTTGCCCACGTCTCCATCCCCTCAACAGATCTGTCTTCATCCTCTAGGGTTTTTCTCTCCCATTAGACGCCGGTTTTGTCCCTTTCATGCTCATCGCCATCTCCGGCACCGTCATCCTCCTCTCGTTGCGCCTCCAAAAGTCCTTCCTGACCGCCACCCCTCTGACCACTCGTCCCTACATCTCCTCAGCCTTAGATCAGTTTGTTTCCACTCCGACCCCATTTCTGATTGGTTTGATTCCCTGGTTTCTGATTTTCGGGGTTTTGATTTTGTAGAGGGGAAGAAGCGATTCAAGAAGAAGAAGAAGAGAATGCACTTTGAGAAGGACATCGTCAACCCCGTCGGGAACAACGAGGAGTTCCAACGGTAGCACGGCCACGGAAACAACAACCCTTCTTCTTCTTCTTCTTCTCTTTCTTGGTATTCCCATCCTTCACAGGTCTCAAGCCTTCCAAGTTCCAACTTCCAAAGCTTGGTAGTTAACCCACAATTGAGGCCGTAGCAGGGCTTCTTCAATATTTCTTTCTTTTTATTATTATTATTATTTTGTGAATTGGGCTTTAATGAAGTTTTTTTGATGAATTGTGCATATGATGGATGGAGGCTATTTCAAATTTTAAGTTGAAATTGATACACTTTCCATGGAAAAATGGACAATTTTCATGGAAAATAATGGGTTATCAAACAACCAAAGCTAGAACGTATGACTAATTTCATAGAAAATAATGACAATCAAACACCAAAAGTTAGAAAAGTACAACAAATTCTAGGTAAAAAATTAGCCCAATTAAACACCCTTAATTGACAATTTCCATGCAAATCATTTATAGGCAATTCAATTACCTAGAACTTTCTTTCCATGCAAGTTCCATACTTGCAATCAAACACACCTTTAGGTAACTATGATTAGCAAGAATTAGGATATCTCTAGACTGATTTATCCTTATTTCTTGAGCTGAATATATGCTGTCAACTTTATCTTCATTCCCGTGCCATTCTTATCTCCTTCCAACACTAACTAGTATGGGGGAGTTTAATTTCAGACACGATCAAAACTGGTGAAAATGTACATCTTTTGATAATTTGTTTTGGATAGTTGGCATTATGAATTATTTGACATTTTGCATTATGTGCAAGGTTTGGATTTTGTCTTACATAAATTTAGTGTTGGACAGGTTACAATATAGCATACTGTGACACTAAGGACTATTAGCCAGAGTTCTCTAAAAGGAGTGTTTTAGAGAGAGAAGCTCTCAACCATATGCAGGTTCTGTGCGTATGGATGCTCCTGGGTTTGATGATCTTTTTGTTCTGATGACTTTGTCTCTATAAGATTTTGGTCAAGGTGGCGTGTGCTTAAGGAGTTGGGTCTCGATTCCCGATTCTAAGAGTGCTGATTTTCTCGGTCAAAATTCAAATTCTAGTTTTCTCGCCTAAGCGCTGGTTGTAATCTGTGGAAGCGGAGGTTTCACCCGAGCTTGCGACTGGTTTTGTGGGTTACTCCTCAACCTAGGCTTGCGACCGATTTCGAGGGGTCAGGTTTGTTAGCCTTTTCTTTTGTCATGCGATGCAGGGTAGCGGTGTTGTCGAGCTTCTTGGGGTTGGCCTGTTTCATTGATCTTACCCATCTCTCCGAATGGGTAGGAAAAAGGTAAAGGAAACAGCTAAGGCGGTTGGGCCATCAGCTGGAGATGTCTTTAAGGCGTCTGGGATTAAGCCGGCAAACAGCGTTCCGTTGGGGGCTCAAGCGTCTGGGAAGGACAAGGAGCTTCAGGAGCCTTGGGTTTCTCAAGCAGAGAAGGCGAAGGAGATGGCCCAGATTTAGCCGCAGTAGGAGTTCCTCCAGAAGACCAGGTGGGCCTAGGGCGGTCCAATGAGGAGCCTCGAGACCTGTCCAATGAATCTTCTCCATCGAGCAACCATCATCCAGGGGAGGAAGCTCCGACCCAGGTTCCATTGTTTGCCCCTGTTTCTGTGCCTTCCCCTGTTCCGATAGCTAATAATGCGCAAGAAGCAGAAAAAATGGTGACGGCTGCTAGATGGCTCTGTGGGTAGGTCTTTTAGGGATAACAAGAAGCTCGACTAGCGACATAGGTTGAAAAGGTTTGAAGATGATCATCAGGAGGTGACCCTTGGGGCTAAGGATGTCTACACTGTTCAAGAGACTTGGGGGTCTGCTTTGATGGGATACTTTATTGGAAAATTTCTAGGAAGAGTGGCTTTTCTGAAACTGTGTGAAAGTTGGAATGTCAGGTATCAATACCTTCCTCATGCTAGTGGTTGGCTTATTTTCAAATTTGCAAATGATGATGCAAGGGATCAAGTTCTCAAAGGTGGGTCGTATTTTGTATTCGGTAGACCTCTTATGCTTGAGATCATGCTGAGTTGCTTTGAGTTTGGAGCATACATCTTTTGTTCAGTTCCGGTGTGGATTAACCTCCCTGGGCTGCCGATTGAATGTTGGCATCCGATTGCTTTGGGTAAAATTGTGTCTAAGGTGACCAATCCTATTGCCACGGATAAGATGACGGCTACACTAGAGAGAATTTCATTTGCTAGAGTGTTGGTGGAAGTTGATGCAATAAGAGAGCTAACCTAAAATGTTCGGATTAATCTCTCTATGGGGAAATACAGAGACCAACGTGTAGTTTATGAGTTTGAACCTAAATTTTGTCTGGAACACAAAGTGATGGGTCACTCAAAGGGTTCATGTAAAAGCAAGAAGCAGGTTCCGCAGGAGAAGGAGAAGATGCCGGACCATGTTGTTAATGAGGATTCTCTAAAGCACCCTGGTAAGGTTAATGATGTTGAGTAGCTGGAACCTTAGATGATGCCTGTGACGGAGCATCAAAATCAAAGGGGTTGCGAGCCAGAGCCCAGCAACCAGCCTGGAAAGGTAGTTCGTTTAAGGGATGGGAAGCAAAAGGTATCCGCTGATGTTCAGCCATGTGCAGTGACCACCCCTGTCCTGGATAAGGAGGAGCCTTTCCAGATGGTCACTTACAAGAGAAGAAATAAGAAGGCTGATGATGTTGATGGGGGTGGGGGGAGCAGCAAGTCGCTTGCATCCAAGAAGATGATTGGAAGCAAACCTCATGTAGAGAATGCCAAAAAGAGTCATGCATGGAGACAGGATCTTCCACCAATCAAATCTAAGAGAATGAAGGGTGGTTAAGCCCTTCCTTCACCACCATGAAGATCTCCAGCTAGAACATTAGGGGTTTTAATATGCCCCTGAAGCAAATTGGGCTGCGAAGTTTCATGAAGATGCAACATGTGGACATTATGGGTGTGTTGGAAACCAAGCTCAACCATGAGAAGCTTTCGCAAGTTCTCAGGTTCAAGTTTAAGGACTGGGAGCAGGCAAATAATTTTGATTCGCATGGGGGTGGGCAGATTTTGTTAGTGTAGGTGCTCTAGACCCAATCAGATTGGGCATGTTGTACACTGACAATTGTAATCATGTTTATTATTTGAATAAGGAGTTGTTCAAATTTACAAGAAATCATTCAATTAGTTTCTTGTTATTATTGTAATAACCAAATGAAACTAGATAGAAGTCCATATGATGTATACTGTGAATAATCTATAAAGATGTGAGATGATGCATCACAGTTTCTAGACATCATTAAACGTCCCAAGTCGTAGCAATGTCAAGAATGGACATTGACAATTGCGGTAAGACTTGTATGTGCTATGTTTTTGCTATGTGATAGCAATGGGGGTCTCACACCCATAGGCATGGGGATGCCTAGGCAAGTACATAGGTGACCAATGTTGGAGAACATGTCACTGGACATGACTCGCCATGATAATCCATTTTGGTTATATGTTGATGGTATTCTCATACGAGATGGGTGTAACTAATCCTTAGACCTGAGGTTGTCACGGTCATCTCATAAGAAGACCGGTATGCTTTGACATCGTTTCGATGGGCCTAGACAAAGGTTGCACGTGGGTGATCGTTGGGTATATCGTGAGACTCATGGAGATGGGTGTATAACCAAGATGGGACTTGTCTATCCCTTGATAGAGGATGATGTATCTAAGGCGCCTTCGGTGGATATTCACTTTAAATCCATGGCCATGGTGAAAGAGATTAATAAGGAGTTATTGATTTACTTTCTAATTAAGTGAAGATATCCGAAAGATCGAAGAAAACTCATGTGATCGTTATCAAGCAACACATCGCCATACTTGAAATCACATAAGATACATTGACGAGAGGATCGTATTACACGGTAACCATGCTCGTGAAATGTTATTTGCAGATCATGAATTCTTATGAATAATTGGGTAGGCATGACGCCTTGCTAGAGGCCAATCTTGTCTTATGTGTTCGTACCGACACATTGCCAACATATTCGGAAACCTAATGAGTCATACACAATAGGCACAGTCCCTGGCTTAAACCAGGAGAGTGGATATATGGTTAAGTGGGACACTTCGGCAAGAAGTTGTGCTATCGTAGGTTCTCACGGAAAAAGAACAAATAGACGTAATAACGTCGATATGACGAGGAGTCGTCATAATGGAAAGAGTTTCCTAAAATGACAATTGATTAAATTAGGAAAGAGTTTTTAATTTAATAATTTTCTATTTGTTGGAGTGGCAAATAAGAAATAAAATATATATTTGGGCTTAAGTTAATATTTGGACTAAATTAGATTTGGGCCAAATATTAAATTAAATATTATATTTGGACTAAATTGGATTTGGGCCAAATATTAAATATTATATTTGGACCAAATTAGATTTGGGCTAAATATTAAATATTATATTTGGGCTTGAATTAGATTTGGGCCAAAATATTTTATTTAAACCTATAAAAGGATTTGGGCCATTTAATTATGTAGAAAAGGAGGAATGGAAGCGGTATTCCTGTATGTTTTATTGATACGAATGAAAAATATTTATACAAGAGTTTCCTAAGAATTCTCCAAGTTTTTAGTGATTACATTCCTATTTTATAGGACTAGATTACAACAAAGAAAAAACAAATAAATCTAATCAAGAAAGAAATAAGATAAAGATAAAGTACAAGATAGATAAAATACAAGATAAATAAGGAGAATAGAGAATATATTTTATCACTCCTCCTTAAGCTGGGGAATGGATATCAACCATCCCTAGCTTGCACACCAAGTCTTCAAACCGTTTAGGAGGCAACCCTTTGGTCAAACAATCAGCCAGCTGTTCTTCCGAAGACACATACGGAATACAAATCAATCCGGCTTCCAATTTTTCCTTAATAAAATGTTTATCTATCTCCACATGTTTGGTGCGATCATGCTGCACAGGATTATGGGCTATACTTATAGCTGACTTATTATCACAACACAATTTAATTGGCCCATGGCTGAAAATCCTCAAATCTTCCAAAATAATTCACAACCACAGCAACTCACATAGGCCCATTACTAGTGCCCGAAATTTGGCTTCCGCACTTGATCGCGCGACTACCCCTTGCTTTTTACTCCTCCAAGAAACCAAATTTCCACCTAAGAAGACACAATAACCTGTGGTAGAACGTCTGTCAACCAAAGATCCTCCATAGTCAGCATCAGTGTATCCTGTGATATCCAAATCTGTCCCAGCTTTAAACAAGATTCCTTTACCTGGAGTTATCTTTAAATAGCACAGAATTCGTCGTACAGCTTGCATATGATCTTCTGTAGGACAATGCATGAACTGACTAACCAAACTTACTGCGAAGGCAATATCTGGTCTGGTGTGAGATAAGTAGATTAGTCTGCCGACCAATCGTTGATACCTCCCTTTATCCACCGGTTTACCTTGATCACATAGTTTAACATTAAATTCCACTGGAGTACGTGCACCTTTGCCACCTAGCAAACCTGTCTCATGCAATAGATCAAGAATATATTTTCTTTGGGATAAGAAGATACCTGCTTTAGAATAAGCTACCTCTATACCCAAAAAATACTTCAAAAATGCCAAGATCTTTAATTTCAAAAGTCTTGGACAGATTATCCTTAAGTTGTACTTGCTCCTCACAGTCGTTTCCAGTGACAATAATATCATCCACATAAACCAAAAGAGCTATTACCCTTCCACCCACAAGAATGCTTAAAGAAAAGAGTGTGATCACCCCTACTTTGAGAATAACCCATATGTCTCATGGCTTTAGAAAAACGATCAAACCAGGCCCGAGGAGATTGTTTAAGGCCATAAAGAGCTTTTCTTAATTTGCATACCTGTCCGGGCAACCCTTTATCAAAGCCGGGAGGAGGTTCCATGAACACCTCTTCCTCTAAATCTCCATGCAAAAAGGCATTCTTTACATCAAATTGGTGCAACTTCCAGCCATAGTGCGCTGCCAGGGCTAATAGGATACACATAGTTGACATTTTGGCTACCGGAGCAAAAGTTTCTAGGTAATCAATACCATAAGTTTGTGTGTATCCCTTAGCAACTAGCATTGCCTTATACCTTTCTAGGGACCCATCTGCATTATATTTGAGGTTAAAAACCCATCAGCAATCTACGGGCTTGACTCCCTTTGGCTTAGGGACAATGTCCCATGTCTGATTTTTTTCTAAGGCCCTCATCTCCTCTTGCATTGCTTGAACCCAATTCTGATCTTGGAAAGCCTCATTAATTGTCTTAGGAATAGGAATTGTGTCTAAGGAAGTCAGAAAAGCCTTATGATTTGGAGATAAGCGGTGATAGGACATATAATTGGCCAAAGGGTGTTGGGTGCAACTTCTGCTCCCCTTGCGAAGGGCAATTGGTAGATCAAGGTCATTAGTAATTGATGCAAGTAGTGAATTAGGTGTGGCAGAATTGGGCTGAGAATCAGAGGGACAACAACGTGAGGTTTCATTACCTGGATTAAGAGAGGAAACTGGTGCTGGAAGAGGTTCTGGAATGGGCCGTTGTTGTTGTGTTCTTCTCTTAAATACATAGGGAGATCCTTTGAATCGAATTAGAGTGGATGGCAGTTGTTCTTCTGGAGGTTTCGGCTAGTTCTGTTCATCTAAGGAAGAGTTAGATGGAGCATGAATCTGCAAATCATGAGAGGTTTCCAAAATGGGAAGATCATTATTTATATTAGCCCAAGATATATGTGTATCTTGAATATCAGCACTAGGAGGACCAAAGAATGACTGATTTTCAACAAATGTAACATCTTTGGTCACATAAAATTTTCTAGTAGCAGGGTGATAACACTTATACCCTTTTTGAGTGGGCGAATAACTAAAAAAACACACATTTGAGGGCTCGAGGGTCTAGTTTATCCCTATGATATTTGGATACATGGACAAAAGCAACACAACCAAAAACTCTCAAAGGAAGAGGAGTATGAGAAAACACTGCTGGAAAATAGGTGGACAAGCACTGAATTGGGCTTTGATGTTTAGAAGAGTAGAAGGAACTCGGTTAATTAGGCAGGCAGCAGTCAAAACTGCCTCCCCCCAGAAAAACTTAGGGACAGAATGATGTAGTAAGAGAGCTCTAGTAACATTGAGCAAATGTTTCATTTTTCTTTCTGCTACACCATTCTGTTGAGGAGTATCAACACATGAAGACTCATGAATTATACCTTCTTGCTGGAAGAAGTTATGCAAGTGATGATTGAAGTAGTCTCTTGCATTATCAGTTCGGAATTTTTTAATTTTAAACCCAAATTGAGTAGATATCATCTTATAGAAAATAGGCAAGATAGAACTAATAGCAGCCTTATTCTTTAAGAGATAAACCCAAGTTGTTCTTGTACAATCATCAATAAAGGTAATAAACCACCTAGCCCCAGAACAATTAGGAATTTTAGATGGTCCCCACACATCCGAATGAATTAAAGTAAATGGAAGAGAAGATAAATTGTTACTCACAGGATATGAAACTCTATGATGTTTAGAAAGTTCACACATCACAATGAAGATTAGAAATGTCCAAATTTCTAAGCATAGTTGGAAACATAGACTGCATAGTACTAATGGCAGAGTGCCCTAAACGACAATGTTGAAGTCAAAAATCATGAATTGAAACAGTTGGTTGAATAGGAGTCAAAGAAGCTGAAGCTGGCTGAAAAGAGTAGGCTGAAGGTATCTCCCCCTTAAGATCAGCATTGCATGTCTTCAGAAAATACAACCCATTCCATTCCTCACCAACTCCAATCTTTTTCCCCGTGTCCAAAGCCTGAAATTCACATTTGTTTGGGAAAAAGACAACGCAACAATTTAAATCCTTGGTTAGCTTATGAACAGAAATCAAGTTGCTAGAAAGATTTGGGACATGAAGAACATGTTGCATAGGCAATGAGAAATTAAGATTTACATTACCATGTCCAGCTATAGGAATTGTATTACCATTGGCCACCGTTATCTTTTTGGAGCTACTTAGTGGGGTATAGGAATCAAAGGCCATATGATCAGTAGCCCCCGAATCCAGAATCCATAGATTATTCCTAATAGTATGTGAGGCAATACTAGATTCAGAATTCAAGCAAATACCTGTTTAGGCCATGGAACAAGAACCACCATGAATAGTCTTTAAGAAGCTTTTAAGCTTGTTGATTTCTTCAGCATTAAGCTGTTCGGTCATGATAGATGAATCAGTTGTAACTGAATCTGTCTTCTCCAATGCAGTCTCTTCCTCTTTGGCAGCTTGATAGGCTTGAACTTGCTGTCGGGGTTGAAAATTCTAAAGATTCTTCATTCCTCCTACCTTATTCAGTACCACTTCTTTTCCATGGAGTTTAAAACATGTCTCCCTGGTATGCTTGGGTTTCTTAGAAAAAGAACATTATAAACCATCTTTATTTTGAGCTTTAGGATTAAAAACATTCCCACCTTGTTGTGACCTAAACCAAGAAGCATCTTTCTTGTTAGTTTCCATTGTAGATCCCTCAAGCGAAGTCTCATTTAGCATAACAATTCTCCTATACTCCTCACTATGAACAATAGCAAAGACTTCATTTAAAGAAGGAATTTTGTCTTTCCCTAGGACCTGCACCCTTACTTGATCAAAATCAGCATTAAGGCCTGCTAAAAATTCAACTACCCTATCTCTTTCAAATATTCCAATTCTTGAAAGGGATTTAGAATAAGTACGCTTTGCAGTATCCCAAATCTCCTTAGCCGTAGACAAGAACATGCAATTTTTACTTACCTCAGGGTGCATTGAGCCCCACAACCAAGACATTATCAATGAATCCTCTACTTCCCATGCAGCAAAATTAGGGTCTTTAGCATTTAGACTAGGCTCAGTCAGATGGGCCATCTTTCCTCTTCCTTTCAAGAAAGTCCGCACAAGCTGCGCCCATTGTAAGTAGTTCCTTCCATCAAGCCTATAAGACTGATGTAACCCTGGAAGGTCACTGTTAGACAAACTCCCCATTGACATGTCAGATGAAGCACCATTCTTTGTCTCAAAAGTGTTCGTCATGGTGAAGACTCAACAACAGTATCAGTATAAAGAAAAATAAGACAGCAACAGGCAGTTTGACACCAGCAACGGAAGATTTTGACACCAAGGATGGGCTAGAGAGACGCTGGAGATCAGATCTGGAGAAGCCGGAGGCGAAAGGGCTGCGGACGCTCCTTCACGCGCCGACGCGTGGAGTCGAAGCGAGCTTGAATGGCGGCGCGTCGATCGGCGCGTGCAGTTCCGGTTGCCGGTGATTTTTCTGGGGTTGGCTGATCTGGAGATGGCGAACCTAATGGTGGTGGTGGTGCTGTAAGGTGATGGCCGGACAGAGGAGTTCCGACTTGAACAGTGCAATGAAGGCACTTTGGAAAAACAAAATGGTTGTGCAATGAAGGCACTAGGGTTTACTATATCAGCCTATTAACGAGGCTCTGATACTATGTAGAAAAGGAGGAAGGGAAGCGGTATTCCCATATGTTTTATTGATACGAATGAAAAATATTTATACAAGAGTTTCCTAAGAATTCTCCAAAGAATTCTCCTAGTTTTTAGTGATTACATTCCTATTTTATAGGACTAGATTACAACAAAGAAAAAATAAATAAATCTAATCAAGAAATAAATAAGATAAAGATAAAGTACAAGATAGATAAAATACAAGATAAATAAGGAGAATAGAGAATATATTTTATCAAATTATATTTCTAGTTGGACTAGAATAAGCCCACTTAAGATTTTAATTAAATTAGAATTAATAGGCTATCCCAATCCATTAGGATTTTAGAAACCCTAGGATATTTCCTGATAAATATCCCTTTATGGGTTGCCCAAAATATATAAAAGAGAAAAAGAGAGAATTTTGGTGTCGTTTTTCAAGAGTTGAAAAACGTATTGCCGTTCACTCTTCCCCGTTTCTTTTTGGCATCGATTTGAAACGTGGGCGTTCTTTTCGTCCATACACAAGCCGCGAAAAGGAGAAGAAGCTAGCACTCCTATTCTGCTCTCCTTGCCAACGGACGCATGCTGCGTATCACGAGTTAGAGGCCGGACGCTTGGACGACTCAAATTCGCAAACGACTCGATAATCTAAATGTTAGATTTACTTTATTATGTATGTGATTGTTTGATTTCGACGTTGATCCAATCGCCGGGATCAAAGTAAGGTTCAATTTTTTTGAACTATGCTGCTTGCCCCGTAGCGATCTTGCTTTACTTTCAGATTTTGATTCTTTGAAACCCTTTGACTGTGGAGGTCACTCCCATGGAGATTACACCCCAAGTCATCCATTGCAAGGTTAAATGTAAGATTTCTTCAACTGTTTTTCATCTAAGTTATGTGTATGCTTTCACATGAACACAAGTAGGAGGCAACTTTGGTGTAATCTTTCTGACTTTGCTCGACATTATGAGGGGCCTTGGATGCTTTTAAGGGATTTTAATTGTGTGTTGAAGGACAATGAGAAGATTAATGGATGTGCAGTTAATTTTTATGGGATTAAAGATTTTTTGGAGTGTTGTCTTTTGGCTGATTTATCAGACATGACTTCTTCGGGCTATTTCTTTACTTGGACAAACAATTCAGTGTGCTCCAAGCTTGATAGGGTGCTCATCAACAATTGTTGGCGTATTCAGGGGTTTGAAGGCCAGGCCACGTTCTTGCCATCAGGATGCTTATCGGACCACTCCCCTGCTGTGGTTCCTCTTTTTCAACAAAGGAGTATTCCTGGGAGTTCCTTTAAGTTCTTTAATATGTGGTCCGAGCACAATCAGTTTCTGCCCACTGTTCGTGAGTGTTGGGAAGACAAATTACATGGGTCAAGCCAGTTCACTTTTTGCATGAAGTTGAAACAGCTTAAGGGTCCTCTTAAAATGCTGAATGTTAAGCATTTTAGTCACATTTCCGTGAGAGCTGAGATGGCTAAAAAGGATCTTGAGGAGGCTCAGTTGGTTGTTCAAAACCAGCCACATGATAGTGAAGCTTAGAGGAAGGTGGTCAGTTTGCGTAAGAGGGTTTTTCTCCTCTCGAATGCTGAAAGAATGTTCTACTGGCAGAAAGCCAAATGTGATTATCTGAGGCTTAGTGATAGGAGCACTAAGTTCTTTCATAATATTGTGAAGAGGAATGCCAGGCGCAATTTCATTCCTATGGTTTTAAAGGCCGATAGGGAGGCCACTTCCTCCTCAGAGCAGGTTGCTGAGGAGTTTGATAGGTACTTTAAGGACTTGTTGGCTTCTTCCTCCCCGTGTGAGCATGTTTCCATGGACATCCTGTGTTATGGTCCTATGTTGACCCAGGTGCAAGCGGATAGGATGATTAATGATCCCTCGGATCAGGAAATCAAGTTGACCCTCTTTGATATTAGGGATGACAAAACCCTTGGGCTAGATGGGTACTCTTCATGTTTTTTCAAGAAAGCCTGGAATGTTGTGGGAAATCATTTCTGCCAAGCGGTTAAGGAATTCTGTAGCTTGGGCTCGCTTTTAAAGCAGATTAATCATACGGCTGTTGTGCTCATTCCTAAAAATGCCCATGCCTCTGTTGTGATTGATTATAGGCTTATTTCTTGTTGCAGTGTGCTGTATAAGGTCATATCTAAGATTTTGGCGGCCAGGATGGTTCCTGTTCTTGGGTCGATTATTGACCAGGCTCAAGCCACATTTGTTAAAGGTAGGAGCATAGCAGATAATGTCCACCTGGTTCAAGAATTATTGAGAAAGTATGGCGCAAGAGAATCTCTCCTAGATGCTTACTTAAAGTGGATTTAAGCAAGGCATATGATTCGGTAAATTGGAGTTTTATTAGGCAAATTTTATTGGGCCTTGGATTTCATTCTCGGTTCGTTGGTTGGGTCATGGAGTGCATTTCTTCCCCCTCATATTCGATTGTGGTAATGGTGCCTTGTGTGGCTTTTTCAAGGGGGCAAGGGGTATCAGGCAAGGAGACCCAATATCTCCCTTTATTTTTGTGTAATTGTGTTATGCATGGAATACTTCTCAAGAGCTTTGACTTTTGTTGCCAGGCAGCCTGATTTTAATTTCCATCGCAAGTGAAACAAACTTTGTATTTCTCACCTTATTTTTGTTGATGATATTATGCTCTTGTCAATGGGGGATCCCATCTCTGTTTCAATGCTCATGGATTGCCTTAAAGATTTTGCTGCTGTCTCGGGTCTACTCGCAAATATGAGGAAGTCTAGCGTTTTTACTGCAAGGTTACAGAGGGACGATCTGTAGAATATCCTCTGCATTACGGGTTTCCAGAGAGGTAGCATGCCCTTCTGGTATCTGGGGCTTCCTGTTACAGCTTAGAAGCTTAGAGTGAGATTTTATGCGTCTCTTATTGATAAAATATCGGATTGTATCAATTCATGAACAACTTCTTCTTTATCGTATGTTGGGAGATTTGAGCCCATCCAGGTTGTTCTATAAGGGACTGAATGTTATTGGCTTTCAATTCTCAATGTCCCCGGTGCGGTGATTGATAACATTGTCCGTTTATGTAGGCTTTTCTTATGGAACTCTAATTTTTCATTAGTTTCTTCAAGGTCCGTGTGTATGCCTAAGTCTGAAGGAGGCCTTGGCCTTAGAGATCTCAGAAGTTGAAACACTGGGTTGCTATCCAAGATCTTATGGAACATTCACTCCAAGAAGGATTCTCTATGGATTAAATGGATTGCCCACCAGTACTTAGGGACAACATCCATCTGAGAAAGGGAGCACAAAAAGGATGATTCATCCTTATTGAAAAAATTGTTGTGTATCAAGGACTCTTTATTACAGGATGGAGGATCCCTCGATGGCGCTGTGGCCATTATATAGGGTTGGATTGAGAACGGGGCCTTTAGATCTAAGGCAACATATGATTATTTCAGGCCTAAAGGGCAGAGAATCAAATGGTTCTCAGTAGTGTGGAAGTCCAACCTAATCCCCAAGCAGGCTTTCATGCCCTATGTGCGACACAGCTGAAGAGTCTTTGAGACATCTTTTCTTTCAACGCCATGTTAGTTCAGACATTTGGAGCTCGATCAGGGCTTAGCTAGCCTTTCCCGCACAATCTCAACACTGTCAAGGGCATTAAAGTGTATCCAGAGGCAACCCAAAGGGTCTTCTTAGCAGAGCCGTGTTAAAAGGATGGCTTTGGCAGCCACGGTCTACCACATTTGGGGTGCTAAAAATCGGAGCATTTTTAAGAATGTAAAGCCTTGCAGTGAGAGTATTTCATATAGGATTAAAACTTTTGTATACAAAGCTATGTTTTCTTTGTATCCCCATGTTTTGATCTAGTATGAGACTCTTCTTCAGGGGCTTTAGTTTTGTTGACTCTATCGTCCCAAGTATGCCTGGGGTATATTGTACATTTTGATCTTTTTACATATTTACATTTGATAAAAAAAAAAACACTATTTCATTGAAAATGTGTTCATGGATACCAAGCAAAAAAAAAAAGAGTGAAAAAAGAAAAAAAGAAAAAGTGTTGATGGATAACACTTAGTGTTTGCTTGTGAATGTCATGCATATTTGATAGGAATGTTTTCTTGTGAATGAGTTGGTCAGATAAGAGGCAGTGCATTGAAGATCAAGATCCAAAGTATCATTGACCTATTTTGTGACAATCAATCAGCTATTAATATTGCTCACAATCCTATTCAACATGATAGAGATGGATCGAAACTTCATAAAGGAAAAGTTGGATGCTGGCCTAATTCGGATTCCCTATGTATCATCTGAAAATCAAGTGGCCGATGTGTTGATTAAAGGGCTGGCTGGAAAGAGATTTGAAGTTATAATAAGCAAGTTGGGAATGATAGACATTCATTCACCAGCTTGAGGGGAGTGTTGGTTCATAGGAATATTGCAAGAAAGAGATCATTTGAAGCTTCCAATTCTGAATTAGGATACTTCCTAAATCAGACTTAGGAAACTTTCCTAAACTTGTTCATATGTATCTTTATGCATCTTTCCTTTTTGCAATTATATTTTGAACAATTGTGAGAAAACATGGTATATATTTCTCTAATCTTCACTAGGAATGGTTACAATATATATATATATATAGGAGAAAGAAATCAATCAAATCCCTATAACTAAGGAAAAAATAAGGAATCCTAATTTCATCAATTACTAATTTACATCAATCAATCAATCCCAACAATTAAGGTTCATTATAATCAATCCCATAGATTGTGGAATAATTGGGATTGATAATCAATCCCATAAATTTGTGAGATCTGATTTTCCAACACTTCCCCTCAAACTGGTGAATAAATGTCAATCATTTCCAACTTGCCCACACAAGACTCAAAGCTTGATTTGGATAGAGCTTTGGTAAGAACATTTGCTTCCTGAGAAGTTATGGGAACATAGGATAAGAATATTGTTCCATTATCTATTTCAGATTTGATGAAATGTCTGTCAATTCTAACGCGTTTCATCCTGTCATGCTGAATTGGGTTGTGTACTACACTTAATAGTTGATTTACTGTCGCTGTAAAGTTTTATGGGACTAGTGATAGCCATGTTTAAATCCGCCTTAAGTCTTTGGATCCAAATCATGCTCACAAGTTCCTTGAGCTAATGCACGAAACTCGGTTTTTGCCCCGCTTCTTGCAACCACAGTTTGTTTTTTTTACTTCTCCAAGTGACTAGATTTCCCCAAACTTTAGTGCAATACTCAGTTGTAGATTTACTGTCATCTACTGCTCCTGCCCAATCAACATTTGAGTACTCCACTACATCCCTAGTACTCGTCTTTCCGAACAGTAATCCCTTTCTTAGACTTCCTTTTAAGTATCTCATGATATGAATTGCTACATCCATATGCCACATTGAAAGTGATGTCTGGCCTAGTTAAGGATAGATAGATCAATTTGCCAACTAGGTGTTCATAGGTCTCCCTGTCCACTAGAGGATCATCATCTATAATCTTTTGTTTCCAATTCCTCTCTAGAGGTGAAGATGTAGGTATACATCACAGTTTTCCAGTTTCCCTCAACAGATCCAGAACATATTTTCTTTGTGAGATGAAAATTCCCCATATACTCCTAGGAAACTCCATTCCTAAGAAATACTTTTGAGTTCCAAGGTCTTTCACTTTGAATTCTGATTGGAGTTCTTTCTTTAAATTCACAATCTCTATAGTGTCATCACCTGTGATAACCATATCATCTACATAGACAATTAGAATTGCTTGCTTCCAATTATCACTTCTTTTGAAAAATAAAGTGTGATCTATTTGTCCCTGTTTATACCCAAGTTTCTTCATAACATAGCTAAATCTAGTAAACCACGCTTTAGGAGACTATTTTAGACCAAAAAGGGATTTTTTCAATTTACATACCTTCCCTGATCCAGAGTAGTTCCCAATCCAAGTTTGCAACTAGCGATAGCAATACTTGAATTGTATTTAGTTTTAACACCAAAGTAAAGGTCTCTTCATAGTCAACTCTATAGGTTGGGGTGTACCCTAGAGCTACTAATCGAGACTTGTATCTTTCTACAGTACCATCTGATCTGTACTTCACTGTAAACACCCACTTGCTTCCAACAATTTGTTTTTCCTGTAACTTCTTGATAACTAAGAATATGTGAGATAGTTAGAAATTGGGTGCTATGTACAAGCTCTTACCCCTTTTCTAACAGCAATTGGGAGATCCAAGTCATCTTCTTCAACCACACTTGATTCCTTTTCCACAGGAGGATCTACCACTAGTTCAGACTTCTAGTTTTGTTTGAGAGTGTGTAGCCTGCGAGAGTAATGTTTCAATTGTGGTCCAGGAATGTGGGACACTCCCCCTAGATTTGGGACCAGTTCGGTTTGAGTGTTTGGAGAGGAAACGCTGAGAAAATCGAGGGCAGGTAAGGTTACAAGATGCAAGGGAAAAGCTTGTTGCTCAAGGTTCGGTCTAACAAGTTCTCCTACGGCTATTGAATCCCAACGATGATCTCCTAATGAAGTCTTCCCCAGAAGAGTAGCTTGGGGATAGAAGAATTGGTATTCCACAAAGGAAACATCATAGGAAATCAGAAATCTTTTGGAGGGAGAATGATAATGCCTGTATCCTTTCTGAGAAGAAGAGTAGCCTAGGAAAATACACTAATAGGCTTTGGGGTCAAGCTTATTGGGATTGGGTTGATTATTGTGAACAAAGGCAAGACACCCAAAAACTTGAAGTGGAAGAGAGTTATGAATGTGAGATGAAGGAAAGACAGAAAGTAAAGCACTAAGTGGAGTGCTAAACTTGAGAACTTTGGATGGCAACTGGTTGATAAGGTAGGCTGAAGTCAAAAGAGACTCTCCCCAAAGAGAATGAGGGACATGACTAACGATCATGAGGGATCAGGCAACTTCCAGCAAGAGACGATTTTTACGCTCGACTACCCCATTTTGCTGAGGAGTATAAGAGTAAGAATTTTGGTGGAAGATACCCTGATCTTGAAAGTAGTGATTAAAGGCATGAGAAAAGTGTTCTTTACCATTGTCAATGTGGAGGATCTGTACAGAAGACTGGAAAACATTTTTGATAAGCTGGAAAAACTGTTTGAAGATCAAAGGAACCTCATACTTACCTTTCATCAAGTAGACCCAACAAACTTGGGTATGATCATCAATAAATGTGACAAACCACTGTTTTCCAGTGATGGTGGAAACTCGAGATGGACCCTTGACATCACTATGCACAAGGTGGAATGGGCGTGATGGTGTGTATAAGGACGAAAGGGATGGGGAGAACGCGAATGTTTTGCTAGTACACAATCATAACAATGAAAGGAACTAGGGTCTTTATTAAGGAATAACTAGGGGTACAAAAACTTTAAATATAAAAAACTAGGATGCCCTAATCGTTCGTGCTAGAGAAGGATATTGAATTCTGAGATAGTGTGAAGACCCACGAGAATAGAAGGACTAAATAGACCACCGTTGGACAAATAGTACGAGCCATTGTGCTTTCTAGCATTGCCAATCGTCCTTGCCAATGGTAAATCCTGAAATTGACAGTGGGAAGGAAAAAAAGTTATAGAGCAATTTAAATCAGTTACCAATTTATGAATAGAGATTAAATTGCACTATAATTTGGGCACATAAAGAATAGACTTAAGTAGCAACCCAAATACCATGAGATCACCCCGGCTTGCGGCCTTACACAATGACCCATTTGCCATGGTAATACCAACGTCCTCTGTAAAAGGGCAAAAATTAAGGAGTCCAACTGAAGAGCCACACATATGATCAGTCGCTCCGAAATCCACAACCCAAATGTCTTGGGAACCTTTGTAGGATAAAAGGGAAGCAGAAAAGCTAATTTTACCTTTGTGAGCCATAAGTGCAGTGGAACTAAAATCAGGTTCCTTAGAAGGATGGAGGAGTTTTCTTAGCACCGTCATTTGTTCGATTGTGAACGGTAAGACGCCAGGGGAGGGAGAGACAAGTGGGGCATCAACAACATAAGTTGTTTTTATGCGTCTTTGACTTCTGGGTTTCCAGTCGACAGGCTTTCCATGAAGGTTCCAACAAGTCTCCTTGGTGTGATATGGTTTGTTGCAATGGTCACACCATAAACGATCTTTCTGAGGCCCGAGAGACTGCTACCCAGAAGGTCCTTTGGGTTTTTAGGACGATAAGCTGCTAATGTAGAGCCTTGGGAAGTAGAATCCATACCGGGATCTTTGGAATGAGGCATCATAACACATTTGCGACTTTCTTCACAGCGGACAATTGCAAAGGCCTCATTGATAGTCGGTAGAGGTTTGGTCCCCAAAATACGGCCCCATACCTCATCTAAATCAGCATTGAGTCCCTATAAAAAATCAAAGACACGGTCTTTCTCCTGCATAGCTAGAAACAATTGATCATCCTTGGTACAATGCCAATTAACAGTGTGATACAAATCAAACTCTTGCCACAACTCAAAAATGGTATTAAAATATTCCATTACCGACATACTTCCCTATTTGTGAAGTGTAAGGCAGTCCGAACTTCAAACAATTGAGAGACATTTTCTAAGTCGAAGTACATTTGGTGGATAACAGTCCACACTTCTTGGGCAGTGTTGTAGAACAAATAATGCCTTCCAATTTTAGGTTCCATGGATTAGATGAGCTAGGTCATCACCAGAGAATTTTTCGCTACCCATGTGTTGTATTTGGGAGATTGAGGGCTTGGGGCCGGCAGAACACCAATAAGATAGCCCATTTTCCCTTTACCAATCATCATGAGCTTCACAGACTAGTACCATTCCTGAAAATTGGTGCCATTGAGACAATGAATAGTCAAGGGGATGGGGTGTTGGTCAAGGTGGCATGTCTATATAGTGGTAGCATCGAGATTGAGGGAAGGAGGCGTTGAGACAATGTTTGGGTCAGTGTTTTGTTCGATGTGGGAGTCCAGGGTCGAAAACATGGAAGGTTCCGCCGTTGGAGAGCTGGTCATGGAGGCCATGGTGGTTGCTGGATCAGTTGGTGCCGCCATCGTTGTTGGGCTAGGGGCTCGGTGTTTGGGTTAGTGGGTACTGCAGGCTGGAGGATACTTCAAGGCTTTGATACCATGAACAATTGTGAGAAAACATGGTATATATTTCTCTAATCTTCACTAGGAATGGTTACAATATATATATAGGAGAAAGAAATCAATCAAATCCCTGTAACTAAGGAAAAAAAAAGGAATTCTAATTACATCAATTAATCAATCCCAACAATTAAGATTAATTATAATCAATTCCATAGATTGTGGGATAATTGGGATTGATAATTAATTCCATAAATTTGTGAGATCTGATTTTCTAACATATTAGTTTCCTTATAGTTAGTTTCCTTATGTTATAATCTTTTCCTCTATAAGAGGATGTAACCATGCTTATTATCTAAGCGAATCATTCTGATTTTTTACAAAAATTATATACCAATTTTTCTCATAAAAAATATTTAATTTCTCCATTTATGAGAAATAGTATGTACGAAGGATTGGGGTGTTACACTGCTCCCAGAAATGCATTTCCCAAATCCAAGACTAGTTTTTCTACTTTGCAACTTAATGTAATATTAGATAATAAGTGAACAATCTATCTCTACCACTTAATTACATTGTCCCATAGACAACAATGTTTCTTTACTTCCTAAAGAATCTAAAGCATCCCACCCATCTGAAGGTTGTTCCTCGAGATCATTTGAGGATCCAGTTCTTTTTCTGAAAACAATGTTACAAATCATGAACGCATATAAAAGTACTATAGATAATTAATGAAACCAAATAATTTCTTCAACAAAATCTATTGTATCTGAAATTAAAAAGGAATTCTTCCTCCATATAAGTTTAAGTTCTTAGCTAACGGCTGTACAATCATTTCTTCATTTAGTCTATAAGTTAGCAAAGTCAATATCTGAAGGAGGGTGTTACCTTTGAGTACTGCAGAGAATGGAGGTAATATAGGAGGATCTCGAGTCTGCAAGAAGATAATACATAAATACGTTGAACAAAAAGTTGAAAAAGAAAAAAAGGTTAACATTAAGAGCTATGGTGGTGAGGTTTGAGGTGTCTGCCAATCTAGATATTAATCAATACAATATATGCGAACGGCAACAGTAGGAACATACATGCTACTGTTTTTTTATTGCAGAGACAAGAATGCAAAGGCACAAAAGTCCCTAACAAATATAGCAAATAAGTATCCACAATAATCATGAAATGCTTCTTGTAGGCCATAGTTAACAGGACTGTGGTATGTTTAGGGTCATGGTACAGGAAAAGGTACGAGGTACGTTAGTATATCAATTTTATGGTCCGTAAGGGGTAGGCTTAATTGTTCGTTATTTTGGGTCGCGGTACATTATATAGTTGTACTTGAGTTGAAATTAGTTAGATTCATACTTCGCTATTATAGAAGTTGGTTTGTTTTGTTTTGTTTTGAATTTCTTTTCTATGTTCTTGTACAACTTATGGAATGAAGCATCCTGTGCACACAGAGTTAGGTTTTAATATAATTCAAAATGCAACAGAATATACAAGAAATTGAGGTTGTAAAGTGTTGTAAATAGGGAAAGATTCAAGATGTAAATTAGTATAAAACTGTAGCCATAACTGTAAGATGTCAAGCATCAATCAAGACAATTAAGAAGCTTGATTGTAGGGTCTGGATTAGCTTAATTTTAGGATCTAGATTGGTTCAGTTTAGGAAACTAAAACTTGCATAAACGTATCTTCTCTTTACACATAAGAGATATGAAATTTCTAGTTATACTTTACATGGTATCACAGCCAGCCCTTCTGCCCTAAGTTTTGCCCTAGTCTCGCAAGCCCTTCTGCCAGAGTTAAAACAGCCCCTGTCATGCCCAAGGTCCGACCACAAGGTGTAGTTCTGAGCCCAAGTGAGCCCAGTCAGTTGATCATTCCGCCTAGACCCAAGGAGCCCAGTTCCAAGTGTGCTCGCCAAGACCTGACTGCTCCAGTTCTGGTGCGTTTGTAACTGCTCTATTCATGACCCTGTCTGAGTTGCAATTGTTCAGTCGCAGGTTAGGGTCACTGTCCATCATCGTTTGAGATTTTTATCAGTTATCGTTTTGTCTTACTTCCATTTGGTAACGTCTGAATTGGGAGATGGCAGATCAAACCCCAAAACTTAGCATGGTAGCAGAAATTGCTAAAGCCAAAACGGATGTGAAAGCTGTGATTTCAGATGTTGTTCTTATGCCAACTCAAATCACAGATCACAAACTTAATGGCAGGAATTATCTAGACTGGAGCAAGACACTAAGGGTGCGCTTGCGTAGTATAGAGAAGGATCATCACCTTAGTAATGATCCACCATCTGATGCTGTTGCAAAGAAGGCATGGCTACAAGAAGATGCCAAGATATTTTTACAGATTCGTAATTCCATTGACACTGAGGTAATTGGTCTGATCAATCATTGTGAATTCGTTAAAGAACTGATGGATTACTTAGCTTTCTTATATGCTGGGTTGGGTAATGTGTCACTTACATATGATGTGTGCAAGGAATTCTATAGGCCAGAGGAACAGGACAGAACTATGGTTGAATATTTTATGGATTTTAAGAAGGTCCATGAAGAATTGAATGTCCTCCCCTTTAGTAGTGATGTAAAGGTACAACAAATTCAGTGAGAGCAGATGGTGGTTATGAGTTTTCTTGCTGGCCTTCCATTTGAATATGATGCTGCCCAGACACAGATTCTGTCCAGCCTAGAGACTCCAAACCCTTTGTGATACATTTACTCATGTGCTTTGGGTCAAAGGATCTCGCTCGACCTCCTCTAACCCTTCTAGTGCCCTTCCAAGTCGTGGTACTGGACATGAATGCAGTAGTAGACATGGTCATAGCTTCTCTACCACTCAAGGTGGTTCAGCATGGGAGTGATTGTAGTGGCCATAGACAAGATAGACCAACTTGTTATTATAGTGGAAAAATTGGCCATACAAAAAGGACTTGTTGGAAGCTCCATGGAAAATCTCAATAATCTTCTCAAATGGAAACTGTGGCTAATGTGGCTGCCCATGAGATTGGACAATCTTATGATAAATCAGTCTTACTTTCTGCTGATGAGCATGCGCAGTTTGCTCAGTACCAAGCATCTAAACAGTCCAATCATGCTCCAGCAGACATTGGTGAGCTGTCAAGTAATCGTAGTACTTGCCTTGTGTCCTCCTCTCAAAAATGGGTCCTTGAATCTGGTGCCATTGATCATATGACTGGTAATTCAGGTATTCTTTCCTCCTTCACCTCTCACACTCATCTTCAGAATGTTACCTTGACCGATGGTTCTACTGCTTCTGTTGTGGGGTCCAATGTTGCTCATCCTGCACCTTTTATTGCTTTGTCCTCTGTCTTATGCTTACCCAATTTTTCTTTCAATTTACCTTCCATTAGTAAAATTACTCAAACCCTCAATTTTTGTCTCATTTTTTCTAGATCATTGTGTATTTCAGGATCTCATGATGAAGAGGATTATTGGTAGAGGGTATGAGCCAGGCGGCCTATATCTCCTTGACACCATATCTCCTACTGTGTCCAATCCTATGGCATGTTCTGTGTTGCATCCCCACATGATCTTCATTGTTGGTTGGGTCATCCATCTTTGTCTACCCCTACAGAAGTTATTTCCACATTTCAGCATTTATCCCACTTATATTTTGAGTCCTGTCAATATGCCAAACATCATAGTGTGCCTCATCTGCCTCGTATTAACAAATGGGCTTCCTCCCCTTTTGAATTAGTTCACTTGGATGTTTGAGGGCCTGTCCTATAGTCTCCAAATCTGGTTTTCCTTATTATGTTACCTTTGTTGACGATTTTTCTCGCATTTTTGGTTGTTTTTAATGAAAAATCGTTCCAAATTATTTTCTTTATTTCATTCATTCTTTCTTGAGATTCACATACAATTTCATACCACCATCCATGTTCTCCATAGTGATAATGCCACTAAACATTTTTCTAACGCTTTCTCGTCATTCTTGTCCCAATATAGCATCCTTCACAAATCTTCTTATGTTAACACCCCGCCCCAAAATGGTGTTGCCGAACACAAGAATAGTCTTATGTTGGAAGTAGCTTGTGCCCTTATTTTTCAAATGAATGTCCCTAAACCATTCTAGGTAGACGCCATTTCTACTGCTTGTTTTTTGATTAATCACATGCCTTCCTCAATCTTTGCTGGTGTCAATCCTTACTCTATTTTGTTTCTTTCTCGTCCTTTGTTTCCTATTGAACCTCGTATCTTCAGTTGCTCCTACTTTGCTTATGATGTTCGTCCTTGTGTGTCTAAGCTAGATCCTAAGTCTCTCAAGTGTGTATTCCTTGGCTATTCTCGTACCCAAAAAGGCTACCGCTGCCATTCTCCTAAGTCCCTGACTTGGGTTGCTATTTGGTCTCCATAAATGTTACCTTCTTTGAGACCACTCCCTTTTTTCCTTTGTCTCTTGGTCCTACTCGTGAGGGGGAGTGTGATGATCCCTTGGTATATACTATGACTTCTCATGTCCCCTTTTCTCCCTATCCTGTCACTCAAGTGTACCCTCGTTGCTCTTAGTGTCTGATCTCACATTCTCCACCTGCTCCTTCGTCTGTGGATCCTCTTGCACTAGCCTCTGCCTTTGATCTAGCTCTAGACCTCCCTATTGCTCTTTGTAAAGGTACACGCCAATGTACTCACCTTATTTCTTCCTTTGCTTCATACGCACATTTGTCTCCTTCCCTTCGTTCCTTTATTTCCTCTCTTGATTCTATTTCTATTGCCAAGAGCTTAGTTGACGCCTTGTCTCACCCTAGTTGGAGGGCTACTGTAATGTCTCCGACAAGCTCACCAGAAGTTATCCAGCTCTGGTGAAGCAATGTGGCAAGAGGGTGGCGTGTCATGGCAGGTTATGGGCAGATGGCAGGCTCAAGTGTTGGATCTTCCGTGCCAAGGTGGCAGCAAGCATGCAAGGGAAGGCAACAATGTTCGGCAACGTGAGGGGGAATGGGCCTCAATGGCTGAGGCACTTGCATGTGGGACAACAATTGGCATGGCTAGTGCGCATGGATGGGGCTGGACCCGATTGTGTGGGGCGGATGCCATGGGGCAGCCACACAGGCCAAGAGACGCAAGCACGCTGGCGGGCTGAGCTGGCCGAGATGTGCGAGACATGGGGGCAATCAGCGTGCCTTGGCGGGAGGCAAGGCAAAGAGGCAGGAATAGTTGCAGCACCGAGCGGGCACAACCTGCACACTCCTGCAATATGTGGAGCACGTCTGCACAAGGCGAGCCCACGAGGGCCATGAGTGGCCATGCGCGCGCGGGGGGCTGAGGTAGTTGCGACAGGTGTCAGCCAGGAGAGCCATGCGACCCATAGACGGTTACTGCACGTGATGTATGCAGCCCTATGGTTCAGTAGCAACGATTATGAGGCATAACCGCTTGTATTTTCTGTAACCTATATATATGTGGCTTTGTGGGCGATTTTGGTAGCTTTTAGAGAGCTTAGCCCAAGCCATTTTCCTTTGTATTGTCGGATTGAATAAAAGGTTGGGATTTTTCCCGTATTCCTTGTGTGTGCTTCCGTTTGTTTGGTGTATTAACCACGGAGGGTTGTTGGCTAATCTAAGTAGGCGAACTTAGAGCTATCACAAGGTTGTCGGCTGGAATCCAGGGCTAGTCTTGTGACAGCTACTATGGTTGACAATATGCGTGCTCTGGATGATAATGGTACTCGGGAGCTTGTTTCTCTTCCTCTTGGTCACAAAGCTATTGGTTGTAAATGGGTGTTGTTAAAGTCCATCCTGATGGATCCGTCGCACACCTCAAAGTTTAACTGGTTGCCAAGGGTTATGCTTAGACGTATGGTGTTGACTATTTTGTTACCTTTTCTCCTGTAGCTAAGCTTGCATCTATTCACCTATTTGTTTCTCTTACTGCTACTCATGAGTGGCCTTTATATCAGTTGGATGTTAAGAATGCTTTTGTTCATGGCGACTTACAGGAGGAGTGTATATGGAGCAACCACTTGGGTTTGTTGCTTCGAGGAAGTTTGATAAGGTATGTCGTGTTCACAAATCTCTATATGGTTTAAAACAAAGTCCTCATGATTGGTTTGGCCGATTTAGCACAATTGTTCAAGCATTTGGTATGAAGAAGAGCAGTTGTGATCATTCTCTGTTTTATCAACAATTTGAGGTTGGTATTATCCTATTGGTCCTATATGTTAATGATATTGTGATTATAGGCAGCAATCATTCAGGTATCATGGCTCTTAAGTTGTTTCTATGGAAAAGTTTCCAAACTAAAGAATTGGGGAAAGCTTAACTATTTTGAATTGAGGTTACAAGATGTAAAAAGGGTATATTTCTTTCCCAAAGAAAATATACTCTTGATCTTTTAACTGAAATAGGGAAGTTGGGTGCTAAACCATGCATGCACCAATGATACCTAATCTACAACTTATAGCAAAGGATGGAGTAGTATTTGACAATCATAACATGTATTGAAGGCTGGTGGGAAAGCTGAATTATTTAATGGTAACTCGTCATGATATTGCTTACCCTGTTATTATTGTAAGTCAATTCATGTTCTCACCTCAGACTACTCATTGGCTTGCTCTAGAGCAGATTCTGTTCTATCTCAAGGGCACCCTAGGACGAGGGTTGTTATATAGAAATCATGGTCACTCTCGTATTGACTGCTTCATGGATGCAGACTGGGCAGCTTCCAAGGTCCAAGGTGGATAGAAGATCAGTAATAGGGAACTATGTCTTTGTGGGAGGTAACTTAGTGTCCTGGAAAAGTAAGAAGTAGAATGTGGTATTTAGATGCAGTGCAGAATCAGAATATAGAGCTATGGCATAGTCCAAATGTGAATTGATGTGGATACTTAAATTATTGCAAGAAATTGGTCTAAACATTTCTCTACCTATGAAACTATGGTGTGATAATCAAGCTGCACATCTTATTGCATCAAATCTTGTGTTTCATGAGAGAACCAAACACATTGAGATTAACTGCCACTTCGTCTGGGAGAAGATTCAACATAATCTGATTTCTGCAAGTCATGTCATAATGGGCGAGCAATTGGGTGATATATTCACAAAGGCCTTGAGTGGTTCCCAAATTGATTACATATGCAACAAGCTAGGCATGATTAACATCTATGCACCAGTTTGAGGGGGAGTGTTGTAAATATGGAAAGATTCAAGCTGTAAATAAATATAAAACTGTAGACTTTACTGTAAGATATCAAGCATCAATCAAGACAATCAAGAAGCTTGATTGTGGAATATTTTGGTAGCTGGAATGCTAATAACACAATAATCCAAACAATTTAAAATGCGGTACAATAGGGGTAAACTTCCATACCGTTAGAATTTGAGTTACTTCTTGTAAGCACCCAAAGTTTTAGTAAATACAATTATGGAAATAAAAGATAACATAGATATTGATAAAGATGTAAAATAATAATACTAAACTTAAAAACTAGGATAAATATCATAATAACAGTCAAAGTAACAAAAGATAAAGTTGCATTATTCAACTTTTGGAAACAAACCAATTTCATGTTGAAGATGGATCCATAATTTTAGACATCCAATAAATTAAATATGTTTACACATAGCTAAAATAAAAGATAAACCTTCTCCCAAGAAACTTAGCCCGATAGGAGATGGATCATCTTAACCCAAATTCATGCATATTGCTTTCTCCTGATTCCCCAAAAAAATATGTTGTTCACTTGTTCTATTCATTAGGTTTCAACTCATTATAAATACTTCTAATTTTTCTTAGGTCAAAGTTTAGCTATAGAGCCGACGTTCCAAGAAGTCAAGTTCAATTAAATTCAAATTAGCTTAGTTATTTTGCTTGGTATGTCCCAAGTTTGAAGTAACCTCCGAATCTCTTACAAATTTTTGGAGACAATATTTCCAAGAATAATATTGAAAATCCATCTAAGGTTTGGGAGATTAGATACTAATGGATAATCTCTAAAGTCACTTGGTTATTAAGGAACAAGATAGCAACTAACCAAAGTAATAAGTTGAGGGTTAACGAGTAGAAAATCCTATAGGCTCCAAACCTCAAATAAAGCTAAAGGATCACCTTCAAGTGATTAACTCAAAGTAGTTGATCATTCAGTTTTTTATTGCTCAAAATCTAGTAGCCACACTCTTCTAGCAGTAGATGTGGACGATATTGTTATTACCGGGGATGATAAGGTTGGCATCACTGAGCTTAAAACACACCTCCAATAACACTTTCAAACCAAGGATTTGGGTTACCTGAAATATTTTCTAAGCAAGTGGGCATGATTAAAGACTACTATCTATATCTCTCAAAGAAAATATGCATTGGATATGCTTAAAGAAACAGGGATACTCAGATGCAAGCCATTAGATACTCCTATGGATCCAAATATCAAGTTGTTACCAGGACATGGGACCCTATTTCAAGCCCTAGGCACTACTATTAGCTCGTTGACAAACTTAAATACCATACAAGCATCCATCTTGATATTTCATTTGTAGTTAATTTGGTAAGTTAGTTTTAGGATTCTCCTTGTGATGGTTACTAAGAATGATCAGTATCTTTTGGTATATTAAAGAAGCCCTTGGTCGTGGTATATTGTATCTAGATCATGGACATAGTCATATTATGGGATACATGAACGTTGATTGGGCAGGTTCTCCTAGTGACAGGCAGTCCACACCTGGATATTGCTTATTGGTGGCAACCTAGTCTCTTGAAAAAGTAAGAAATAAAGTGTTGTTGTCAGATCTAATGTTGAGGCTGAATATAGGACTCTGGCCCCATAGAAGTTAAAGGTGCGCCTAGGCACCTTAAGGCACCTCGACTGGGCCGAGGGGATGCATTTTCCAGGAGGTGCGCACCTTGGACGGCGAGGCGCTGGGGCGTGAGGCGCGCCTTTAACATCTATGGCCTATTTGCTACTTTTATTCCCCCCTCCCCCCCCCCTTTTCTCTAACTACATAGATGTTAATATCCCCCCCCCCCCCCCAACATCTATAACACACAAAGACCTGTCTCATTGATACTTTTATTCCCCCCCCCCCCCCCCCTCTCTCTCTCTCTTACTGCATAGATGTTAATTTCTTGTCTTTAATTTTTTGCATTGTTTGGATGATTTTGCCCTGGATATAAAAAAGCCACCAACTCTCTATTTTTAATCCTCTCTCTTCTATCTATCTCTGCAAACCAGCTACTGTCCACTGCCCCCACCCCACTGTCCACCATCATCTTATCCAATTTCTTCTTCTTCTTCTTCTTCTTCTTCTTCTTCCTTCTTCTTCTTATTCTTCTAGGATCTGATTTCTTCCCATTTCTTTTCTCTGTTCCAATGATGTGACATCTATTGCCGCTGCTGTCATTCACCTTCATTGTGACTTGATGCCACCACCACCACCACTTCCTCTTCTTCTTCTGATTTGAACCCAGAAGATCTGGCTTTTGGGAATTAAATCAGATCTGGATTTTATCTTTTGCTTCTAATTTTTCTAGTGGCAATGAAATTAGATGGACCCACCAGATCACTAGGATGAGATGAACCCAGCTGGGTTCATCACATAGGTGATTCAACACCCCAGCAAATCGGTGGAGTGTTGAATCATCCCCAACACACCCGATCTCCGAAGCCATCACTAAATTTTTATTTTTAAAAAATTTTATCTAGACATAATATATTTATGTTTGTATATTATATATAGTATTTTTACAATGTTTGAGACTTTGAGTTTGAACTTTGATGATGTTTCTAGTTTAGAAGTTGCATGATGAATGAATCAACTTTGATGTTGTTAGTTTAGAATTTGAAGATGATGAATCATGAAGGATATGCATGTGTTATTATTGATAATTTGATAGTTGTTTATGATTTTACAAGATTTTGAGTTTTTTTTTTAAAAAAAGGTGCGTCTCGCTTCACAAAGGCATGCCTTGCCTCGTGCGCCTCACACCTTAGGCTCTAGGACCCTTTGCACCTCGATGCGCCTATCGCCTTTTAGAACTATGTCTCGCCCTAGCAACTTTAGTTGATATGGTTGAAACAACTTTTCAAGGAGTTGGGAATAATTCTGGTCAAGTCTATGTAGTTAATTTGTGACATTCAAGCCGCAATGCATATTGCTTGGAACCTTGTATTCCATGAGAGAACCAAACACATTGAGATTGACTACCATTTTGTTAGAGAGAAGTTGTCTTTTGGAGATAATGTCACTGCATTTGTGGGTTCTCATGACCAATTAGCTGATCTATTCACTAAGTCTCTTAGAGGTTCTTGTGTGAGCTACAAATACACCAAGCTGGGCATGTCCTACATTTATAATCCAGCTTGAGGGGGTGTTAAAATATTATGGTTTAATATACTAGGCAACTGTATATACACTGCATTTTAACCATATATCTAGTATGATGTGTAGAATAGATGTAAGATATAACTTTCCTTTGTGGTAGTATAGGTTCATGTATATAAGTACTGTACATATTATTCAACGGAGATAAGGAGAAATATTTTACCCTTTTACAACCTCAAAGAAATTGCTGAGTTGAACAATGATTTCACAATGAGCTCTTCAAATTGATTTTAATTTCTTTTTAATACATTGTTGTTTTCCTGCTTTGAAACAGATGATGAATCTTGGGACAATGGAACTTTATAGTTCCTTGATTATAAGATCACAACTTATGAATTAGATTGTTCTTCAATGCATCTTAAAGTTGATGTTCATCTTTTTGCCAACGGTTGTGAAGACATTTGTGTTAGATTAGTTTATGTACTTAGGTTCAATTTCTTGTATAAATCTGTTAGCAAAAGTTCTTCTATTGTAATGTTTATTCTTTTCTGGTTTTTATAGCCGTCCATTAAATAAATGGGTTTCCGGTCAATTAGGGCAGTCAGTTGTAACTGCCTTGCCAGCCTCTATCCTTTATAAATAGAGGCTGGGAAAACTCGGTATTGTAAGGGGTGAAATCTCGGGATATCTTGTAAGGGTGTGCGAGTGAGCTAGGCTGAGAGGTTTATACTTCTCTTGGGGTGTTCTTCTCTTGGTAGTCTAGGGTTTTAGACTCGGGAAGAAGAGAAGACTTTTCTAGTTCATGTAATTGCTGTAAAGATTGTCAAGATAGTGGAGATTTCAT
The DNA here is from genome assembly GCF_014633365.1 of Diospyros lotus. Taxonomy (NCBI): domain Eukaryota; kingdom Viridiplantae; phylum Streptophyta; class Magnoliopsida; order Ericales; family Ebenaceae; genus Diospyros; species Diospyros lotus. The sequence continues at coordinate 32,991,399 of NC_068343.1, read as the reverse complement.
AGGCCTAAGGCAGTCTGGATGTAGGTCTCATTTATGAGACTGAACCAGGATAAATTTGGTGTGTTTACTGCTATTTTTCTATTCCTAGTCTCTATATTTCTATCGGGTGATTGTGTGTTCTGAATAAGAGGTATGGCAGTGAGATCTTGAGGGCTAGATTGCAGTGAGTGTGTGAGTGTGTGTCGGTCTTAAAAAGACTACAATCTGGTATCAGAGCTCCAGGGATAAACTCCATCAAATCTATCAAGATTTTTCAAGATTCTCAAGAAACCAGAATTAGCTCTGGTAGGCGATCATGGCACCCTCATCGGCCACTTGATATGATGTGGAGAAGTTTGACGGCAGCAACGATTTTGGCCTCTGGCGGATCAAAATGGAAGCCCTGCTGTGCAGTCTAGGGTTGGAAAAAGCAATCGAACAAGAGGTAACTACCGAGGGAAGCTCTGAAGGTAAGGATCCTAAAACCATATCTTTAGAGGATAAGGAAATAAACAAGAAAGCATACAGCATGCTTATCTTGAGTCTTGGAGACAAAGTTCTCCGAGAAGTTTCAAAATTAAAAACAGCCACTGAAATCTGGAAGAAATTGGAGTCTCTTTATTTAAAGAAGACTTTATCCAGTAGGCTGTATTTAAAGGTCAAATTCTTCACATATAAGATGCAAGAAAATCAGAAACTTCAAGAGCATCTAGATGAATTCAATAAGCTATGTCTTAGAGAATATAGGAGTAAACTATGAGGACGAAGATAGAGCCCTAGTTCTTCTTTATTCTCTGCCTAAGTCTTATGAAAACTTAGTAGACATCCTGCAACACGGTAGGGACAAACTATCGTTAGAAGATGTAATAGGATCCCTAAACTCAAAGGAATTGAGAATAAAAATGGAAATAAAAACCACCCCCAGTGATGCCCTAACCGTAAGGTCTAGGAGTACCAAAAAGGACTCAAAAGGAAAAAGGGGAAAGTCTAGATCAAAGTCTAGAAATGGAAAGGGTCCTATTAAGTGTTACTACTCCCAGGAGGAAGGGCATATCAAGAGATATTGCCCTAAAAGAAAGAAAGACATGGCTGAAAGGAAAACATCCGATGGTGGAGCAAACTTAGCTAACCTTGGATATGACAGTTCAGAGGCCTTGACTGTCACAGAAATAGCTGGAAGTAACAGTTGGGTGATGGATTCGGGTTGTTCATTTCACATGACCCCTAGGAGGCATTGGCTGCAAAATTATAGAGAAATTAATGGGGGTAAGGTCTTGCTGGGCAATGACCATGAGTGCAGGGTTATAGGAGTGGGAGATGTGAGGTTAAGGATGAATGATGGCTCGTTTTTGACTCTCTCAGTAGTTAGGCATGTGCCTGATCTCAAGAGGAACTTGGTTTCCCTTGGAGAATTAGACAGAAATGGCCTAAAATTCAAAGGAGAGACAGGAGCCATAACAGTGGCCAAAGGATCACTGGTCTGCATGAAAGCAAAATTGCAGAATGGCATTTATATCCTGCAAGCCTCCACCTTAAGTGGTGAGGCTGCAGCAGTAAGTAGCAAATCCTAAGATTTGGCTAAATTGTGGCATCTAAGGATGTCACATATAAGTGAGCAAGGGCTCAAGGAGTTAGCTAAACAAGGGATCTTAGAAAATAACCAAGTCTCAGTTTTATCCAAATGTGAGTCTTGCATCTATGGAAAGGCAGCAAAACTTAGGTTTAATAAGACTGCCATTCACTCATCTAAGTCCACCTTAGATTACATACACTCGGATCTGTGGGGACCAGCCCAAACCCCAACCCATGGAGGATCTAGATACTTCCTTTCTATTATAGATGATTATTCTAGAATGTTGTGGGTTTATGTGCTAAAATCTAAAGATCAAACTTATGGGACCTTTAGAAACTGGAAGACAATGGTAGAAACTCAAATGGGCAAGAAAATTAAAACCATTAGGACAGATAATGGATTGGAATTCTGCAATAAGGAATTTAATGAAATGTGCAAAGAAAATGGCATAATTAGGCACCTAACAGCCCCTGGAAACCCCCAGCAAAACGGGGTGGCTGAGAGGATGAATCGGACAATATTAGAAAGGGTAAGATGCATGTTATTCCATGCACACCTTCCAAAAACTTTCTGGGGGGAAGCAGTTTCTACTGCAGCCCATATACTCAACCGAACCCCATCTAAAGCCATAGACTTGCAAACTCCCTATGAGAAATGGACAGACCATAAGCCAAACCTTGCCCACCTTAGGGTGTTTGGGTGTTTAGCCTATGCTCATGTGAAGCAAGGCAAACTTGAACCTAGGGCTAGGAAATGTCTCTTTATAGGTTATCCAACCGGTGTGAAGGGATACAAACTATGGAACCTTGAACAAGAAGGACCTAGGACAATAATCTCTAGGGATGTAACTTTTGATGAGTCATCTACCATAAGTCTAAACTCAAATGAAACCCAGAAGCATCTAGATGAGAAGAACGACTCTATGAAGGTAGATATTCAAGGTATAGAGCCTGAAATGAATGACACAGAACCTGAACCAGTTCTAGACCTAAATGATCAAGTCCAAGAGGAAGATCAGGGTGCTGAAACATCTCAATATGAGGAAGAAGAAGCTGACAGTGATGCTGATTCCAGCATTGGTGATCAGCCAAACCCAAATAGGTATAGTGTGGCTAGAGATAGGCAACCTAGAGTCTGCAGGCCACCTCTTAGGTTTGGTTACTCAGATTTAGTAGCCTATGCTTTATATAGTGCCTCCAAAATTTCTGATGAAGAGCCTCAGTCCTATGACCAAGCTATAGCTTCTAAGCATTCCCCAAAATGGATAGAAGCCATGAAATCAGAAATATCTTCTCTTATGAAAAACCAAACCTGAAAACTGGCAGAAAAACCGAAAGGGAAGAGGATTGTAAGCTGCAAATGGCTTTACAAAATAAAAGAAGGAGCGGATGTAAATTCTAAGCCTAGATTCAAAGCTAGGCTAGTTGCTAGAGGATTTACCCAAGTCCAAGGGGTTGATTACAATGAAGTTTTCTCCCCAGTTGTAAGGTATACATCAATTAGGGTTTTGCTGGCCATCACTGCCCAATTAGACTTGAAATTGGAGCAGAAGGATGTTACCACAGCTTTCCTACATGGAGAGTTGGAAGAAAAGATATATATGAACCAACCTAGAGGTTTTGAAGTCAAGGATAAGGTGGAGAAAGTTTGTTTGCTCAAAAAGTCTCTCTATGGGCTCAAACAATCTCCTAGACAGTGGTATCGCCGATTTGATACTGTTATGATAAGCCAAGGATATTCAAGATGTTCCTATGATTGTTGTGTGTATCTTAAGCACATATCCCCTAGCATTTCAATATACCTACTACTCTATGTGGATGACATGCTTATTGCAAGTCAATCCCATAAAGAAATCCAGAAACTAAAGCAGAAATTAAAGGCTGAATTTGAAATGAAGGAGCTAGGTGAGGCTAGGAAGATTCTAGGGATGGAAATCTCTAGGGATAGGCAGCATAGAAAATTATTTCTATCTCAAAAATCATATATAGAAAAGTTGCTATCTAGGTTTGGTATGGCTGTTTCAAAACCAGTAAGTGTGCCATTTGCCCCTCACTTCAAATTAACCTCAAAACAGTCCCCTAAAAATGAGGAAGAAAGGAGAGAAATGGAGAAGATTCCATACTCAAATGCTGTAGGCAGCCTGATGTATGGAATGGTTTGCACCCAGCCCGATCTAGCTCATGCAATGAGTGTAGTTACCCGCTTCATGGCAAACCCAGGTAGATCCCATTGGATGGCTGTAAAATGGATGCTTAGATACCTAAGGGGCACCAGCAAAAATGTGTTGTCCTATGGTGGAGCCAAAATAGGAGAAAAACCTAGTATTCTAGGCTTCTCAGATGCAGATTACGCTGCAGACCTTGATAAACGTAGGTCCACAACCGGTTACATTTTTAAGTTGTGGAATTCCTCTATTAGTTGGAAGTCCAGCCTCCAACATGTGGTAGCTTTATCCACTACCGAGGCAGAATACATAGCTGTTGCTGATGCAATTAAAGAGGCTATATGGCTTAAGGGGCTAGTAGGAGAGCTTCTAGGTTTAGAGGTTAAAGTCACTTTGATGTGTGATAGTCAAAGTGCTATACATTTATCAAAGAACCAGGCTCACCATGAGAGGACAAAACACATAGACATTAGATATCATTTCATTAGGGATATCATTGAAAATAAACTTGTGAATCTAATGAAAGTTGCAGGAGAATATAATGCTGCAGATATATTCACCAAAGCTGTTCCAGTTTCAAAGCTTCAGCAACATATCAAGCAGCTGGATCTTATTCTAGATCAGATTGAAGATGGAGCAGCTGTACAGGAAGCTAAAGTACAGAAAATCTAATCCAAATGGGTGGAGAATTGTGAAGACATTTGTGTTAGATTAGTTTATGTACTTAGGTTCAATTTCTTGTATAAATCTGTTAGCAAAAGTTCTTCTATTGTAATGTTTATTCTTTTCTGGTTTTTATAGCCGTCCATTAAATAAATGGGTTTCCGGTCAGTTAGGGCAGTCAGTTGTAACTGCCTTGCCAGCCTCTATCCTTTATAAATAGAGGCTGGGAAAACTCGGCATTGTAAGGGGTGAAATCTCGGGATATCTTGTAAGGGTGTGCGGGTGAGCTAGGCTGAGAGTTTTGTACTTCTCTTGGGGTGTTCTTCTCTTGGTAGTCTAGGGTTTTAGACTCGGGAAGAAGAGAAGACTTTTCTAGTTCATGTAATTGCTGTAAAGATTGTCAAGATAGTGGAGATTTCATAGGCCTAAGGCAGTCTGGATGTAGGTCTCATTTATGAGACTGAACCAGGATAAATTTGATGTGTTTACTGCTATTTTTCTATTCCTAGTCTCTATATTTCTATCGGGTGATTGTGTGTTCTGAATAAGAGGTATGGCAGTGAGATCTTGAGGGCTAGATTGCAGTGAGTGTGTGAGTGTGTGTCGGTCTTAAAAAGACTACAACGGTAAATAAAATTCAAGTCCCATTAGGATAAATACTAGAAACAGAGTTCCCAAAATAATTGCAACAGTAAAATTAATGACAATCAAAAATAAAAGTAATAGTAATAACATGTTACGTAAACAATCTGCAATATCTCTCACATGGTTCTTTAGGAGATCAGTTCTCAAAGCATATTCTAGAAAGAACTGCAACAGAATATATCAATTTTGAGTGACAACTAAAAACTCGAAGTTTTGGGGAAATCTTGCTACACCCTGAACACAACTGGAAATGCATAAAAGAATAAAAGAAAAGTAACTACATGTTGAATGTTGATTTACAACTATTTCAGGTATTCAAGAAAAAAATTGCAAGAAATGCAATCTTCAATGTCCTATTACAGATAAAGTGCTTCCAAGTCTAGAACTAAACCCATTGTCATCCAATCCAACTTCATTCCTAGATATCATCTGACATTATGGGAAACTGATGGTTGTTTTCTGACATTTTGACTACCTCCAAGTAGAAATACTTTTGCAAAAAAGGTAAGCTTAAGTTTTCAAGAACACTACTTGGATATGGTAAATGGTCAAACCTGGAGATGGAAAGCAACCAATGATATGATGGATAAGGAGTTCAGAGTCCGGTCTCTCGAACTGTTAATATCATTTGCTTTTGCCCAAGATTTCATCTGCCATGCGTGGAAACATGAGTAAAAATACAGGCACGTGCACGTGCACATGATATGTTGATACATTTCAACATTTACACCACCTTCCAAAGACAGTTATATATATCAGTATGCATTTACAAGTATCAATTGATCAGATATCAATGACAAGACTCATAGCAAATGTAGTGTATTATTGTGCTTTCAGGACATTTGGTTATAGTGCTCTTCAACTGTAGCTACATAAAGAGGACAACTTCAAAAGCTTCTCAAACTGAACATAAGAAGGGTCATCTCCAAGCATAAAGGAGATATTCAACATGTCCCCTGTGCAAGAAAGCATTTGAGAAATGGTCCATATCCTTTTAGTATGTTATCTGAGTATATATAAATATGTGGGCCAGGCCTTTGAAGAGAGAGAACAGAGAAAACTGAAAGGCTGAAGAAAGGAACGATTCTTCTACATATTGTACTGAGCATATGCTTTATAATATATACTAGAGGAGATATACGAAAAAGGAAAGAAAGACAATATACAAAAGGGAAAGAAAGACAAAAAAAGAAAGAAAGAAAAGCAGGAAATCTCCTATTTCGTAAAATAGGAAAGGAAATCTCTTGACATATTTAGGAAAGGAGATAGTTAGGAATAAATCCTAAGAAATCTCCAACAATCCTCAACACTCCCCCTGAAGGTGATGAGTGGATATCTTATGTTCCCAAGTTGCTTGTTATTTCCTAAAATTGTGCAATAGGAAGTCCGTCAGTGAGAACATCCACTAATTGATCACACGATGGCACATATGGAGTGCTAATCAGCCCATTGTCCAGCTTCACCTTTATAACGTGTCTGCCAATCTCTATGTACTTAGTTCGATTATGTTGGATTGGATTGTGTGCAATGTTGATAGCCGATTTGTTATCACAATTCAACTTCATAGGCCTTCTTCTTTTAATCCTCAAGTCATCTATGAATATTTTTAGCCACTACAATTAATAAATCCCATGAGCCATAGCCCTGAATTTGGCTTCAGCACTCGAGCTAGCTCAAGCTAGCAACCACGGATTGCTTCTTGGTCCTCCATGTCACAAGATTACCTCCTAGGAACATGTAATAACTTGTAGTAAACCTTCTATCAATAGGTGATCCTGCATCTGGATTTGTATAAACTTCTAGGGTTAGCTCATCACCCTTTTGGAATAGCAATCCTCTCTTGAGTGCGGATTTGAGATACTGAAGTACTATCTGGACCACTTGCAAATGCTCTTCGCGAGGATCATGCATAAACTAACTCACGACATTAACAACATAGGCTATATATCTAGCCTTGTGTGTGATAGATAAATTAGTTTCCCAACAAGTCTTTAGTAGCTTTCTTTATCCACAACACTGTTTGTTTCTTTGCTTAATCTGTGGGTTTAGTTCAATAGGGACATTTGCTAATTTACTACCACGCTTTCTAATCTCCTTGAGTAAATCTAAAACATGTTTCCTTTGACAAATAAAGATTCCTTGTTTGGAATAAGCAACATCAATCCCAAGGAAATATTTTAATTTTTTTAACTCCTTAATCTCAAATTCATGGGCTAAGTAATCTAAGGCCCTTTTTTTTCAGTTTCATCATTTCCAGTAACAATTATATCATAAACATAAGCAAGTAGGACAATTACTATTGAAGAAGATAAAGAAGAAAAGAATAAGTTCAAGTTGTTTCTACCATGGACGAAAATCAAGAGATAAGGTTGTTGAGGAAGAAGTAATAAGAAAGTTACAAACTAAAGAGATAAGAGGAATAAGAGATAAAGTAGTTCCAGAAAAATAGGAAGAGATCAATCAATCAAGTTCAAAATTTGTTGGTTTATTTGTAACATTTAAATATAGTTTGAATTTGTTTTTCCCTTGTATTTTATCCCTGTATTTTAGGAGATATTTTAGGGAAGCTTGTGTATATATTTCCATCTCAAGTTCAATACAAGCCGAGGGAACATATTTTTACATTTAGTCTCCAAATACTCAAGAGAATCATCCTATTTACTAGGGTTATTCAAGTTTGTTCATAGTATTAGAGCCACTAGTATTAGAGCCACTGGTTCTTGTGGCAGAATCCTTTTTTCCTTACCCTACGAGTTGCAAACTCCTAAGTTGCAAGTAATGGCTGGAAACCAATCAACCAGGGAAACATCCACCGTTGTCCCTATTCCAGTTAGAGCCACACAGGTTCCTGCTGTTCCAATTTCACTTGACAACCACTATTTTTAGATTATTTAGCACAAATTGAATGGAACCAAATTTAGAGAATGGTATCAATTAGTTTTGCTGGTTATTATGGGCAAAGGGAAAGTTAGATATCTTATGAGAGAAACACCTATGCCTAACACTAAAACAACAACCTATAGTGTTTGGCATGCTGAGAATTCCATTGTCATGGCTTGATTAATCAACTCTATGGAGCCAAAGATTGGAAGCACATACCTATTCTACAAAATAGCCAAGGAGATCTGGGAAACAATGGAGGAAATCTATTTTGATATAGAGAATACTACTCAATGCTTTGAAATCGGATTTGCAATCCAGACAACAAGGCAAGTTAATAACTCAGGCACTGAATATTACAATATTTTGACTGAGTTGTGGTAGGAGATGGATCTGTTCTATAAGATTAGTTGGGAATGCTCCGAGGATGGAGTAAAATACAACAAGATGTTGGAAAAGGAATGAGTGTTTGACTTACTCCACGAACTCAACACTAAGTTAGACGATGCTAAAGGTAGGTTGCTTGGAACCAAACATTTTCCATCTATACGAGAGGGCTTTACAAAAGTGAGATGAGAGGAGAGTCGAAAGAAAGTGATGTTGAATCCATCAGTGTTTTCTAACAATGATGTCAACCTTTGCTACCTCAAAGATGAAAGCTACTAACTCACCACGTGGTGAGTTTCAAAAAGATAAATAGTGGTGTGACCATTGTAACAAGCCATATCATACAAGGGAAACCTAACAATCAGAGGAACTTAATCCATGGTAAACCAGCAAATTGGAAGCCTAACGATCAGAGGAACTTAACTCAATCTGCCTATGTGGCAAAGTCTAAAGCTGGAAAGCCAACCAATCTGACTTTATCTACAGATCAGTAGGAGTTTTTACAGCAAGTACTAAATTAGACAAGATAATCAAAATCCTCTGATCCTAAAGAAATTCCTAAACCAATAGCATCCTTGCCAAAAAAGGTACACCAAAACAATCTTTACTCTCTCAAAAACTCACTACAGATTTCTAGATTGTAGATACAGGTGCCTTAGACCATATGACAAGTTTACTTAAGGCCTTATCAACCTATGAAACATGCGATTGGGATATAAGAGTCTCAATGGCTGATGGTTGATGGTATAGTTTCTTTGGCTTAAGGGCAAGGATCAGTATATTTGGTAGGCTTACCCCTAAAATTTGTTTTATATGTGCCAAATTTGAAATACAATTTATTATTCATGAATAAGCTAACCAAAGACATGAATTATGTGGTGACTTTCTTCTCATCTCATTGTGAATTTTAGGACCTATCTTCGGGGAAGACAATTGGCAGTGCTGTGAAAAATAATGGTCTCTACTACAGTTCAAGGTCCTGTCATTCCCCTAAAATCAGTCTTTTGTTTCTGCTATTTCAGATTTTGAAATAATGTTATGGCATAAACGTTCAGGGCATCTTAGTTTTAGCTACCTTAAAGTATTGTATCTATTAAATAAAATAAGTAAGGGATATTAGTGTAATTAACTTAAAATACTTGAATATATATTCTCTTATATTATACACTTTTGGTAATACATACATACATTATTTTATTCACATGGTATCAGAGCCATCACCCTAACCCTAACCCTAGATCCAACCGTCGTCGCCGCTACTGTCAACCAATGTCATCATCGCCGTTCACTTCGTTCACCACCGTCATCGCTGCTATCCAACTCCGATTTCTCAAGTTGCGGTCGTTTCAAATCTCGTCAACTACTTGCGACCGCTCGCCGTTGCTCGCCATCGATCAATCCGTTCATCTCCCTCGCATTGCAATCGATGGTCTGTTCTTCTCCATCCGCCTCTACCTTCTTGATCAACGGCCCTCCTCAAGCCTCTTCCTCGATCGACGATCATCTTTGCCTCCTCCATCTTCACTGACAGCAAGTTCCCACGACTTTCGGTTGCCTCGCCCTTGCTGTGCACTAATCGCCGTTGAAACTTCCTTCGTTGGTCTGCCATTGTTGGTTGTTTCAACTAACTTAGATCTCAACCCATATCGGGTTTAACCCATTAGTCCGCTCCTGACCTAGTTTTAGATCTATCTTTCACCCAAATCTGGACCAGATTCGACTTGTCGAGATCCAGTTAGCTAGAATAGCAGGTTGTTCTTTCTGTAGCATGTCTTCATCTACAACACACTCTTCATCCACAAGCCTCTCCACCATGTCTACAACTATCACTATTGCCCATTTTTCGGGCACACCAATTATTACCACGAAGAAATTGAAAGGACAAAATTATTCTACTTGGTCATCTGCTATTGAAATTTGATTCCTTGGACATGGCCTTAAGGATCATTTATCAAAAACCATTTCAACTATTCCCGAGGGAAATCAACCTCTTTGGCGACAAGTGGATGCACAATTACTCAATTTGTTGTGGCAGACTATTGAGCCGACTTTGATGCCCTATATTTCAACCTCTTCGTGAGTGTAGTGCTTTATGGACTCAAACACGTGAGTTGTATATGAGTGACATCACTTGTATTATGATGTGATTGGTGCTTTGTTCAATCTATGACAAGTTGATTTAGGTATGACCACCTATTTGGCTAAGCTCCAAGCTTCCATCACTGATTTTAACAAGTTAATGCCCTTTGATACAGATATCAAGAAACAACAACAGTAGCGTGATCAAATGTTTACTGTCCCTTGTCTTCATGGGAGTCGACCTGAGCTTGAATCAATTAAGACACAAATTATTGGCAGTGCCTCTCTACCTCCTTTGATAGAGGTATTTTGTCGATTACTTAGAGCCTCTTCTATTACTACTGATCATGGCACATCTATACCTAGAGATCACTTAGCCCTTGCAGTAGACTGATCGTGGATGTCGTGGTGGTCATCGTGGTCGTGGGCGTCCTCGACCCCAATGCTCCTATTGTAATTGTCTTGGTCTCACTCAAGAGACTTGCTATCGCTTATATGGTCATCCACCTCAAGCAACTAGTATTGCTAACACTATTGTTGGCACTTTTCAGGGTCAGGTATCTATCACACCCAGTGATTCCTCACTAGTGACTATCTCCAAAGGGGAGTATGCTCAGTTCCTACAGTTTCGGGTAACACAACAGGCCACTTCATCTGTTACATGCCTTACTCACAGTGGTAACCCTACTACTTGCTTTACTAAGTCCTCATCTTCCCTTGGCCCATGGATCTTCGACTCTGGTGCCACCAATCACATGTCTGGTAATTGTTCTCTTCTATCTAATATTCACACTTTGAAGTCTCTACCTTCTGTTACATTGGCTAATGGCTCTCATGCCTTAGTCGCAGGTATTGGCACAACATCACCCCTTCCTACTTTACCCTTGTCATCTATTTTTCATTTACCACATTGTCCCTTTAATTTACTTTTTGTCAGTCAACTCACCCGTAGTCTTAATTGCTCTAGAACCTTTTTGTCTGATTCTATTCTTGTTCAAGATCGAAGGACCAAACAGACGATTGGCACGAGGCTTGAGTCTCTCGGACTCTACTATCTATCTCACCCTGTTTCATCAGTGGTGTGCACGACGACTACTTCCCCACTACAGGTCCATTGTCGATTAGGGCACCGATCTCTACCCAATCTCAATAATATGGTTCCTAGTCTCTTGAAAAAGTAAGAAACAAACTATTGTCACTAGGTCTAGTGCAGAACCTAAATATAGGGCAATGGCTATAACAACATATGGGTTAATGTGGCTAAAACAATTAATTAAGGAGTTAGGAGTTATGCAGGTTAAGTCTACGCAATTGATTTGTGACCATCAAGTTGCAATGCATATTGCTTATAATCCTATGTTTCATGAGAGAACCAAACACATTGAAATTGATTGCCACTTTGTTAGAGAAAAATGTGCTCTTTGGGGATGTAGTTACAACATATGTGAGTTTCAATGATCAGTTAGCTGATTTACTCATCAAGTTACCTAAGGTTCTCTTGTGAATTATATTTGTACCAAACTGGACATGCTCAATATCTATGCTCTAGCTTAAGGGGGAGTGTTAAATAAGATAAGTAAGGGGTATTAGTATAATTAACTTAAAATACTTATATATATATTCTCTTATATTACACTTTTGTTAATACATACCTACATTATTTTATTCACAGTGTCCTCATCTTTTTATCAATAAAGACTTTCTTTTCATTGTGAGCAGTGTCTTCTTGCTAAATAAATCGAATACCACATCATGTCCATTCTTATAAATCTGCCAAACCATTCTACTTAGTTCATAGTGACATTTGGAGACTAGAAAGAATTCCTAACTTAACCAACACTCGTTGGTTTATCACCTTCGTAGGTGATCATACAAGAGTTTGTTGGGTTTTCCTAATGAAAGACAAATCTAAAGCCAGCATTGTCTTCAAAAAGTTTCATAAGATGGTGTGTAATGTTTTTCAATCCTCAATCAATGTTCTCCTTTCAAATAATGACCGAGAGTAATTCTCAAATGAATTCAACCATTATCTAGTTGAACAAAGAATCATTCACCAAAGTTCTTGCCCTTATAATCTCAACAGAATGGGGTGGCAGAAAGAAAAAATCACCACTTTCTTAAGACTGCTCGTTCTATCATGTTTACCAATTCGATTCCAAATTCCTACTGAAGGAAGCAATATTTACAGCCTCCTACTTCATTAATCAACTCCCCTCCAAGGCTCTTGCATTTAGAACTCCCTTGAGTACCTTCCTTAAATTCTATCCTCATCATACTATGACCCTTAATTCTCTTTCCCCAAAAGTCTTTGGGTGTACTACTTGTGTGCATAATCATCATCCCTCTCATTCCAAACTTGCACCAAAAGCTCTTGAACGCATGTTTGTTGGCTATTCTCCTACACAACAAGGATACAAGTGTTATTACCCTCACACCCGAAGATTCCTTGTGTCTTGTGATGTCTCATTTCTCGAGCATCAACCCTTTTATCCCAATATCTCTTTGCAGGGAGGTATATCCAATACAAAGCAATATTGGGATCCTACTATTTCTCTTCCCATCTCCTCAATTCCTACTTCTCATCCTATTCATTTGCAAACTTAAGCAGTCACTATCCCTACCCAAATCTAGGAGGAGAACAGGAAAACCAAGTTCTTGAAAAACCAACATTGGTTTATTCTGGAAGGCCCCGTGATCCTCAGCAAGGTTCATTGTCAAATCTAGAGACAAGTCCAATGACTAATGATGTGGAAGAGGTGGTATCTACAGAATTTGATGATTTGGACATGCCAATAGCTCTTTGAAAAGGAGTGAGATCATGTGCAAAATACCCTATTTCTAACCACTTGATATATTCAAACTTATCTCCACAATTCAGGGCATTCACTGCTAGTATTGCTGAAATCAAGATTCCTAGAGATATATATAGTGCTCTACAAGGCTCACAATGGAAGGCAACAGTTATGGATGAAATGTAGGCACTAGAAAAAAATGGTACTTGGGATATTGTGGAATTACCTAATAACAAGAAGATGGTTGGTAGCAAGTGGGTGTTTACAGTCAAATACAAGTCAGAAGGAAGCCTCAATAGATACAAGGCTAGACTAGTAGCCCAAGGCTTCACACAAACTCAAGGGCTGGACTATGAGGCGAATTTAGCCCTAGTTGCTAAGTTAAATTCTATATGTGCCTTACTTTCGCTTGCAGCTAATCTAGATTGGGAATTGCACCAATTGGACATAAAGAATGTTTTTTTGAATGGTGAACTAGAAGAAGAAATCTACATGAGAATACCTCCTGGTTCTGAGACAGAGAGAAAAGGGAAGGTATGTAAGCTAAAAAAATCCTTATATGGTCTCAAACAATCCCTTAGAGCATGGTTCAAGAGGTTTAGTGTCACTTTGGATCAACTTGGGTACAAACAAGGGCAAGCTAATCATACATTGTTTACAAAGCACGTAGCATATGGGAAAAGGACAATTATGATTGTTTAGGTGGATGATATTATCATCATAGGAGATAATAATTAAGAAATAGAGAACCTTAAGAGGCAGTTAAGGAATGTTTTTGAAGTTAAAGAGTTAGGAAAGCTGAGATATTTCCTAGGGATAGAGGTGGCTAGAAGTAAAGAGGGTATTTTCATTTCTCAAAGGAAATATACTCTAGATGTGTTAAAGGAGATAGGCAAACTTGGTTGTAAACCTACCAGCACTCCATTAGAACCAAACTGAAAGTATAAAGAAGAAGGCAAAAGTGAACATCAGGTGGATAGAGGAAGATATCAGCATTTAGTTTAGAAACTAATCTACCTATCCCTCACGCGTCCTGATATTGCGTATGTTGTGAGTGTGGTAAGCCAATTCATACATTCTCCCACTAAAAAACACCTTGATGTTGCATGTCACATCTTTAGGTGTCTTAAGGGAACACCAAGGAAAGGGTTGTTATTTAAAAAGAGTGAGGATAGAGGAATTGGGTATGTAGATGCAAATTGGGCTGGTTCTATTGAGAATAATAAGTTTACATCTGGTTATTGCACAAAATTATGGGGTAACCTAATTAGATGGAGAAGCAAGAAACAAACAAACTGCGGTGGCCCATAGCAGTGCAAAAGCAGATTATTGAGCCATTGCTCAAGGTATATGTGAGGTTATTTGGCTAGAGAAACCAATGAAGGATATAAACATACCTATATCTTCTCCAATTAGGTTGTACAGTGACAACAAGTTAGCAATAAGTATTGTGAATAATCTGGTGCAACATGATTGAATGAAACATGTAAGGATTAACCGACACTTTATCAAACAAGAAATTGAAAAATGGAGGTATTAGTCTTTCCTATATTCCTACTAAGTCTCAATAAGTAGATATCCTTACAAAGGCTATGCCAAGACAAGGATTTGAATCAATTAAAAACAAGATGGGAATGATAGATATCCATTCACCAGCTTGAGGAAGAGTGTTGAAGAAGATAAAGAAGAAAAGAATAAGTTCAAGTTGTTTTTACCATGGATGAAAATCAAGAGATAAGGTTGTTGAGGAAGAAGTAATAAGAAAGTTACAAACTAAAGAGATAAGAGGAAGAAGAGATAAAGTAGTTCCAGAAAAATAGGAAAAGATCAATCAATCAAATTCAAAATTTCTTGGTTTATCTGTAACATTTAAGTATAGTTTGAATTTGTTTTTCCCTTGTATTTTATCCCTGTATTTTAGGAGATATTTTAGGGAAGCTTGTGTATATATTTCCATCTCAAGTTCAATACAAGCCGAGGAAACATATTTTTACATTTAGTCTCCAAATACTCAAGATAATCGTCCTATTTACACAGGTTATTCAAGTTTGTTCAGTTACCTTACCTCCCTTGATATGTTTAATAAACAACGTATGATCCCCATTGTAATGAAGGTTAGGGCAAAAGAGATCTAGGGCACACGAGAGAAGAAGAAACGATCTTAGAATTTACTTCTTAGAAATTGAATAGAAAATGTTTCCAACAACATAAAATGAAAGCTTATCAAGCTTATATACAACCGCACCTAACCACTATAATAGAAAACCACCTTACCACATATTAACAGCATACACTTAGTAAATACATAACAAAACAAGATAACAGTAATCAATATGAACAGAAGCAAGCTCAAGTAATCTCTCCAACATTCCCCTCAAAGTGGACTTCCCTTTGAGCATTCTTCTAGCAACTAATCCTAGAGAATCAACAACAATAGGAGACTACTGCATATGCAACTTGTCAACCAAAAACTTGAACCTTCTCCTTGGCAATCCTTTAGTAAACACATCAATGATTAGATGAGTGGTAGGCACATATCTGATTTCTACTTCATTCCTCTCCACCTTCTCATGAACAAAATGAATATCTATCTCAATATGTTTTGTATGGGCATGAAAAACCGAATTTTCAACAATACTCTTGGCTGCTTGATTATCACTCCAAATTATTGGAGTATGAACACAAGAATAGCCCAGCTCACCAAATTAGGATTTCAGCCACAACACCCCCGTCACACTGTGAGCAATGGCCCTATATTCAACCTCTCCAACAGACCGAGCAACCACTAATTGTTTCTTTGAACTCCAAATAATTAGATTATCACCAAGAAATACACATACCCCACTAGTTGATGCCTAGACACCTTACAACCAACATGATCGGCATCCGTGAAAACAGTAAGGGGTAAATCTGCCGAAGAAGGTGAAAAGAAGAGGCCCAAACCGATTGTACCCTTAGGATACCATAGCAGCCTTTTACAAGCCAACCAATGCTGCTATTTAGGGTGAGCCAAAAACTAACTAAGTTTATTCCAAAGGCTATGCCTGGCCTTGTATAAGTAAGGTATTGCAGGGACCCAACCAGTGTCCGATACAAGGATAGATTAGCAAACAACTCACCTTCATCAGTTAGAGATACAGCAGTATTAACGGGGGTGTCACAAGGATTACAATTTGTCATAACAGCCTTCTTTAACAAGTCTAACACATATTTTGACTGAGTAAGATAAAGACCATTGCTATCTCTATATGCCTCAAACTTTAGGAAATAATTAACAATACCTAGGGTCTTTAGAGCAAAATGAGTGTCAAGATCATGAATACAAGCTTGCAAAGCAACAGAATCCGAGCCTGTAATCAATATATCATCAACATAAACCAAAATAAAGATGACAAAGGTAGATGTTCGTTTAATGAACAGTGAAGCATCTAAGACAACCCTTAAGAAACCCCAAGACTGAAGAGCATTCCTTAACTTTGTGTACCAAGCTCTAGGGGCTTGTTTCAGCCCATAAAGGGACTTTTTCAGCCTACATACATAAGAAGGATATGTAGAACTAATAAACCCCTTGGGCTGAGACATGAAAACTTTGTCTTCAAGATCACCATTTAAGAATGCATTATTTACATCAACCTGTTGTATATCCCATCCAAAGGTCATTGCTAAAGAAAACAACACTCTTAAGAGTAGGTGCTTTAACAACAGGGATGAATGTTTTAGCATAATCAATGCTCAGATTTTGAAGAGAACCTTTTGCAACTAGGCGAGCCTTATATTTTAGAATAGTCCCATCAGAGTTGTACTTAATTCTGAATACCCATTTACACCCAATCAGAATCATATCATCAGAAAATGGAACAAGCTCCCATGTATTATTTCTCTGCAAAGCTGAAAACTCCTCTTCCATAGCTTTAATTAACCCATCGTGAGTCTAATAAGGCCTCATGAACTGTGTTAGGTTCTAAGGAACTCACCAAGGCTTGAGAAGAGGGGACCAAATGATGTCTAGTCTTGGACCTAGTAATCATGGGATGAATTGAGGGAGCTGGAGCAATTTTGTATTTAGGGATAGGAATTGACATTCTGGGAGTGATAGACGATAAAGGATGAAGAGAAAGGCAGAAGAGAATGCCTGAGACAAGGAAGAACTAGAACTTGCAGAAGTGTGTACAGACTCAGGAGGAATAAAAGACTAAACTACTTGAGGACTAAAAGAGGTGGAAGAAAAGGAAGAGACTAAAAAACCAAAGTAGAGGAGTTGTCTGGATTGCATAGAGATGAAGCAGAGGATGAAGAAGAGAATAGAACAAGAAATGGAAACTCATCTGGATTGAAACTCACATGTCTAAAGACATAAATTTTTCCAAAAGGATGCAAGCAAATGTAACCTCCTTGAGTATGGCTATATCCAAGAAATATGCACTTGTGGGTATGAAAGTCAAATTTGTGCTTGTTATAAGGTCTCAAATAAGGAAAACAAGCACATCCAAAAGGTTGTAACAATAGGTAATTAGGTGGTTTACCATAGAGAAGCTCAAAGGGAGTACGAAACTTCAATGAAGAGGATGGCAGGATGTTAATAACAAAAATTGCAGTTTGAAAGGCTTCTTCCCAGAATTTTAACAACATGTGAGCATGAGCGAGCAAAATAAGACCCATCTCAACTACATGTCTATGTGTCATTGACTCATTCTATATTTACCTATATTTAATTCAAATTCAAAATTGGTATTAGGATCGACGAACTAGTTCATGGAGAAGCTTTGGTATTCTTATTGTCTCCTTTATTGGTTGGCCACACCTTTCTTTATGTCGGCTGTTGTGTTTGCCCCGAGTTTGAGCAATAGAAGATCAGTAAATATTGGTGATTCATCAGCTGAAAGTTTGAACAATTAGGTTTCAAACGCCAAGTGTAATTTACTTAGATTTTGGGGTCTAATTGTAATATCCTTAAGTTACATTGGGATGTCTGCCCTTTCTATAAATAAGAGGGTGGGGGGGGGGGGGTGGGGGGGGGGGGGGGGGGGGGGGGGGGCAGTCAAGTGAATCAAGGAGAGTTCTCACTTTCATATGTGATCGAGTGCTATTATCATTCTTGAGAAAAGTGAGGCTGAGTGATAAGGATTTAGTCTTGTGTATTCACTAGTTGAGTGAATAGGGGTTAGTGGCCCTAGTTGAGAGTTTTAGGCCCCTAAGGGAAAGAAATAGGTTTTGGATCAAGGTAAAGGGGAGACTTCCCCTTTCATTGATAACCAAACTTGGGGTCAACTGTAAATAGGAATTAGAACTAAAATTATAAGGTTCTAAAATAATTAGAACTTTTGATCTCCACTCTTTATGGTATATAGCATTATCCCCATAGTTTTGAACGGGAAAACAAGAATCAGCCTTGCTAAAAGCCTAAAACACAATTGGAATCAGGTCCATTATCACAAGAAGATGTCTTATGAATTTCCAAGTAGTTGTCTTAGACAGCTTGAGAAGGTTAAGCAACAAACAACAAAACTTTTCCACAGAACTAACGAGAACCTGATGAAGGATGACATGAAACATGGTGATTCATTGCACAAGCCAGATACGATGCCACCAGAGACAAATGGCCACTCAAACCACCAAATCAATATGCAAACTGAGGAAGTAAAAGTACAATATTATAAATCAGTTATTGCCATATGTGTATAATTATATGTAGGTTGGAGTTAAGTATAGTGCAGCACATGATCTAAGAGTAAATAACAGTATCAAGATATCTAATTACCAGAAAACTTAGCATCTGGAATCTTTCATCAATTGAAGAAATCATGCGTATGATCTGGGATTTCACTATTCCATCCCTGTTCTCAACCGATATGTCACATTCAATTCCAGTTCCACGATCAACAAGTTTCAAAATAGGCACCTTAGCATTGAAGATTGGTTGAACACTGGAAACATGCCCCTTTCCTGCAGCATCAACATGCGTACTTCAGTAACATCCAGTAGCTCCTTAAAATATCACAACATGCTTCAAAATCCTTCAGACACGTGGTATAAATCACCAATGAATGTCCTGCTCAAGTAATGTTTTTATATTTCAATTCCCAATACAAATAAGGGCAAATTGCACAAGAAAAAACCCACTTTTACCTTTGTTTCAAGTTTGGACCAAATTTCTAATTTTTTCAATAGTACTGTCCAACTTTAATTTGTTCCAATTTTGGACCGAACTTTTAATTTTATCAATAGTAGAATCTAACTTTAATTTGTTTCAATTTTGGACCAACATTAATTTTCCTTTAGTAACAACCGTTAAATGCTAATGTGCCTGCCACCTCAACAGTTTTTGCATGTCAGCTTAAATTTATAAAAAGTCAAAATAACTATAAATTAATAATAAATATATAACAATAACTGGGGGTTTCATATGAGAGCGACAGAAGGGGTTGAGGGCAACACATAGAGAGAGAGAGTGAGTGATGGTGGACACGATGAAGCTAGCCCCAAATTCAATGAAGATGAGAGCAAATGCCATGAAGATAACCTAGATTCAATGAAGATGAACATGAACACGATGAAGATAACACAAATTCGATAAGGATGAATGCAAACATGATGAAGATGAACCCAGATTCAGTTTATCTTCATCAATATCAGTGGGGTTTCTGAAACCCCTAATGGTGATGGGGGGTTGATTGCCAACAGTGGCCAGCAAGTTACCCACCTATAATAGTAATAAACTTATAGTTATATTTTATTTTTATATAAATATAAGGCGAAGTAGCAAAACTTGTTGATGTGGCAGTCATGTCAGCCACCTAAATAGGCCACGTCAGCATTTAATATTTTTTCTAATGGAAGATTAATGTCAGTCAAAAATTGAAACATATTAAAGCTGAGTACTACTATTTAAAAAACTTAAAAGTTTGGTCCAAAATTGAAACAAAATTAAAGTTGAATACTATTGTTGAAAAATCTAGAAGTTCGATCCAAAATTGAAACAAAGGTAAAAGTCGGGCTTTCTTTCTTTTCTTTTTTTTCTTTTTTTTTGGTGCAATTTTCCTTATAGATAATCCAATTTGTTGGATTTACTCTTCATGATCATCAACATTTGAACTTGAACATCTATTTTTTTTTTTTTCCATTTATGCATTGTGTATAGCCTATAGCAAGCAGTCTTTTAACAGAAAATACAAAAGTTGAATTAAAGGAAAAACTATATATTTAGGTGAAGGAACTACCAAGGTCATGCAATTGTATTAGTGACCGCATGGATGTGCAAGTATGCAACTCTCAAGAATACAAACAGAGTACAATTTTAACTTCTTAGGATGATTCATGAGATTGATCAACTTGTAGTTAGTTTATTGAACTTTTTAGGGCGCTAGAGTGGGATTTTTTTAACACACTTGAAACATATTGTAAGATCTGGGGAAAAAAAAGATAATAAATGAACATGGTCACTACGCCCTTGGATTAAGCCAACAATGAATCCTAAATTTAGATGGAGATAGAATTTGATTAACTGTCAGATAAATGAGGATAAACGGATTAGAGGGATAAATCAAAAGAGTATATGAATTACCTGAATAGGATTTTGATTAGGGTAAATCAGAGATTTGGAAACAAAAAGATGATGGAATCCAAATCCAAAGAGGATTGGATAAACATCAAACACCTATAAAAAAAAAACTCAAGTGTAGAGGAGTAAATCATCACAAATCATTGAGTACTCTAAGTGGCATTGAGTCATGAGAATCTGAGAGATAGGAGGTCCATAGCAAGGATCGAGTGAAGCCAAGGAAGAAGGCTCATGAGGAAGATCAGAAAAGCTTACAGGGATCCCTATTAGCAATGAATTGTGGTAGGTGTTTCTCTTCCCATCAATTGTTCCTTGCTTTTCAATTTTTCAACTTTCTGGCACCATAGAAAACCACCATCAACTAATCTTTGGCATCACATCCTTACAGCAGCCTATCTCATCAATAGACTTCCTTTAAAAATTATGGTGTTTAAAACTCCCTTGAATGTGTTTCTTGAATCCTTTCCCCACCATACTAGGGTCCTAAATTCTCTTTCTCCTGAGGTCTTTGGATGTACTATTTTTGTACACAAAAACCAACTCACTCAATCTAAATTGGACCCTAAAGCACTCAAGTGCATATTTGTTGGTTACTCTCCTACTCAGCAAGAATATAAATGTTATAACCCTACTAACCAAAAGTTCATTATTTCTTGTGATGTCTCTTTCATCAAGCATCAACTATTTTTTCAGAACATTCCTCTGCAGGAAAGTACCTCCAAAACTAAAGATATTTGGAGTACAATCATGCCTATACCTGCTCATTCCTCTCCTACTCCTCTCATTGATTCATTACCAAACCCTGTCCTTATTTCTGAAAACCCTTAGATCAGTCATGAATTCAGTTTAGATTCTATTCCTCCACCCCTAAACTATCAAGGGGGAGAGAAAAAGAACACCAAAATTCAAGAAGATGATCAAGTCCAAAATAAACCACCACTAATGGTTTATTCGAGAAGGCCTCGTGATCCTCATCCAACTAAATCATCTAATCTGAAGATAAGTATAGAAAGTGTGGCTGCAAGAGATATTAAAGTACATAATAGATTTGAAGATGATTTAGGTATTCCAATTGCTCTAAGGAAAGGGGTAGGATCTTGTACAAAATATCCTATTTCAAATTATCTTGGATACTCAAGATTATCTCCCCAATACAGATCATTTACTATCAGTTTTGATAGTGTGGCTATTCCTAGAGATATTTATCAAGCACTACAAGATGAAAAATGGAAGGCAGCAGTCATGGAAGAGATGAAAGCCTTGGAAAAGAATAATACATGAGAAGTTATGGAGTTACCAGAGGGAAAGAAAGCAGTAGGCAGCAAGTGGGTGTTCACTATAAAGTACAAATCTGATGGGGGTATTGACAGGTACAAGGCAAGGCTTGTAGCTCAAGGATTCACTCAAACTCAAGGCTTGGACTACGAGGAAACATTTGCTCTAGTGGCTAAACTAAATTCCATCCAGGGTCTATTGTCATTGGCAGTAAATCTAGACTGGAGACTACATCAATTGGACGTCAAAAATACTTTCTTGAATGGAAAGCTAGAAGAGGAGATCTATATGAAAATACCACCAGGTTTTGAGGGAAATGACACAAGAGGAAAGGTATGCAAGCTAAAGAAATCACTATACGGTCTTAAACAATCTCCTAGAGCTTGGTTTAAAAGGTTTAGTGACACCCTACACAAGCTTGGATACAACCAAGGACAGGCTGATAACAACAATCTTGATAGTTTATGTGGATGACATCATCATCACATGAGACAATAGCCAAGAGATTAAGAAATTAAAGCATCAACTGAGACAAGCATTCGAGGTAAAAGAGTTGGGGGAATTAAGATGCTTCCTTGGATTGGAAGTGGCAAGAAGCAAGGATAGAATATTCATATCTCAAAGGAAATACATCCTAGATTTGCTACGAGAAATAGGCAAACTAAGGTGTAAACCAGCAAGTACTCCCCTAAAGCCTAATTGGAAGAATAAGGAAGAGAAAGAAGAATATCAAGTTGACAAAGGAAGATATCAACGCTTAGTAGGAAAGCTTATCTATTTATCTAACACAAGGCCAGATATTACCTATGTTGTGAGTTTTATCAGCCAATTCATGCATCTACCAACTAAAAGACCTCTTGAAGCAGCTTACCACATTCTCAGGTATCTCAAATGAACACCTGGAAAAGGGTTGTTGTTCAAGAAAAATTCGAATAAAGGAATTATTGGCTATGCTGATTCGGATTGGGCATGTTCCATTGAAGATAGTAGGTCCACATCAGGATATTATACCAAGCTGGGGGGAAACTTAGTGACTTAGAGGAGCAAGAAACAACAAGTTGTTGCTCGTAACAGTGCGGAAGTAGAGCATCAAGCCATTGCTAAAGGGATTTGTGAGATAGTATGGATAGAAAGATTGATGAAATATCTTTCTATGCCTATATCATCTCCTAAATTACTCTATAGTGATAGCAAATTAGTTATCAGCATTGTAAACAATCCAGTTCAGCATGACCGAATGAAGCATGTCAAAATTGATAGGCATTTCGTCAAGCAAGAGATGGAAGAAAGAGACATAAGACTCACTTATGTTCCTACTATAGATCAGGAAGCGGACATCCTAACTAAAGCCATGCAACAATAAGGTTTTGAACCACTTAGAGGCAAGCTGGGAATGATTGACATTGTTGTAACATTTGTATTAGATTAGATTAAATGGAAATTATGTACTTTGTATTGCTGCATATTTTATTTCCTGTTTTAGCGTTAGATTTAATTGTTCTTCTAGAAGGTTTGTTTCTAGAAGGAGGCAGCCGTCTATTAATTTAGTAATTCAGTTAGGCGGCTGTTAGTTAGTTGTTTTATCTTTAATTCTTGTGCTCCGCTCCCCTATATCCTATAAATAGGGGTCGTGGATAGGAATGTAGGCAGAGGAGTCTTAGTGCGCCAGAATTTGTGAAGTATTACTTCCGGGTTTACTGTCTTGATTTGGGGATTGAGTGCGAGAGGTTGGGAGTGGCTGGTTCTTAGCTTGTATTCCCTGGTTTCCCTATAGCTTTCAGTGTATATGGGTGGGAGGGATTAAGTTCTCATTGTAATCATCCCTTGGGTGATTCAAGATAGTGGATTTCAGTGGTGCCTAGCAGTCTGGATGTAGGTCTTGGATTTCAAGACCGAACCAGGATAAATCTTATTGTTTTTCGTGTGTGTGTGTTTCTCATTTTGTGGTGTTTGCTTTGTTTTCTGTTATCAGTGTGTTCTTGAGTTATATATAAAGCGAGCTGGTTGAGTTGAGAGAATTAGTGTGGGGCTGTGAGATACTCTAACAGACATCTATTCCTCAGCTTGAGTGAGAGTGTTGGAGAAAGCTAAGGATTCATAAGAGACTCGAGATTACAGTTTCATGTAATCCGGAAGTTCAAACAGCAAGATAAAGATAGTTTAGCCATGAGTTATCCTAATTATTGTTGACCTAAATTTGTAAAGTAGATAGCAAAGTGTTGTAATCTATTCCTATAAAATAGGAGAATAGTTAGGAGAAAAGTTAGGAGGATTTTTAGCAGGTTTTTCAGGACTTTTGTGTATATATATTTTTCAGATCAATGAAATTATTCAGTGTGGTTTTCCCTTAATTCTTCTACCTAGTTTCTTCAGTATGCATAGGAAATCCATTATTTACGATATGATCTACTATGCATAGTAATCCTCACTGGGCTATACGCCCACTACACCTAACAGTTTTCAAGTGATCAAGAGCAGCCAAGACTAGAATTGGACTCAAATTGGGAACATCAATGGACTTATTTTATGGATATTTTATTTTCTGTTTATTTCAGCTACGTAAACATTGACGATATTAGTGATTATTGTTCTAGATTTAATTTTTTTCTAGACTTTGGTTGTTCTTTTAGTCGCAATAAGATCAATAGATTTTAGGCTTCATGATTTTTAAGTCTTGGCTTGAGGCTCATGGCTGGTCCTACTACCTATAGAGGGGGTGTGACACACATGACGTGCTACAAAGGTAGGGAAGTGTAAGAGGTTATTGATGTGCTTAGGTATATAATATCGAGCTGTTAATTCTCCATATGTTCTATTTTCATATAAAAAAAAAAGCTAAGGCAACCCTAGTTGGTGGTCCAGTATGCTGTCATCTGTGGAATGTCAATAGTAATATGATTTTTTGCAATATACTTGGTTTTTCCATTGGCCTATAATAAGTCAGGCTTGCATAATTGTCAATTTAAAGATGCTGCAAGGTTCAATATCATGGGAAAAAATTTGTTATTCACAAAGAATACAAACTCCATTATCACAACTTATTATAATTTGGTATTGCTTACTATTTTGATGCTTTAAATTTTCTGTCAACTCACCTCATTAGTGACTTGCAGCTAGATAATTTGTCAAACCACCACGATCTAGAGATGAGACAGAGGATTAAGAAAAAAATGCACAAAAATAACAACAATCATAAGCCTTAATCCCAATAGGTAGGGGATAAAAAAAATGTACAAGATTAAAAAAAAAATCATTCACATAAAAACTGGGCAAACAGAGCTCAAAACCCAATCCAAATAGTCAAGATGAGGCTCGATTTTGTCAAACTGTTAAATGCTATACATATATCACCAATTTACTTAGAAGCTAACATTCATGAATAACTATAAGAATATATATGTATAGAGGGAGAGAGAGATGATAGACATTCAAGATTAAGTTTCTGTGATAGTACTGCACACTATAAGAAATGAACATTAAGTAGCATTGATCATCAGGATATAAAATGGATGACTTTATATCTTTGGAATATGAAATTAGCAATAACAGTAATAAAGGTATTATTCTTATTACTCTTAAGTTGATGAAACTTTTTTGAGAACTTTCGAAGATGTTGAATCTTCTTCTCCCTCGGGAAATCAGCTGTATTATTACCGAAGTTAACAGACAAATCTAGATCACTTTTAGAGCTGAAAATATCCATCAAGAAAGAGCCAAATTCCTCCACAACAGGAATCTCATCAGATTTTCCTGAAATACAAAGTAAATAACCATGATTAAATAGGGCACACATGGATAATGTGAATACCACAGTAAGATGAGCAACAGCAAGTTCAAAAAATAAAAGACATGACCACAGCAGCAGAGACTAGACACTACAGTTATAAATACAAACACAAACATAGATGGTGCATCATCATTTTTTAAGTTGCCAATATCAAGAGAGGAAACAACACATCAAATTTGTGAAATGGAAGCACCAGCATAAACCAGAAACCAGTTAGTACACTAGTTTAAATAGTAATACTACCAAAGCCACCAAAATTCTACTAAAAAATGTTGTAATATACAATGTTTCAACTCATTGCAAGAAGCCAAACATGAGCCCCCTCTGGGTGTTTCATCAAGCCAAATTTCAATTATATAGAGAACAGCAATTAATAAATGTAGCATTAAGTAGTGACATATGGCAGATTTTCTGTATATCAGGAGAGGTACCCTATTGAGACAGCATCCTCCAAATTCTGAAAGGATTAACCTCTATTTTAAATTTTGAAACAAATTCACCCCCCCCCCCCCCCCCCCCCCAAAAAAAAAAATCAACATTAGTCAAATAAATAGTGTGAATAAGTCAAACTACAATCATTTTATCTTCTAATGCACCATTAAAAATATAATTAACAAAAACTAATCAATTGAAGATATTTATTAGTTCTTAACAACCAAACCCTTCTCCCTAACAGCCTAGGAATAACTGATGAAATAGGCATCAGTAACATCCCTTATCATCATCATATACGATCATTAGCTATTCTTCCACCAAAAACGGCCTTCAGCAAGAAAGTTCCACCTACATGGAACACATGGATAAGAAAAAAATTAGTAGAGGCTGTTTGAGAATAAGCAGATGAGTTCCAGAAAAGACAGAACCTGCAAACCAGCCGGAATGCAGAGGGAAGAAGTAGACAATGAGGAGGAGAAACAAAGCAGTAAAAGGAGATTAGAAGGAAGTAGCAGAAAAAGAGGAGATTCGAAATTGAAGAAACAAGCACAAAGAAGATAATCTTCCAGGAGAGGAAAAGATGAGGGAAGAGAAGAAGAATGGAGAATGCAACTATTCTCGAACAACGGCCAACTGAGACAGATATTTCTAACTACCTCTTCTTAGGCAGCATTTTTAAGCAATAAAATTCTAAACCTCAGATAGCCAACTTATTTGAATAAATCATATAGATATCACATTTCCAAAGACAAATAAAAAATCATTCCATAAGAAGCTCCTTCCAAGTAAATTTTAAAGCTGCATCCAAAAAACCTTACAGAAAAATTGTAAGGTATGCTTAATTTAAAGAAACTTCTTTCTGATTTTTTGAGAAGTTTAGAACTTCCCACTTAATCCAAATACTGATGCACACAAGACAACCTTGTTAGAATAAACCACAAATTGATAATATGTTCAAAGTGGATAAGTTGCATTCAACTTTCTAAGTCACCTCAGAACCTGAATTTTTGAAGGTACAAGTTGCTTAACTTCAGCACCGAATTATGCGAAACCTAATTAAAACTTATGTCAATACAATAATGAACCCTAGGGAGTATTTTAACCATCTTCATTGCAACAAATCAAAAAGTCAGTAGAATCCGATTGGGATAAAGCTTCTTAGACTTGTATTTAGTTTTATGGGTAAACTGCTTCCAGTTGAAGTTTGGGCCTTTCGCGTAGACATCTCCTATGGTTTGTTTTTCACCTAACAGGTCCCCTGTACTTTTCCTAAATTGCCAGGACACCTCCTCCATTACAAATGGCGTTAATTAAATCAAAATTAAGTTAAAATTATCCCTAACCTCTATCCATTAAGTTAAATTAAGTCAAGTTTACTACAAAATAAAAAATCAAAAAATAAAAAAAGGTCACCATTCAATGCCCAATATTTAATCTAAATCTTGTTCTTTTGGACAGTTTCCTAATTTCAAATTAGGATACTTTCCTAATGTGTTTTATTGTAAACTTCTTTGCTGTAATCTTTCCTAAGCTGTAAATATTCAACCCTATAACTAGGGCTGTTTGTGAATAAGATCTTGAAGTTCTTCCATCCAATTTCAAGATGACCTTTTTTGATTGGGCATAGCATCTTAGACACAAACACGTATAAGACTGCTTTTCTTTTCTCCTTGATCTTCTCATGTCAACACTCCCCCTCAAGGGCTTATCAGGTTGTTCTCGCAGGCCGTGGATCTAGATGTGTTTTCGTGTATCCCGGTGGGGTCTCCTCCTATGCAAATCCCTCTTCTCCAGTTTGCAGACGACACATTGATTTTCTGCCCAGCTGATCTAGGAAGTATGCGTGCCCTCAAGCGGATTCTTAGATGCTTTGAGCTCGTGTCTGGCTTGCGTATTAGCTTGAAAAAGTCCAGCCTGTCAGCAGTTAATGTTAGCCAAGATTGGTTAATGGAGGCTGCTACTCTATTGAGGTGTAAACCTACCCCTTTCCCAATTTCATACCTGGGTTTCCAGCTGGGAATTAATCCAAAGAGGGTTGTGGCTTGGAAGGCAGTTGTGGACAGGATTAAGAGTCGATTGGCTTCATGGAAGGCTGGGATTCTCTCTATGGCTGGTCGGTTATCTCTGATAAAATCGGTTCTGAACCACTTTCCAATTTACTACATGTCTCTCTTTAGAATTCTTGTTGGGGTGGCGAAATAGATTGCTAAGCTGCAAAGAAAGTTCTTATGGTCTGGGAACGAGGGCGTGGCAAAAATGGCTATTGCTAGATGGGAATTGGTTGAGTTGCCTAAGAAGCTAGGTGGGCTAGGGGTGGGGTCTCTATTGGCCAAAAACAAAGCCTTGCTCTTTAAATGGCTTTGGAGGATGATTAGTAGGGGTGATCAGCTTTGGTGTAAAGTCATTGCAGCTAGGCATAATGGTATCTTCGTTGGAATCAATGATGTGGAGGTTAAGCGTAGTTTCAGTTCTTGGTGGAGGGGCATTGTTGTCTCCTATTCTAGCAGTGATGAGGCTCGGTCTGTGGCCATGGAAGGGGTTAAAATCCAGCTAGGTAAGGGCGATTTGGCTCGGTTTTGGGAAGACACTTGGGTGGGTTCCACCTCCCTGTCGAGTTTATTCCCTCGGCTATATTCGATGTCCCTGGATAAAGGGAAGAGAGTGGCAGACTTGGGGTTTTGGGTGATTAACAATTGGTGTTGGAGCCTTAGCTGGAGAAGGCCGCTTCTTGACAAAGAAAAGTCCATCTAGGTTGAGCTATTGAGAGTTATCTCGCAAGTTCACTTGGTGAAGGGGAGGAGGGATACGGTCTTTTGGTCTCTTGATGCAGTTGGTTCCTTTTCATCACAGTCATTCAGTGAGAGGCTTTGCTCCCTAATGTTTGGTTCCAATGTCCCTCAAATTATTCCCTGGCAGCTCATGTTTGGGGCAACCTAGCTCCTCCAAAAGTGGAGTTTTTTTTGTGGCTGGTCATTTGGGGTAAATTTAACACAAAGGACAACCTGGGTAGGAAAGGAATCTTGCAGGGGGATGATCTGATTTGCGTCTTCTGTGGCTCTGCTCCGGAGTCTATGGACCACCTCTTTGCCCATCTTCTATCATGGTATCAACTCTTTTTTGGGAATCCAGCATTCTTTTTCTACGTGTTTTGAGTCCTACAAATTTGTACCATTGCAAGGACAATATTCTACCCCATAATCACCCAAGCAATCAAGTGATCTATACCAAGAGACCATGTCCACATCAACTGAATCCAACTTCAGAGGCACCTGCACCAGCACCTTTTGGCCGAGATACCAAGATCGCAACTCCAACTGAGGAACCGCAAAATATTCAAGCAGCCTATAGGTTGAATGGTAAAAATTATTTGAAATGGTCTCAATTTGTTTGCACATTCTTGAAGGGAAGAGGAAGAGGCAAGCTGAGTCATTTACTTGGTACTGGGCCTAGGAAAGGGGATCCTACATTTGAGGCTTGGGATGAAGAAAATTCTATGGTAATGTCTTAGTTATGGAACTCTAGGTTTCTAGAAATAAGTGACACAGTCATGTTTTTAAGTATGGCTCAAGAGATTTGGGATGTCGTTAAACAGACATATACTGAAGTTTGGGACGCTGCCTAGATTTACGAGATTGAAACCAAAATCTCGGCTACAAAGCAAGGAATTGGTCAATCACTGAATACTCCAATCTTTTGCAAACATTATGGCAAGAGATGGATCATTATCATTGTATTCAGATAAAATGCAGTGAGGATGCAGCTCTTCTCAAGAGGTTTGTTGAGAATGATAGAATTTATGAATTTCTTGCTGGATTGAACATTGAGTTTGTTGCAGTGAGGGTACAAATACTTGGAAAAGAAGACTTGCCATCTCTAAATGAGACCATAGCTATTGTTTGTGCTGAGGAAGGAAGGAGGGGAGTTATGCTTGAGACTCCTACAGCAGATGGTTCAGCTCTAATGACGACAAGAGTGACTATGAAGCATCCTAGTTCAGAACAACAATCAAGTGAGGTTAAAAAGGCAATAGATGGATCTTGGTCAAACAAAGACTCCTTGCGGCGTACTTATTGTAAAAAGTCTAGACATACCATAGAAAAATGTTGGAAGCTCCATGGTTAGCCTCAAGCTGAGAACAAAGGATCATTAAGAAAACTGAGAAAACAGGAGCAGGTGCATGTGGCAGACACACAGCAAACTGGGGAAAAGGATTCTCAAGAATCATGGGCTGATTTTACAAAGGAAGAAATTACAAAGCTAAAACAATAACTTAGGTCCCTAGAGAAGCCACCTGGAACAGGTACCTGTACCTTAACCTTTTCATGAGTGATTTGTTTTTGAGCCATATAATTAGAGACTTAATAGGGTCAACACTGTTTTTTGCTTTTGTTTCAAACGGAGATAACCATAAATTCTTCTTCTATAATCTCAGTCAAGAATTATCTAAAGCATAATCCAGTGGACAGGTCATTTGAAAGAAAGTGCTATTTAGAGCATTACAGGGCCTAAGGCTTATTGAAGATGGCCCTCTAGGAACCAGCTGGGGCTATTGAATCTATGTTTATGCATATCTGGATTGAAAATAGGTAAAAAAAAAAAAAAAAGAAGAAGCAAAAGTTACCATAGATTTCCTTTGCTATCTCATTAAAGATTCGGACCAAGTCTTTTCGATTGTAATAATCACTTTCATTTGGACGAGACATGACATAGACGTCGTGGAGTAAATCCTCAAATTCCTCAAATGCAGGTATACATTCAGATTTGACCCTATTCTGCTGTGATGCCTCCAGTTCAAGCTTGTTTGCTTCCTCAAGCAGGACTGTAATGAAAATGAAAATACAAGTATTAGCTCACAAATTGCACCTTTACTGATATAAGATCATGAACATTGAAATGTAAATCAAACCCAGGCTTAACTAATTGCCCCATATGTTATGAAATTGCAACTTGAAAACCGAATGGAATGATGACAAAAAACCAAAGAAGAAGACAGAGGAGAAGGGGAATAAAGATACCAAGAGAAAGGAGTAGAAAATCAAATTTTTTATATTCAATATTGTTGGAGAAAGATAAGATGAAAAAGAACATTGCTGTGTTTGAATAGAAATCGAAAGGTGATGAGATGATAAGGAATATTTCAAACTAAAGAGATGAGAAAATAAAGTGGTTCCATAAAAATAGGATAAAACTACCACTTAAGTTTAAATTCTACCCTATCTATCTGTAGCATGTTTGAATTTGTATTTTGTACTCTATCCCTGTATTTTAGGAGCAACCATGGCTAAGCTCTTGTATATATATCCATTCTAAACTCAACACAAAGTGAGAAAATTGTAGAAATTGGTATAGATTGGACAGGAAGAACCACCAAAGAATCGTTCTATTATGTTGTATAGACACTAAATACATTCCCTATTAATAGGGAAGAAGATTACACTATAGGAAAGTTATAGAAAAGGAAAAACAAATATGTTGTACACTATACAAGGAAACTAAATATACAATCACAGATTAGGAAACTTATTAAATCAGGATCACTTTTCTAATCTTGGAGAAGATCTGTCTTGAATTCAAGAAAGTCAGCTCACAATTATTCTCCTCTAATTCTCCTTCAATCTCATGAATCATTCAACACTCCCCCTCAAGTTGGTGAATGGATATCTATCATTCCTAACTTGCTTACAAGTTCTTCAAATCTCTTGATAGGTAGGCCTTTTGTTAATACATCAACAATCTGATTTGCTGAAGAAACAAAAGGTATGCATACCTCCTTAGATTCCAACTTCTCTTTAATGAAATGATGGTCAATCTCAACATATTTGGTCCTATCATGCTACACAAGATTATTTGCAATGCTGATGGCCGACTGGTTGTCACAACATAACTTCATTGGTCCGTGGCTAGGAATTTTAAGGTCTTCCAACACTATCCTCAGCCACAATAGCTCACATAAACCAAGGGCCATTGCTCTAAACTCAACCTCTACACTACTTCCAAGTTGAAACCAACACCACTACGTGGTGAATCTCAACGAGACAAACAATGGTGTCATCATTGTCATAAGCCATATTATACAAAAGACACTTGATGGAAACTCCATGGCAAACCAGCAAACTGGAAGGCCAAAAATCAAATGAAAATTACTCAGACAACTTATATAGTGGATTGTAAAGAAGGGAGAACAACTAACCTAACCTTGACAATGGATCAACTGGAACTCCTACAGCAAGAATTAAATCAGTCGAAAGTAACAAAAACGTCTGATTCAGCAAAGTCTCCTAAATTAACAATGTCACTTGCCAAACAAAGTACATCACATCAATGTTTACTCTCAAAAAATCTTTCTACAAATGTTTGGATTATAAATACAAGAGGTTCAAATCATATGATAGGTTTGTTACATATATTATCAACTTATAAGATATGTGATAGGGATGTAACCGTTTCAATGGCTAATGGAATAGTGTCCTTTGCTAAAGGGGAAGGATTAGTTTATATAGCAAGCCTGCACCTAAGATCTGTATTACATGTGCCTAATTAGAAATGCAGCCTATTGTCCATTAGTAAGCTAACAAAGGATACGAATTGTATGGTGACATTCCTTCCATCTCATTGTGTTTTTCAGGATCTAACTTCCAAGAAGATGATTGGCAATGCTGAGGGAAAGGAAGGTCTTGACCATGTTTCAACTTTCAGGAGTAGCCTGTACCCCCACTGCATCTAGGTTACATAACAGATTCTCTTTTTTTACTGTCTCAAATTCTTATATTCATCTATGGCACAAACAATTAGGATATCCTAGTTTTAGCTATTTGAAAATTTTGTATTCCCATTTGTTTGAAGTGATTCTTTCTAATGTGAGCAGTGTATACTTGCTAAACAAACTAGAGTATCTCATCCTATTCATTCTTACAACCCTCAAAACCATTTTATTTGGTTCATAGTGACATATGGGGACCAGCAAGAATTCCTAACTTAACCAATACCCACTGGTTTATCACCTTCATAAATGATCAAACAAAGGTTTGTTGGGTTTTCTTAATGAAAGAAAAATCTGAAACTAGCACAATCTTCAGAAAATTTCATCAAATGGTTTGTAATGTTTTTCAATCTTCAAACCATGTCCTTCTATCGGATAATGATTATCACCTTCATAAATGATCATACAAAGGTTTGTTGGGTTTTCTTAATGAAAGAAAAATCTGAAGCTAGCACAATCTTCAGAAAATTTTATCAAATGGTTTGTTATGTTTTTCAATCTTCAAACCAAATCCTTCTATCGGATAATGGTAAGGAATACTTCTTAAATGAGTTTAACAAATATTTAGTCGAACATTGAATTATTCATCAAAGTTCTCATCCCTTATAATCCATAATAGAATGGAGTGGCTAAAAGAAAAAATCACCACCTCCTTGAGATTACTCGATCCTTGATGTTTACCAGCTCAGTCCCAACTTCTTATTGAGGGGAGGCAATTCTTACAGCTGCCTATTTTATTAATAAACTCCCTTCCAGGGTTCTCAATTTTAAGACTCTGTTAGTGTAGGTGCTCTAGACCTAATCAGATTAGGCAAATTGTACACTGACATTTGTAATCATATTTCATATTGAATAAAGAGTTATTTAATTCTACAAAAAATCGTTCTATTAGTTTCTCGTTATTAATGTAATGATCGGATGAAACTAGATAGAAGTCCATATGATGTATACTGTGATTAATCTATAAAGATGTGAGATGATGCATCACAGTTTCTCGACATCATTAAATGTCCCAAGTCGTAGCAATGTCAAAAATGGACATTGACAATTGCGGTAAGACTTGTATGTGCTATGTTTTTGCTATATGATAGTAATGGAGGTCTCACACCCATAGACATGGGGATGCCTAGACAAGTACATAGGTGACCAATGTTAGAGAACGTGTCACTGGACATGACTCGCCATGAGAATCCATTTTAGTTATATGTTGATGGAATTCTCATACGAGATGGGTGTAACTAATCCTTGGACCTGAGGTTGTCACAGTCATCTCATAAGAAGACCGATATGCTTTGACATCGTTTCGATGGGCCTAGATAAAGGCTGCACATGGGCGATCGTTGGGCATATCGTGAGGCTTATGAAGATGGGTGCGTAACCAAGATGGGACTCGTCTATCCCTTGATAGAGGATGATGTATCTAAGGCGCCTTCGGTGGATATTCACTTTAAATCCATGGCCATGGTGAAAAAGATCAATAAGGAGTTATTGATTCACTTTCTATTAAGTGAAGATATCCGGATAACCGAAGAAAGACTTATGTGATCATAATCAAGCAACATATTGCCAACTTGAGATCACATAGGATACATTGACGAGATAATCGAATTACACGGTAACCATGCTCGTGAAAGGTTATTTGCGGATTATGAATCCTTCTGAATAATTGGGTAGGCATGATGCCTTGCTAAAGGCCAATCTTGTCTTATGTGTTCGTACCGACACATTGCCAACATATTCGGGAGCCTAATGAGTCATACGCAATAGGCACGGTCCCTGGCTTAAACCAGGAAAGCGGACGTATGGTTAAGTGGGACACTTCGGTAAGAAGTTGTGCCATCGTAGGTTCTCACGGGAAAAGAACAAACAGATGTAATAACGTCGATGTGACGAGGGGTCGTCATAAAGAAAAGAGTTTCCTAAAATAACAATTGATTAAATTAGAAAGAAGTTTTTAATTTAATGATTAAATTAGAAAGAAGTTTCTAATTTAATAATTTGGGTTTAATTTAATACTTGGGCTAAATAAAGTATTTGGGCCAAATATTAAATTAAATTAAATATTTGGGTTAAATTAGATTTTGGTCAAATATTAAATAATAAATATTATATTTGGGCTAAATTAGATTTGGGCCAAATATTAAATATTAAATATTTGGGCTTGAATTAGATTTAGACCAAATATTTTATAAATGGATTTGGGCCACTTTAATTTCTAGTTGGACTAAGATTAATGGGCTAGCCCAATCCATGTCCATTAGGGTTTGGGAAACCCTAGGAGGTTGCTTCTATATAAATAGTCCTTCATGAGATGCCCAAATTAAACCTATTATTATTGTTGGTTTTTAAGAGTTGAAAATCGATTCTTTTCCCGTCCATTCATAAGCCTTGTTAGGAGAAGGAGCTAGCACTCTCATTCCGCTCTCCTCGCCAACGGACGCGTGCCGCGTATCACAAGTTAGAGGCCGGACATTTGGACGGCTTGAATCTGCAAACGACTTAAAAATCCAAATGTTAGATTTACTTTATAATGTATGTGATTGTTTGATTTCGACGTTGATCAAATTGCCAGGATCGGGGTAAGGTTCAAATTTTTGAACTATGCTGATTGCCCCGTAGCGATCTTGCTTCATTTTCAGACTCCATTGAGTATTTTTCTCAATACTTATCCCTTTCATGCTAGGATGCTTAATTCATTATCACCAAAAGTATTTGGTTGTACTACATTTGTGCATGATCATTCTCCTTCCCATTCCAAATTAGAACCTAAGTCTATAAAATGTGTGTTTGTTGGCTACTCTCTGACACAACAAGGCTACAAGTGTTATTGTCCTAACATTAGAAAATTTCTTATCTCTTGTGATGTCTCATTTCTCAAGAATTAGTACTTTTATCCCACCATACCTCTACAAAAGGGGATCCCTAATGCAGAGCAATGCTGGGCTACCAATACCTCTTTTTTCTTTCTTCCTGAGGCAATCACTATCTTTACTCCTACTCCAACTTATAATAACAGATCAAGGAGGAGAACAATAGGTTCGAGTTTCTGAAAAACCAACCTTGGTTTACTCTAGAAGACCTCATGATCCTCAGCAAGGTCAGTTGTCACTCAGGAGGCAGGTCCAATGGCTGAAGAAGATGGAAAAATGCTGGAAATATGCTCAAATTAAGGGAGATTTGACTTTGATCCTAGAATATTCTAGGATTTTATGTAAATATTATGTAAATATAGTAAGTAAAATATGTAAATTAGGATGCTGTCTATATTTAGTTTATTTCTTTCCTTCTTTGTTCATAATCCTCTCTTTAAAAGAGGATGTTGTTCTTGCTTATTTGAAGCTATATTATCCTTGATTAGTTCTAAGAAAAAAGGGTAGTGACTGAAGAGGACGGAAAAGGGGCAATACCTATAGAATTTGATGATTTGGACATACCAAAAAGGAGTATGATCATGTGCCAAGTATCCCATATCTAAACCTATTATATTCCATATTATCTCCACAGTTCAAAGCCTTCACTACACGTGTTGATGAAATTGAGATTTCTAAGGATATATATAGTGCTTTATAGAATTCATAATGGAGGAATGTTGTGATGGATGAAATGCACGCATTAGAAAAGAATGGTACATGGGAGATTGTAACCTTACCTAATGACAAGAAGGTGGTTGGCAGGAAGTGGGTGTTTACTATTAAATACGAATCAGATGGGAGTCTTGATAGGTACAAGGCCAAATTAGTAGCCTAAGGATTTACCCAAACTCAAGGATTAGATTATGAGGAGACATTTGCTCTAGTTGCTAAATTGAATTCTATACGTGTCTTGCTCTTACTTGCAGCTAGTCTAGACTAGGAATTACACCAACTTGATATTAAGAATGCATTTCTAAATGGTGATCAAGAAAAGGAGATCTACATGAGAATTCCTTCGGATTTTGAGACAAAAGGCAAGAAAGGAAAGGTTTGCAAGCTTAGGAAGTCTCTATATGGACTTAAACAGTCCCTTAGAGCTTGGTTCAAGTAGTTCAATGCTACTTTGAGCCAAGAGCCAACTACTGTACAATCAAGGGTAGGCTGATCATAAGGTTAAAACACAAGTATACAAAGTAATTTTCTCTTTGTATCCTCATGTTTTAGGCCATTATGAGGCATTTTTTTGTGGGCCATTAGTTTGAGCCTTTTGTTTGTGCCTAGGTATGCCCAGTGTATTTGTACAGTTCTTTGATCATTTATACATATTTATCATTTGATAAAAAAAAAATGGCAGGCTAATCATACATTATTCACCAAACATGTAGCAGATGGCATGAAAACTATTCTAATTGTTTATGTGGATGATATTATTATCACTAGGGATAACACTCAAGAAATAGAGAAGCTTAAAGAGTAGTTACGACAAGTCTTTGAAGTAAAAGGCCTAGGATAGCTGAGATATTTTTTAGGGATGGAAGTGTCCAGAAACAAAGAAGGTATTTTCATCTCTCAGAGGAAATACACATTGGATTTATTGAGAGAAACAGGCAAACTTGCCTGTAAACCAACCAGCACACCCCTAGAGCCAAACTAGAAGTATAAAGGAGATGGAGCAAAGTGTCCGGTAGACAGAGGGAGATACCAGCGATTAGTGGGAAAATTAATCTAGCTATCCCTTACACGACCTGGTATTGCATATGCTGCAAACGTAGTGAGCCAATTTATGCATTCACCCACTAGCAAACACCTCAATGCCAGTGTTCTAAAAATCGGGCTAGGCGCC
This sequence comes from Diospyros lotus, assembly GCF_014633365.1. NCBI lineage: Eukaryota > Viridiplantae > Streptophyta > Magnoliopsida > Ericales > Ebenaceae > Diospyros > Diospyros lotus. The sequence goes on along the minus strand of NC_068343.1, from coordinate 32,953,667 downwards.
GCCTAGCCGCTAGGCGGCCGCCCCAAAATTGCCCTAGTCGGGCCTCCTAGGTGCCGGCCCGAGTAAACGGCCGGCTTGGGCGCCTAGTCGGCCAGCACGCCTAGGGCTTTTTTTGCTAAATCATAAATCGAACCTGTTAGCGTCTCTCCCTCTTCACTCTCTTCTCACCTCAACGCCGCCAAACTTCATCGGCCCTCCAGTAGCTCACCGCCGTTGCTACGTCCAGCTCCATCCTCGCCGCCAAGCTTCATCGTCCCCGCCTCTTATCTGTCGCGTCCTCCTCGTCCTCGTTGCCTCAGCGTCGTCGCCCCCGTCCTCGCCGTTGAGCTCCATCTCCGCCGCGGCAAGCTCCATCTCCGTCGACTCGTAACCTCTCTCTCTCTCCCTCTCTCTCTCTCTCTTTGTGGGTTGTGCGTCTGCTGCGTTTCTAGTTTCTTTTTTATGTTTTCTGTTTTTTATTTTTTATTTTATTTCATTTTCTTTTCTATTTATATATAATTATTAGATTTGCATTTAATTTTTATTATTAATTATATATATTCTATAATATTTGTAAAAAATCTACTGCTTGCTTATAGTATATTGATGTTTTTATTATTGATTTATGTTGCATTATTAATGCTTTTCAACTTTGATTTAATTAAAAATAACATCAAATTACATTACAAAATTTAAAAAATAAAAAAAAATAGCAGTTTTCTAGGCTCCGCCTAGGCCCCGCTTAAGCGATCTAGACGCTAGGCCCCAGCCTGGCGCCCAATTAGCGCCTAGCGCTTTTTAGAACACTGCTCAATGCTACCTGTCACATTCTCAGATACCTTATAGGCACACCTGGGAGAGGGTTGCTATTCAAAAAGAATGAGGATAGAGCAATAATGGGATTTGTGGATGCTAATTGGGCTGGATCTATTGAGGATAACCAGTCTACATCAAGTTTTTGTACTAAGGTATGGGGAAACCTTGTTACATGGAGAAGCAAGAAGCAAAATGTGGTTACTCGAAGTAGTGCAGAGGCTGAATACCGAGCCATTGCTCAAGGTGTGTGTGAAATTATTTGGCTTGAAAAACTAATGAAGGATTTGAATATGCCTATACCTACTCCTACAAGGCAATACAATGACAGCAAATTAGCAATAAACATTGTGAATAATCCGATACAGCCATAGTTCTGAAAGGCGATAGGCGCATCAAGGCACAAAGGGTCCTGGAGCTTGAGGCGCGAGGCGCCTTTGCGAAGCGAGGCGCACTTTTTAGAAAAAAAAAAAACTCAAAATCTTGTAAAATTATAAACAACTATCAAATTATCAATAATAACACATGCATATCATTCATGATTCATCATCTTCAAATTCTAAACTAACAATATCAAAGTTGATTCATTCATCATGCAAATTCTAAACTAGAAACATCACCAAATTCAAACTCAAAGTCTCAAACATTGTAAAAATACTATATATAATATACAAACATAAATATATTATGTCTATATAAATTTTTTTAAAAATAAAGCTTCAGTGATGGCTTCGGAGACCGGGTGTATTGGGGATGATTCAACACTCCACCAATTTGCTGGGGTGTTGAATCACTTGTGTGATGAACCATTAGAAAAATTAGAAACAGAAGATAAAATTCAGATCGGATTTCATTGCCAAAAGCCAGATCTTCTAGGTTCAAATCAAAAGAAGAAGTGGTGGTGGTGGTGGCAACAAGTCACAATGAAGGTGAATGATAGCACCGACAATAGACGTCGCAGCATTGGAACAAAGAAAAGAAAGGGGAAGAAATCAGATCCTAGAAGAATAAGAAGAACAAGGAAGAAGAAGAAGAAATTAGACAACATGGTGGTGGACAATGGGGTGGGGGCAGTGGACAGTAGCTAGTTTGCAGAGATAGAAGAGAGAGGATTAAAAAGAGAGAGTTGGTGGCTTTTTTATATCCAGGGCAAAATCATCCAAACAATGCAAAAAATTAAAGGCAAAAAATTAACATCTATGCAATAGGCCATAGATGTTAAAGGCGCACCTAAGCGCACCTCACGCCCCGGTGCCTCGTCGTGCAAGGCGAGCGCCTCCCGGAAAACACATCGCCTCGACCCAATAGAGGCGCCGAACTAGCGCCTTGTGCCTAGGCGCGCCTTTAACATCTATGGGTACAACATGATTGGATGATACACATAAGGATTGATCGACACTTTGTTAAACAAGAAATTGAAGAAGGAGGTATTAACCTCACCTATATCTCTACTGATTCTCAAGATGTTGATATTCTTACCAAACCTATGACTAGACAAGGGTTTGAATTGATCCGAGGCAAACTGGGAATGAGAGACATCTATTCACTAACTTGAGGGGAAATGTAGGAGAAAGATAAGATGAAAAAAAACATTGTTGTGTTTGAATAAAAATCGAAAGGTGATGAGATGATAAGGAATATTTCAAACTAAGGAGATGAGAAGATAAAGTGGTTCCATAAAAATAGGATAAAACTACCACTTAAGTTTAGATTCTACCCTATCCATTTGTAACATGTTTGCATTTGTATTTTGTACTCTATCCCTGTATTTTAGGAGCAACCATGGCTAAGTTCTTGTAGATATATCCATTCTAAACTCAATACAAAGTGAGAAAACAAGTTGATTTGTTAGTCTCCAATTCTACCTAAGTTATTCCTACTTAGGTCATTTAGTTTGTTCAAATATTAATCCAAAATATGAGTATTCCTATTGATTACTCCCCTATTTATACAAGAAAATATGATCTTACAAGAAATCAAATAATTCGTATGTGACAATAAGAACTACAAATAGAATATGTCCAATCTTAATTATTAGGATTATTGATATTCTTCCTTTTTCTTCTAAAATTCGTCTTCATCCTTGACCTCCGTCAAATGGTAACTTCCACCGTCTATGATAAGTTGTTGTTGCTGTTGTTGTTGTTGTTGTTGGAGTGAACTAGCTCCTCCTCACTAGGATGGACCATGACTAAAATTGATTTTGGGTTTTGTAAGTTGTATGAAGGTGGACTAGATTTACAGTCTGAAACATTTGTTGAGGCAATTGGAACTAGGTTGGCTGTTTAAAACTTAAAAGGCTAGGTTGGGACAGTGAGCCTGCGTAACCTATAGTTTTGCCTTAAAAAATGGATGAAGGAATTTAGATTTGAAGGAAAGCCATTGGGTTTTCATATGGACTCGAAAAGAATAAAAGATGGGTAGATAATCAGGTCGGGTAAAAAATATAGGTACAAATAAAAAAAGGGTTAAAAGAACCCTTCTTTCACACAATCTTCTTCCTTCGTTAAGGTTGTCTGCTGCAATCAGATTTCAACAACAATGACACAAGAGTCTTTAAGAACAGCGACAGCACCAGTCACTGGAAACAGCGACAGCAGAAGTTTGATCACAACAGATTGGGGTTGGGGCTCCTATACCAATTTGATGCAAAAGTTGAAAAGAAGAAATTGAGAAAAGTTACTGGAGACAAAACCAAGAGAAGATACAACAAAAACAAGGGGAAAGAACTTGTAGAGATAGAAATTCAACATAAAAGAGATGAGAAAGGGGAGGAAGAAAGAAGAATAAGGGAGAGAGAGAGCTCAAAATCTTCCAAATAATCAACTTTTACTCAATCTAAAACCATGATTTTTGTTTTACATGAATAAGCCCTATTTGCAGGCTTAAAAAACTTCTAAAACTCTTATAAAATTAAAGTCACCTGACATACCATCCATGACCATTTAAAATCTATCATGAAATCTATTAAAATCTTAATATAAACAAAATAAAACAACGTAACCTAAACAACCCTAATCATATAAAACAAAAAATTAAGCAACATGTATCAAGATAAATTAAAAAATCCTAATCAAATAAAATTAATGATTATTAGACGCCAATTATATTGACTATATAACAAAATCTTCATATTATCAAGCTGAGCTACTAAAGTGTGTTCATCATCGTGTGAAATTAGTTTGAAAGAGTTTTACAAGATATACAGCACAAGAATCAGATTTTCAGATTACTTACCTTTCTCCCCAATTACCATGGTTGGAACCTACAAGATTGACAATGAGAAGTTTTAGGAAGAAGAAAGCTTAATTATCAAGAGAAGACAAGTTAGATTATAAATCATCTTAGGCATTAACTTCATCACTTGATTATCAATTTATCCACAAACAGAAATAAATTTTTTAGTGCTCGAGATTTTCATCTAGAGTAACTCTAGAAATGGCAATATTGTGCGCTCTTACAAATAAATATGCTAGGAGCAACTGCATGCTGATAATATGAAATCAAATCAAATAAGTTGACAACTATGTAACAAGAAAACCTTCAGAAAAAGATCTCAAAACAAGATCATCTAAAAACTTTACAAAATGACTCGAGTGAGAAAGACAACTTCATTCTAACCCCTAAAAAAATGGACCGTATGATTCCCTAGTGCCTATGAATTCTAAGGTATATAACTTTTTATGAATTTCCACCTAACATGATAACAAAAGACCCAAACACCTACTTAAATAACCAAACAGAAACATTGCTTGCATGACGTTACAGAAGAATGCAGCATTTCAAGCATAACTGCAGATGCACCAGGTAATACAAACCACTCGATCATACGCATCACATACATTCGTACCAAAACAGAAGAAAATTGTTCTGCGGAAAGATATTAGTTCTGCGGGATCCAGCATAACAAGTAAATACAACTGGGAAGTTGAGGGCTGTTGCCGTGATCGAAAAGTGAGGTCAGAAAAGGCGCAAAACCAAGCCGAAATCGGTATATATATAGTCCATTATCCAGTAAAAACAATTTTGGAACCAAACGGCAGAAAAGGTTTCGAGATTGTGCTTCTTCTCCAACACCGACAAATTGCATGATGATCATCAAGAAGTTCGAGGAGGAGATATAGGAACAGATACGAAATTGATAACGAGGATAAGAAATTGAGCTGTACCTGATCAGAATTGGAGGTTTCCATATCCGCAGAGAGCGAAGCTTTCAGTGAATCGAAGAAGAAATGAGTTTGAGATTGCATTTATGAGAGTGTTGGCTTTCTCCGCAAATCCTCTGCAAGAGCGGGAGATGACATCACGGGGACAAGGACGTAATTTCACACACACGCACGGAGGACATATTTTTTTGTAAAATTAATTAAAACTAATTAATTTTAAAGATGAATTTTTAAATTTATTACAATTTTAGAACGAATTTTAAATTTTTACATTTTTTTATAACAATTTTTTAGCTCTTGTAATTCACCGACCGAATTTGTTACAACTATAAAACGTTAACTATTAGCTTTTCCTATTAAATGATGACTATGTAGATGAGATAGATAAAGAAAAATGTAACATAAATAGTAATGTGATTTTTTTTCAGTTTAATTTTTTTTATTTTTTTAAATTATAATTATAAAAAGTATATTACAAAAATAAAGTGACAATTATATTATTTTTTGAATATAACAATTAAAATTTATTTATTTTGGAGAATCCTCAATCAACAAGGTTCATTGGAGAGAAATCCTCACATGCTTTCTAATTGTTTCATGTTTTTGTTGACTATCTCTCCGAGAACACGTTAACTCTTTTGGACAAATGAGATTTTCCCAAGTCATCTTCTTCCAGACACTCCCCAATTCTCCCAAAAAATGAATCGAACTACTTTTCTCCTTATATTGACTTTTCTCAAACAGACTTTGTCTTTTGGCACAACTTTGTTCTTCTACTAAGTCCTATTGATTTCTTGCTAAGAATTTTTAAAAATAAATAAAATTTAATTATTGTATTCATGTAACAAGAAATTAAAAATCACATTATCTTTTACATCATTTTTCCTCTTTCTAACTCATCCATTAAGCTATCACTTTATGGTACAGATCAACACTTCCTAACAACTATTATATAATTGTAACAATCTTACAAATTCAGCTAGTGCATTGCAAAAGTTAAAAGAATATTATAAAATTATAATAAGGGCTATGAGTACCAAAGAAGCCAAACGTTATAGTATTTTTGCGATTTTATTCAATTATTTTAATTTTGACAAAAAAAGATCAATTTTTTAAATTAGTTACAATTTTAGCCCACATACTAAATTGAATCCCCGAGCATGTGCCTTTGCACAGGTGGCACACCACGTGGCAACTAAAATGGGACTCACGCTGATTCAGAAAAAAAAGAAAAACAAAAAAAAAAAAACCCATATGGAATCCAAGCGAAGGGAAAATGGGAAGAGGACGACAAGAAGAGCAATCAGAAGCGAGGACGACGTCGAAGACAAAGCAATCGAAGGACGGAGAAACAAAGAACACGACGCGGAGGAAGAAATTGACGATTTAGGGTTTACATCACAAAGAGTGGAAGCGAAGAGGGAAAATAGGAAAAGGACGACATGAAGAGCAATCGGAGGTCGAGGATGACGTCAAAGACAAAGCAATGGAAGGATGAAGAACAAAAGGTGAAGGAAGAAATTGACGGAATGGCACAAAGCGTAAGTTTGAACAAGAGTCCAATCGGGCTTCTCGTTTTTTTTTTTTCTTTCATTCGATCGGACTTCTCGTCCTTTTTTTGGTCCGATCGGACTTTTTATGAGTCCGATTGAATATTTGGTGAGTCCAATTGAACTTTTTGTCTTTTTACCCATACCCTATTTTAACCATTAAAAATCAAATGAAGTTGAAACCCTAAACCCTATTTCTAAATCAAGAAAAGAAAGGTGAAGGGAGAGGATGAGAATAGGAATCAGAGGGCAAGGAAGCAATTGAAGGACAAAGACGTCGAGAACGAAGAGGACGAGGCAGACAAAGAAATCGACATTTTGAAATAGATTTGCAGAGCTCTCAAACAACACAATAACCAAAGGGAGTCATAAAGGAAGCAACATTCGTGCTCCCAGGAAGGAAAAAGGGGTAAGTGTTCTTTCCTTGGTACGGCATAAAGTTCTTTACATTTTTTATGACATTAATTTCTAAAAGGCATGCCTTTGTATGAATTTCTTATTTTTTCTTTAATTCCTTTATAGTCATGACTTTGAAATAGTAATGCTATTGTATGATTTCAATTATATGCATTAGGGTTTTAAAGTTGGGGAAACTGTGATTAGGGTTTATTGATTAAGTTATGGTTAAATTATAATGCTCTTGTATGTTTTCATCATTATGCCTCAAGGTTTCACTAATTAAGGATTATGGCCACAATATTTGGAAAAAATTAGGGTTTCACTAATATGCATTAACTGATATGCATTAGGGGGTTATTGAAATTATGATGCTTAATCATTTAGGATATTTCCTTTAAGTAAAATTGAATTAAATTAGGGTTTAATTAGGGGTTCAATAATTTTTTTTTTTTTTTTTGTTAACAATTGCCCTGTTGAAATATGGGTTGGTGGGAAATTCACTAATGGTCCATAGCGTACATATGTAAGTGGTACATATTTATTGGGAGGGGGTGGAAGAATTACACTAAAATGTCCTTTCAAGATATTGTGGCAAAGTATAAGGAAGAAGGGTATGGGAAATTGTATAAGTTAGGGTACTACAAACCAATGGGGGAGTGGGATCATCAAACCTTAGTCCATACTGATGATGAAGTCTTTTGGATGTGGCAAGAAGGAATAGAGTTTGGTTTTCTTAAGATTTATATTAAATGTAAATCAGGTGAGTCAAGTGGGAAGGAGATGGGTGAGGACGATGAAAGATACTATGTTGATGTTCATAACGATCAACAGGATTCTAATGTTGGTGTTAATTATGAAGTACCAATTGAAGTAGCTATAAAGGATCCACATAATACACCAGACCCTAAAAGTGAAAAGGATGAGGACAGTGAAGAGAATGAGGATTTCGAGATTAATATAATCGATGGGATGGTTAGAGTAATTGAATAATAGTAATAATAGAGTAATTGAAGAATGGGATGGTTAGTAGGGTGAAATTGGGTGTGGTTTCCCTTTGAGAATATATGTAAATAATATATAGGTTATTGCAAAGGAAATTGGAGATTTAATTTTCAAAATTGTATACATGAATATATATATATGTATATATATAAATATACATTGTGTCCCATATTGTATTAGCAAAATCAAAGAGAAATAATTGAGGGGCTGTTGTAATGTATGTGCACACATGAATATTAAAATAAAATATGTTATGTTAAGAAGTTATTATGTCGTATCGATTTATATTTGTAACGCTCCGCATCTTCAGAGCATTAAGTATGCTAGGATTTTTTTTTTCATACATTCACTGCTCATAATAAAATCCACGACATACACATATACGAATAACATTCTCAAAATCGAACTAAGGAATAGTAATCTTAACCATAAGCGGAAGTAGAATCAAAACCTCATGAAATTTCTCAAATCAATACATAAGTACTTGCATACATATCATTCATGCCATTACAATAATTGATAATGAAAATAATTAAACCAACTAGATAATTGGTCCTAGCTTTGGCTTAGGACCCATCACAACCTCTACCAAGCTCACGCTTCGATCACCTCTTTGCCTTTCTATTCGCTCGTCCAGCCTGAAACGTGGAATATTCCAGAGATAAATGTCCAACATTAGAAGATAAATCTTCTAAGAGACGGTTAAAACAACATGAATGAATGATGCATGGACATGTATAAATAGTTACCCTAGTGTAACTTCTCTAGCAAACTAGCCTGGCACGAAACCCTAAGCAGTCATCCCAGCTTGCACACAAGGCAACAGGATACTCCTATACGTTGTTTCAGCAATACCCTCAGGGAATTACGGCTACACTATTAGGGTGGCATCCCACCCCATGCACGAGTATCAATATGTCAATAATATCATGCTATGTGAAGAATCACAACTATCGATGCAACAATATATGCACAGATATGACAAAATACTCATAAATTATATATGACTTAGCAACCTCGTGAATATCATGCATAATATAGGCAATCACATCGCGCATAAGTTTTTGGGGTAAAACCACTCACCTTGACAGATGATTTGACTTATCCTCGAAATATGTGCTCAACCTCAGTTTTCGTGCTCGGTCTCCAAAACTTGCACAATTTCTCAATTTTGAGCCTCAATGCACATTGGCCATTATATTTATTCAAAGAAATATCAAAACCTATTTTTTCATAATTTTTATCTCAATAAATTCCAAACAAATATCTCCTCAAATATTTTCCCAAAATTTTCTCCACAACAATCCATAAAATAATTTTAGGAAAATAATAAAAAAAATCAAAAGAAAATACCTAGTCACGCGCCCTCACATGCCTTTCCATGCGTCTGAAGCAAATGGCCAGCGCGTGAAGCCCACGCGCCAATCATCTTCTTCAATGTTTCGGTCGTCAAGGATTTCTCCGATGCCCGATCTAACCACACCCCCTTGAAGCTCTCTTTCAATCGATCCTAGTAGTACCCTCCTTGGCCCGAAAACACCACCAAAAGGTCCTCGATCGAACACCTAAATGTCCAGCTCCGGTGACCGTTGTAATTTTCATCCACCTCTCGAAACACCTTCAAACCTTGATAAAACCTCACAAAATCGTCTAGAAATGATCCTCACTCACCCAAGAAGAAAAGCCCCTTATCCATTACACTCGATTTTCCCTTTAAAGCCTTCAATTTGAAGCTCGGATTGTAAAGAAACCCTCGGCGATTCAACCCCTACTTATACTTGATTTCCAGGTAACCCGAGCCATACCAAGTCAAATCCAAGATCTTAATGGCCTGATATGACCTTATCTCGTTTCAAATCACTGTGATTAGCCTAAAAAATGCTTGTCCGATTTTTCGGCAACCCACGACCATGCTCACATTATCGATGTCACATCACGACCATTCTTAGCCCATACCTTGTCTAAATCGAGTCCCCATGCTCTAAAGCACATGATGGACCTTGAGGCTACCCTACTTGATGGAAACTAGAGGTTGGCCGACGGTGCCAGAAGCTTGGTCAGCAGTGGCTATGTCTGCCTTTCAAAATTTTCACTTTGACCCATTTTTTTTCTAATTTTCATTTTGGCCCTTGCTTGAAGTGCTTAAGCTTTGATGCTTTATCACTTAGACCCCTAAGTTCCATTCTCTTCATTTGGCCCAAAAATTTGGAAAATATCACTTTCAATGCCTTCCCAACTAAAAGAGATGAGACAAAGAGTGAGAGAGCCAGGGGTTCTGGTGAAAGAGATAACAAAGAGGGTTTTGAAGGAGGGAGATCGACAGTAGGCGAAGATGGGTCGACCTTATCTGGGTTGGCCCCTTTTTTATTATTTTATTTTATTTTATTCATTTATTATTATTTTAAAGAACAGAAATGAAATTGGCATAGGAACTTTTTCTACTTCAATATTTTAAGCTGAAAGTTAAGCAAGATCGCTACGGGGCAAGCAGCATAGTTCAAAAATTTGAACCTTACCCCGATCCCAGCAATTGGATTAACGTCGAAATCAAACAATCACATACATAATAAAGTAAATCTAACCTTTAGATTTTTAAGTCATTTGTGGATTCAAGCCGTCCAAGTGTCCGGCCTCTAACTTGTGATACGCGGCACGCGTCCGTTGGCGAGGAGAGCGGAATGGGAGTGCTAGCTCCTTCTCCTAACAAGGCTTATGAATGGACGAGAAAAGAATCGATTTTCAACTCTTGAAAACCAACAAAAATAATAGGCTTAATTTGGGCATCCCATAAAGGACTATTTATATAGAAGCAACCTCCTAGGGTTTTCCAAACCCTAATGGACATGGATTGGGCTATTCCATTAATCCTAGTCTAACTAGAAATTAAAGTGGCACAAATCCATTTATAAAATATTTGGCCCAAATCTAATTCAAGCCCAAATATTTAATATTTAATATTTGGTCCTAATCTAATTTAGCCCAAATATAATATTTATTATTTAATATTTGACCCAAATCTAATTTTGTGACACCCGTAACTTACTTACATGCTTAACAATAAATAATAATATTCGAACGAACTTTAAGGTTTAGCGTAGAAAAATTGGAGAAACTAGACTTCTATAAACTTAAGTAAAGTTTAGAACATAATAAAAATTCAAAGCATGTTTTGTGTAAATACAAAGTTTGACATGGAAACATGGTTTCAACAGAAGAAACGAAGACTTCGCGAAGATGCTTTATAGCAATAACATATATAAAAATATCCGGAGCTTAAAGCCAAACTCATACTTCCTTGAAATTAGATAAAAATCCAAGACATGCTTTATGGCATACATATAAGAAAAGATCAGAGTTCAACCCCAAGAACTTTGTTTCAAAAGGAAACTAAAACTTAAATTCTTGAAAAATTCTTTTTCATTGATCCACCACGCTCCACGTCCCGATCTCCTCATTCATAATCACCTGGGGGCGAAATATAAGGGGTGAGATTACGCAAATCTCAGTAAGTACAAGAGAACCATCATATGTATTTAAACAAGTCATGACATAACATAACATATCATATGGAGACACGAGAGGTTCCACCAACTTGTAGGGGTAAGAACCCTCGTGCGTAGCGCTACCGAGCTCCGGTCCCGAAACTTGCGTGAACATAACATAACATGAGGGACCACATAACATAGTTCATGGTCATGCTTAAACATCATAAATAGTTCATAATGTACTTACCTCAACTTGGTTTGATGAGTTTTTAAGGCTTCACCTTTACACCTCTCAATATGGCATAAACTTAGCTTCGATTGATTTGGAATACCCAAAACTCACCCAAAGGTCATATTTATAGAATTATCCAACAAATCATAACCTGACACGTGTCATGTAATTATTTGGGACTCATCATGACTCCCAAGTGTTCACATTGCCAAATATCCTATATAATCATTTCTATCCATGTGTTCTTATCAAATGGTGCCATGTGTCCTATATAATCATTTATATCCATGTGTTCTTATCTTATCTTTGTAATGACCAATGGAAGCTTGCCATGTGTCCTTGATATTTTGAACCTCACATGCTTAATTACATTTTCAACACTTTCATCATTACATCTCATACGATTTAATTCATTTTTCTACATTTCCCATCATTACTTCACATGGTTAATTTATTTTCTACATTTCCCATCATTACTCCCACATGGTTATTTGATTTTCTACATATCCCATCATTACACCCACATGGTTAATTGATTTTCTACATATCCCATCATTACACCCACATGGTTAATTGATTTTCTCCATATCCCATCATTACACCTTTAACTAGTTAGCTATATTTGGTTACTTTAACTATTTAGTTTGAGATATTTTGATGAGATATTTTTAGGTTTCAAGAATTGCACCTTGGCCCAAAATTTTCGGATAATTTGCACTTAGGCCCTTGCAACTTAGTCCCCGGGCTATTTTTTAATTGCATTTTAGCCCCCGAAGAAATGATAAATTACGCTAATACCACAATATTTTAGGTAAATTACATTTTTACCCGAACTTCAATATTTACGATTTTGCCACTGGCTCAAAAACTGATCATTTGTCTCAAGGTTTCTATAATCCCTTGAAAAGACATATTTCCTCAAGTATTAGAAGCTAAAAATCCCAAGTATTACATTATATTTCAGTTTTAAAATCTTGGGCGTTACAAATTTAGCCCAAATATTTAATTTAATTTAATATTTGGCCCAAATACTTTATTTAGCCTAAGTATTAAATTAAGCCCAAATTATTAAATTAGAAACTTTTTTCTAATTTAATCAATTGTTATTTTAGGAAACTCTTTCCTTTATGACGACCCCTCGTCACATCGACGTCATTACGTTTGTTTGTTCTTTTCCCGTGAAAACCTACGATGGCACAACTTCTTCCTGAGATGTCCCACTTAACCATACGTCCGCTTTCCTGGTTTAAGCCAAGGACCGTGCCTATTGCATATGACTCATTAGGCTCCCGAATATGTTGGCAATGTGTCGGTACGAACACATAAGACAAGATTGGCCTCTACCAAGGCATCATGCCTACCCAATTATTCAGAAGGATTCATAATCCGCAAATAACCTTTCACGAGCATGGTTACTGTGTAATTCGATCCTCTCGTCAATGTATCCTATGTGATCTCAAGTTGGCAATGTGTTGCTTGATTATAATCACATAAGTCTTTCTTCGGTTATCCGAATATCTTCACTTAATAAAAAGTGAATCAATAACTTCTTATTGATCTCTTTTTCACCATGACCATGGATTTAAAGTGAATATCCATCGAATGCGCCTTAGATACATCATCCTCTATCAAGGGATAGACGAGTCCCATCTTGGTTACGCACCCATCTCCATAAGCCTCACGCTATGCCCAACGATCACACACGTGCAGCCTTTATCTAAGCCCATCGAAACGATGTCAAAGCATATCGGTCTTCTTATGAGATGACCGTGACAATCTCAAGTCCAAGGATAAGTTACACCCATATCGTATGAGAATTCAATCAACATATAACCAAAATGGATTCTCATGGCGAGTCATGTCCAGTGACACGTTCTCCAACATTGGTCACCTATGTACTTGTCTAGGCATCCCATGCCTATGGGTGTGAGACCCCCATTGCTATCACATAGCAAAAACATAGCACATACTAGTCTTACCGCAATTGTCAATGTCCATTCTTGACATTTCTACGAGTTGGAACATTTAATGATGTCGAGAAACTGTGATGCATCATCTCACATCTTTATAGATTAATCACAGTATACATCATATAGACTTCTATCTAGTTTCTTCTGATCATTACATTAATAATGAGAAACTAATAGAACGACTTTTTGTAGAATTAAATAACTCTTTATTCAATATGAAATATGATTACAAATGTTAGTGTACAATTTGCCCAATCTGATTGGGTCTAGAGCACCTACACTAACATAAGCTACCTAAAGGGATTTATTATCCCTAATTCCTTCTAATTTATTCTTGAAAATTTATTTTGTTCCAAATATAGAAAAATCTTTTGGTTTTGGAACTAATTTTCAATCTTAATTTTTCTTGCACAACATTGATCCAAAATTCATCTTCTAAGGCTTGATTCATGCAAGTTCGCTCAATCATTAGATATGAAGGCCATATTATAAAACATATAGTCCTTACACCTTGACTTGGTTCTCCAATTATTTTGATCCATATGATGATTACAAATTTGCATTCTTAGGAAGCTCATCTAAATCTACTTAAATGGATTTATTGTTACATCATCTTCATCTTCATTATTTCTCTTTGGCTCAAAAGATTTATTAAATTTAATATAAATAGATTCTTCCAAGGAGTTTGTCCTAAGATTATGAATATGCCTCACTAGATTTTGAATATTCAAGGAAAATTCCTTGGTCACTTTTAGTCCCAAATTTTCCTACATTGTCATTTGTATTCAAGTTAAAACATTTACATCCAAAGACTCTAAAGTAGGATACATTAGGCTTTTTGTCATAGTATAATTCAAATGGTATTTTCTTGATACCTTGTCTTAGATTAAACCTATTTAGGATATAACAACCGGTATTGACCGCTTCGGCCTAAAAATATGTTGGCGAGTTATTCTCCAAAAGCATAGTCCTAACCATCTCTTGAAGAGTCCTATTTCTCCTTTCAACAACACCATTTTGTTGCGGGGTTCTAGGTGTGAAGAATTGGTGAAGGATACCATTTTCTTCACAAAATTCCATAAAATATCTATTCTCAAATTTTCACCATGATCATGTCTTAGAGAGACAATTTTATTATCTTACACTATTTGAACTCTTTTAGCTTTCTTGACAAAACTTCATCATTTAAGTCAAAAGTATAACCCAGGTAATTCTAGAGAAAATATGTACTACAACATGTACATAATATTTTCTACCAAAACTTTTAGTTTGTGGATGTCCAAATAAATCTAATTAGTGTAAGAGTTGTAGAGGCTTATTGGTTGATATTTTATTCTTAGAAAGTCTAACAACTAGATCAAAATTTCCTTGATTAGGTTTGGATTTGCATAACCTAATATATATTTTATGCCACAAAAAGAATATTATCATTCTTTACTATTAGGCATTATCTTAAGAAGGTGACATGCCTTCTTTCTTTAGGAGTAAGATTTATAGATCTCTCCCACTAGTCATGTGCGGTGGGTATCCACTATCCATATATCATTTACTACCCATTGTGGTCCTCACGCACATGTACATATTTGATAAGATTACATTTTAGGTTTGAGTACCCATTTATAAATGGGTCCCTTAAATCTTTCTTCATTAGGATCAAATGATTTAACTATTCTTGATGTATGTGGATGAGGACCAACATTTAAAATTTTGTGATCTAACTCATTCATTGTTTGTATCACCCATTTGGGTATTCACCTTTGTACTATGTTGTTTATCTTAGGTTGGGGTCTCCATCTATGTTGTTTTCATTCTCTCTTAAGTGTTTTGTACCTTGGTTTGAGTTTTGAATTTTTCTTTAAAATTAATATGGCTAAAATTAATTTATCATTTTGAGTTTTTAATATTTTTGTTTTCTTCTTCAAGATTAATTAATTGATCTTTTAATTTATCTTCATCTTCTTTCTTGAGTTCTTGTGATTTTTCTTTTAAGTTCTTTATTTCACTCTTTAATTTTTCATTTTCTTCTTTATGTTTCTTCTTGGTTGTTTTTACTTCTTTTTTAATGGATATATATTTTATATATTGTTATTCGTATGCTTTTTGTAATCCTTCCAATTCCATACCTTCTTCTTCTTCTTCTTCTCTTATAACCATGAAACACATTTGCACTTGTTCCTCTTCTAATTGAGATGAATCATCGGCATCCCATGCCGAGAAAGCATGTTTCTTTGATTTTTTAAATCTTTTATTTTCTACTTTCTTTTCTTTCTTATCTTCTGGACAATCAAATTGCATGTGCCCACTCTTCTTACATTTAAAGCAAGTAGGAGGTATTTTCCTACGATCCTTTTCTCTCTTTCTCATTATTCTAGCAAAAGCTTTTGATAGAATGGCTGTTTCATCCTCTTCTTCTCTTCACTAGATTCGGTTTCTTCATTTGCTTTTAAGACTAAGGTTTTCTTACCTTTAGTATCTTCATTAGTCTTGTTTAATATTAACTCATGAGTTAGAAGTGTTTCTATTAATTCTTCAATTTTTAATTCTTTCAAATTTTTAGCTTGAGAAATAGCAGTCACTAAAGGCTGCCAATCTACTGTTAGAGATCTAAGAATCTTCTTAATTTGATCTTCTTTTAAAATTATTTTTTCTAACATTTTAAGATTATTTATAATCTTTTGGAATCTACCATTCATATCACTAATATTTTCATTTTGAAGTTGTTTGAATTCTTTATATTGGGACATTAAGAGATTAATCTTAGTATCATTTACTTGATCGGTACCTTCGTATACTACTAATTTTCTCCAAATTTCATGTAATGTAGAACAAGTAGATAATTTTTCATATTCACTAGGAAGGATTGAACAAAAGATTATGTATTTAGCTTTATGATCCATTTGGTGTTTTTTAATATCTTCTTTGGTCCATTTATCTTCTTTAGTTGAAGTTGTGACAAAACCATCTCTAACTATTTTCCACAAATAATAATCTATTGAAAATAAATATGACTCCATCTTCATTTTCCAATAAGCAAAATTTATGCCATCAAAGAATGGTGGTCTAGAGGGTGAGGGTCTTTCGACTATAGCTTGGTTGGTGAATGCGGTCATCTAGATCTCTTCTAAATTAAAGTATAAATTAAGAGTTTAACTATTTTAGAAGCCTGCTCCGATGCCAATTGTTGGTCCCTTAGGTATGGCCACTCAAGAGGGGGTAAATTGAGTGTTTAAAATTTTTCTCCATTTTTAATAAATGTTATTGATTAATTATTTTCTTTAAAAATATAAATTATTTTCTTTTAATTAAATTCTCATTATTTAATTTTAAACAAATTAAGATTTTGTAACTATGTATATGTGAGTTTGAGATTAATAAATTGCAAGCCACAAGATATAGGAAGAATAAATAAATGAGGCATAAGACAATTTATAGTGGTTTGGTGTCTCCACACACATCTACTCCACTCTCCTAAGGTCTCCACCACCCATGGAGTTCCACTAATTTCACCAAGATTTCCACACTAACTCACCTTGAAAACTAGATACACTCCCTAGATTACAACGGGTTCTAGAAAAACCACCAACGCTAAGGTTTTCTCCCTAACTTACCTTGGAAACTATAGTCACATAGATTTTAACGGTTCTAGAAAACCTATACAATCCATAATGATAATTTAATTGTTCAAGAATAATTGTCCACACTTGGACACAAATAAGCAATTAAACACAAAATATACAAGGCAATAATATTTAAATAAATAAATAAATTGTGACCTTAGTTTGAATGGAGAAGATTGGATTTGGTTTTGCGATCTCTTTTTCTCCTCTTACCTTTTGGCTCTTTGGTGGATGTGCAATGAATTTTTAAGAGCTTCGGAATGCTTGGGAATTAGCTTAAGATCTTTTGGGAGATTTTGAGTGCTTTGGATAGGCAATATGAGCAAATAATGCTCTCCAAAATGAATTTGGAGCTATTTATAAGCAATTTGAAAAATACTATAGTAGCACTGTAGCATCGGTCAAATTCACTGTAGCAATGGTCAACTTCATTATAGCAATGGTAATGTGTACTATAGCAACGGTAATGTATACTATAGCAACGGTCAAAATTCTGACCATTGGAGGGGCACTGTAGCGGTGCTGTAGCAATAGTGAAAAATTAAATTTTTGACCAAATTTAGCAAAAATATTTTTTATACATTTTAGAAATACTTTGAAAAATAATTTTAATGGAAAATAACATTTTTGAAAATACGTACACTTATTGTTATGGGTATTTCTCGGAAAGAGCTAAGCGGGTTGGACTCAACCTTACAGGCCAGCCCAAGTCTCCTGAAGCCCACATAGGCCCAAGGCCAAGGTCGTCAGAACCAGCTCGCACTTGACCTACTCCGAGCTTAGGTCGCGGACTAGGCGAGCTCCCATCAACACTTTAAGCTTGTAGACCGCGGACCAAGCAAGCTCCCAGCGGCGCTCTCAGTTCGCAGACTGTGGGATCATTCAGCTTGCAGACCGCTTGATCATTCAGCTTGCATGAGCGAGAAGATCATGGAGTAATGATGGGTTAGACATCATTCTAGTTGGACTGTCTGGGCCCAATTTGGTTTCTCTCTCGACCCATCTCTTAGCCCATGACGGTCTCATCCTGGCCCTATGCCGGTCTGCAGCAACATTATTGCAACCTCTACTATAATACCCCATATTTTCGTAAGGTTGCTACGTATTTTAAGTGAGTTTAAAATACCAAAAAAATGGGTTTGAGAGGGCAGTAAGTTGCCGAATTGACTGTAGGGAGTGCCCTAGAGCTTAGATACCTAAGGACAAAGGTATATTTTTGGTGAGCATCTCGAGGCGAGACTTATGGCGCTGGAAGAAATAAAATAAGAGATGATTTTTCGGTTAAGCTAAAGTTGTAGCCTAAAAAGACTAAATGATGGTAAGGGCTTCCCAAAAATCGTATATATCAAGTAATTTTGATTTATTAAATTTGAGATTTTAAGTATCTCGATAAATTTGATGTTTGAGGGTGTAATTGTAATTAGAGAATTATCCAAATGAAATAAGGATGAAATTATAAGCTCGTGTGGTAAAAAATTAAAGTTGAGGACTTAAAATAAGGGCCAAAATATCATTTGGAAGAAGTTGGGGAATTAGCTTGGATTTCAAAAGTTAAATCCAATATAGTTTTGGATTTGAAAAGCCATTTAAATATATCTTTGAGTCTTTGGAGTCCATGGCTTAGATTGTGACAAGTGGCATAATGTGATTGGTTTAAGAAATCTATAAATAGGCACCATGGGTTGTTCTCAAATCATTCCAAGTAACTTTGAGAGTTGAGGCACTCTAAGAGGATGAGCTTGCTCTAGAGAGAGGAGGAAGTTCAGCAAGAAAGCGGGAAGAAATCGAAGGAGAAGCCGGGGAGAACGAGCCTCGTCGGAGTTACGATTCGTCGTTGGAATTTGCCAAAATCAGTCAGAAAAAATAGAGGTAAGTTAATTTTTTTTTTTGTTGATAATCTTGTATAGGGGGAAGAGAGGGTCGCGTAGGTTCAAACGGGGGTTGAATCGGAGTTAAAATGAAGAAGTTATGAACGAAATACGAAAATGACGCAAAGCTATCTGAATTCTGCTATGCAGCGCATGAGATACACGCGCCGAAAGTTGCTGCGCGTGAAGGCGCATGGGACACCTTCCCAGGGCACCTGATGGCGTATGAGACCTTTTTTTTCCATGAAAGTTTTTAGTTTTGTCCCTACTTTAATACCCTTCAACGCTATATAAAAATATTTGAAGTTAGGTTTATCAAAACGTGTGTTTTCTACAGAAACGTAGGCCGTTTGCTGTGAAATTATACCGTCCAAAAAAGTAAACCAATAAGGTGAGACTCCTATACTCCAAATCCTATTTTTTTATTCTCTTATGAGAGACTTCTATTATATGAGATGTGTTTTGTGAAGTTCTTATACTTAAACTCTTGTTATTCTCTTACGTGAAATAATGTGGCATATATGAAATGAATTTTTCTGAAAAATATATGATGTTGGCTTTTTAATGTTGCATTTATAAAATTCGTATGGCCATACTGTTGTACCTATTTGTTGTTAACCGAGGGTAAAAGTCGGATATCCCCTGAGAGGCGCTATGCGTGCACCATCAAGAAAGCTCTCATGGGAAAGACCGTGAGCCTAAGGGACAACGGATGTAATGATTGCATGAGTGCTATGAGGTTGGGCCGAAGTAACATAGTTAGGGACCTCCCGAGAGGCGCTATGCATGCGTTATTGAGAAAGTTCTCGTTGGAGAAGGCTAACGTGCTCACGAGACACTTCGGAATAGTTCTCATTGTCTTTTCATATATTTTATACCTGATCATGCATCGATATAAGCTATTTTTGGAGTTTCTCACTAGAAGATTCATCTTCTAGTTGAACTATGTCCCTAGAATATTGAAACATTCCAGATTCGACGAGTGGCTCTAAGGGAAAGGAGATAGCTGAAGAATAAATTTAATTTGCTGCCTGTAGCATGTTTAGAATATCTTTATTTATGTGCAAACCTATGTAATTTTGAATATGTTTAAGATGTTCAGTTATCACTTGCTAGAGATTATGTTCATGTAATATATTTTGTAGATGTCTTGAAAGATTTTATGTATGATAAATAAAGCGTTATGATTGTGAACCATATCAGGTTCGATCTAGCTTAAGCATTTTAAATTTTAACACCTATCTTAACTATTTAATATTGGGTTTGTTAAGCTGAGAAGGTGAAAATTAGGGTTTTGGGGAATTTATGTGATGTATGGCAGCGATTGTGGTATGAAAAATTTTTATATTCCTGAAATCCTAAGTTATAACACGCCCGAAAAATTTGGAGTGTTACAGTTGGTATCAGAGCTTAAGTTTATTGGAAGACTTAAGTGACTTTAATATAGTTTATATTAGAGCGAAATATTATTTGGAGACTTTGGAGAAGTTTGACTTTTTGATTTAAGAGGATTCGATATTGATAGAACCAGTGAATAGGAACCCCAAGTGAAGGCTTAGGGGAAAAAGACTAATGGTTCATAAGACGAAACCCCTATTTGGAGATTCGGGGATTGAGGACTAAAGTCTAAAAAGTTATGGATTTAAGTGTAGTGTAGTGAAAGTGCATATCTAAGAAAGTTCTGGCTAAGGAAAGACTTGGTATTTAAGTGTGTCCGTTTATGACCCACCTCTCTTTCCTAGGAGCTTACCTGATGTACTAATAGGGTTTAATTGTATATATATATTTATCTATTTTTTATCTTAACCTTGTGTTAATTTTCCTACATAAATGTGTGTTTATATGGATTTTATATTATTTTAATCTCTTTTTGTAGGAACTCGGCAAAGGAAATTAATTTGAAGATTTGGGCGTAAAAAGAAAAAAATATATTATAAAATTAATTTTAAAATAAATAAATATTTTAAATAATTAATATTATAATATAATTAAAGTTATTATAATTAATAGTATATTAATTATTTTATATTATATATATTATATTATATATATTATTATAAAAAGATAAATAATATATTTATATATATAATAAATGGTGGCAGCGGCGTGAATTAAGGGACTCAAGACTTGGGCTGGGGGTGCACATTTATATTATTATTAAATAAAAAATAAAAGGGATGGCCTAGCGCCTCATATATATATATATATATATATAATAATAGAAAATGAGAGATTGGAGGCTTATGGAAAGGAACGGAACAACGGCCGCGGCATAGTGAAGATTTCAAAGAGGGCTCTGTGGCACACAATGAAGAGATTAGAAGGATTGGAGTGCAGCGGAATTGAAGAGGAAGAAGCCAAGGCGCACAAAGCCGCCTCACACATACAAACGACCCAGATCTGGAATAGATTTGGGTAGGGAGCATCCTCTTTTCTTCATTCAATTTTCTATTTTTATTTTACTTTAATAATGTCTAACTAATTTTTTTAACTAGGGTTTGGATTGATTTTAATTTTGGGATTATGTGATTATTTGTTTAGTTTGATTCAAAATCCAATTATTATTTGCGTGAGAAATTTATATTGTTGTGTTTAATACTTTAAAAAATTGGCCACCTTTTAATGATTTAATGATTTATGCATGACTGACTAAAGGATTATTATAAATTAGATCAACAGGCAATATAAATCACATGTTTGACTATGAGATCGAAAGATGATTAGCTCATGTGTGGGAATCGGGGAAGCTAAGTGAATCAAATCCCTTTCTGAGATTAGAGGTTTTCAAAGAACTTAATACTTATTTATTTCGTTGATATCTGCTCAGAAATCTGACAGTGAAATTGAATTAATAAAGGATTAATATGACTTGAGAAAGCTTATTAATTAATTGAGAGAAATTCACCATCACATGCAAATAATTATAAAATACTGTAAAGGTATTTGTGGTTTTGAATCGGGTTGAATATATAATTACATAACTTAAATTAAATGAAATCTAAAGCCTAGTTGCATTCACTTATTCGTTTTTCTTCTAAAACAATTTAGTTTGACATTAGTTTCTTATCATTAGTTTTTATTTTTATTTTTATTTTTATTCATCGATTAATTAATTGGTTCAACTTAGGTTAATTTAGAACCTTTATGGTATTGTGATCTAGTTCTCGTGGGATCGACATCTTTTCATCACTATATGCAGATTTGACTAGGGTACATTTGCCCGAATTAATTTTGCATAAAATCGTACATTATGTACTATTCATGTGTAGACACTATTCCAGTATACGGTTATTATTCGCAGTGAATAATGGAAGCCTGATGGACGTTAGGACTCGATAGTGTGGTTCGAATGTAAGGTTGACTTGGTAACCATGATTATGGATCCGAGAAATTTGGAGATTGTTGATTTGAGGTCATTAGTAGAAGTCATTTCGAGAAATGACGAGATAACTAGTGGTTATCAAGGATAAGTGAATCATGAATGGTTAATCTGATCTGACATAGCCTAGCTGATGAGTTAGGATTGAATGATAAGTATTTTCAAGGATCGATTAGTGTCTCGGAAATGAGATGCGTGGATCAGGGATCCAACATATTGGGTCAAGTAAGAGGCCAAAGATGGCCAAGTGATGGCATGTGAGTTGCGTCAATTGATAAGGCGACCTAGTCAACAGAGGTTGTGACTACCGTTCAATGTATAGAATAGACTTGCGGAATCGGGAAAAGTTGTCAGTGGTCAACCCAACGAAAAGAATTTGAAAACACCATGATGAATGGTGGATTGAGGGCAATGGTTGCAAAGAAATCGAGTTTTCGGAAGATGATTGGAACCAGATATCGTGATCTGATTCGAGATTTTTGAAAATAAATTGGTTTGAGATTCTTGAGGAATTTCTTGAAAGAATTAATTGAGGATCTAAGGATTCGTGATGAAACTTTAGAGTTTCAGGAAGAAATCTAGCAAGGATTGGAGTACAGTGGGTGATGTAAAGACCTACCTACTCTAACTAGCAGTGTAGTTGTGGATTGTTGTCTTAAAGATTGTGCGAATCTTTGACGTGATTGAGAGAATCAAGTAATGGAAGATGCGCCAGGATGACAGGTCACAGTAGGAGAAGCTGCAGACCTAAATTGATTAAAGATCCAAGATTTTTGATTTTGGAGAATGGAAACTCCTGTATGACTAGACGATTAGTCTAGGTAGCCTTGGTAGGCAAATGAAGAGATGTATAGCTGAGTGATGTTAGCAAGTTATGAGCCTGCTAAGATATGGTACAGGCACTTGCGGTCGATGAAAAAATCGTAAGAAAATTGGGAGATACCAGGGTGTATTCTTGGTAGATTTATTGATAGATAAGTCTGAATTTGCTGTTAATAGCTTGAGGTTTTCAGGTGATTAGCCATGAGTGGGCTTGGAGATTTTTGGGGAATGTAAACTCAAGGCGAACCTAAGGGAAGGTTTGCATTGTTTTGTTAGAACCTGATAGATGATCAAAAAGTTGAACATGGCTAGATGTGCAAAGCCACCGTGAATCTTGGGATTTAGGCCAAGAATTTCGAGCAGTCTAGCAGGTTCGAGGATTTGAAAAATGCTGAGAGCATGCAATGGAGGCACGCCTTAGAGTTAACTTCCAATAGGCTAAAGGGCAACCCTAGCTTTGTGGTCACCCATGCGAGAACCTTGGCCTTGTGATGGGGTGAGGGAGGTGCGATGACCTGCCCAAAAGTCTGGTAGGCCAAGAACCTTAGCCATGATAAGGTGAGGGAGGTGCGATGACCTGACCAAAAATCCTATAGGCAAGGTGGGTAACCCCAGGTTCATTGTTGGAAATGGGTGTGTGTGACCGCTAGCCTTGAATGGGGGTAAGGGAGGCATGAATGCCGCCCAAAAGTCCAGTTAGCCCAAAGTAGTTGAGGGAGGAGGTTTCTATAGTGCCTTGGATTTTGGAATTAAGGTAAGGTTACCTTGAGAAAGCGACTCGTGGGATCGGGTCATGTGTCAACTTAGCTAATGAAGTAGCCAAGTGAAGTCTTAGGCCTCGTAAAGGTTTCAAGTTGGAAATTTTAATTGTCCATGATTTGGGACATGATGAGTTGATGTCCTTGGGATGATAGTATATTCGTGAAGGAAGACACACGATGATCAAAAGTCTGGGTACGATCTGTGAGAAGGGACGTATGGATAGGTTATTCCATAGGCAACCGCATGGGACACAAATCGTTATCGAGATAGCTGAAAGGCAGATCTTCAAAATATTTATGTAATGGTATGAGGTGCGTAGCTCAAGACCATAGTGAGATTTCGTTGAGAGTAGAAGTAGAAGCCGAACCTATGGGTTGTCTGATGGTGAGTTCGACACCTATGGGAAGGAATATGGGGTCCTCAGGGATATGTGACCCGAGGATCCATGAGGTTTGGAGTTACGCCTGGTACGAAAAGTAGTGCCAGAAGTGATAGAGAAAGGGACCTTGTGATAGGATCCCTAAGCTATCTATGAAAAGATTGAAAGTATGTTGAAATTGACAGACTATTGTTAGAGCTTCTTGAAGAGAATTTTTGGAGTAGTTATATCCATGTCAGGACTCGTGAGGAGAGTCAAGTGAAAATGGTCTGCCAGATGTAGAAAGAGCTTGTGATAGCTCAAAGGATTGGGTTGCGTGTCGATGCAACATAACCTTGTGATTGTGTGTGGATCATGTCGTGGCACAAGGTAAGCTACCCGATGTGTGACTGGGTGCTGGCAGTTGGGGTATGTGCTCTTGAGGTTATGGAAGCACTATCGATGCGATAAGATGTTTGAGGTGTTCATGGACCATAAAAGTCTGAGTATGTGTTTTCGCAGAAAGAGCTGACCATGAGGTAGCGACTGTGGATGAAGCTCTTGAAGGACTACAACTGCACTTTTTGTATCACCCGGGGCGTGCCAATGAGGTGGCCACTGTTGAGGCTTTTGAGCCTGATGTTGGTGAGTGTAGTACCAAAGGGTTCGTCAGTCTTGATAGCTGACCTGACGGTTCTACTGGATCTGGAGACTAAGATTCGAGAGACTAGTGGTGGTGACCGGTGTATACATCTATGGATAAATGAGTGTGGCCAGCCTAGGGGTTCTGATTTTTGAGATGCGAGATGACATTTTCAAGTTTCGAGGTAGTATGTGCGTGCCTAAAGTTTGGGAGGAGCACCTGCCATTGGATGAGTTCATGTTACCACGATAGTGTTGGAATGGCTTCTTATGTGGTTTGTGGTGGAATAACACTATCGGTTGCCCGATATACCAAAACTATCGACCATTGGACCCTCTGTCGAGCAGTTACTATGGTTGAATCGAGTGGGTGGGGTAGTCCATACCCAGGTTGGGAATGTCTGGACCGCTGGAGGTGAGGAAGCCTCTGCTAGCAGGTGCGTCAGATTTCCTTAGGGGATGAGCGATCCCACGTCGGGCCGACGAGGGGGATACTAGATGTATGGGTGTTAGCTGCGACTGTTGAGGTATGGTTGTTGGCCGTTCTTGTTGCTCACCACCGAAAAAGTTAGAATAAAAATTTGGAATTTTGTGGACTATGAGATATGTCCGGGCTGTGAAATGGTTTATTTTGATCTTTGGATATTGCATGTATGAGCCAATTTCGAGGACGAAATTCTTTTAAGGGGGGTAGATTGTAATACCCCATATTTTCATAAGGTTGCCACGTATTTTAAGTGAGTTTAAAATACCAAAAAAATGGGTTTGAGAGGGCAGTAAGTCGCTGAATCGACTGCAGGGAGTGCCCTGGAGCTTAGATACCTAAGGACAAAGGTATATTTTTGGCCAGCGTCTCAAGGCGAGACTTGTGGCGCTGAAAGAAATAAAATAAGAGACGATTTTTCGGTTAAGCTAAAGTTGTAGCCTAAAAAGACTAAATGATGGTAAGGGCTTCCCGAAAATCGTATATATCAAGTAATTTTGAGTTATTAAATTTGAGATTTTAAGTATCTCGATAAATTTGATGTTTGAGGGTGTAATTGTAATTAGAGAATTATCCAAATGAAATAAGGATGAAATTATAAGCTCGTGTGGTAAAATATTAAAGTTGAGGATTTGAAATAAGGGCCAAAATGTCATTTGGAAGAAGTTGGGGAATTAACTTGGATTTCAAAAGTTAAATCCAATATAGTTTTGGATTTGAAAAGCCATTCAAATATATCTTTGAGTCTTTGGAGTCCATGGCTTAGATTGTGACAAGTGGCATAATGTGATTGGTTTGAGAAATCTATAAATAGGCACTATGGGTTGTTTTCAAATCATTCCAAGCAAGTTTGAGAGTTGAGGCACTCTAAGAGGAGGAGCTTGCTCTAGAGAGAGAGGAGGAAGTTCGGCAAGAAGGCGGGAAGAAATCGAAAGAGAAGCCGGGGAGAATAAGCCTTGTCGGAGTTATGATCCTTCGCTAGAATTCGCCAAAATCAGTTAGAAAAAAAGAGAGGTAAGTCTACTTTTTTTATAATCCCGTAGAGGGGGAAGAGAGGGTCGCATAGGTTCAAACGGGGGTCGAATCGGAGTTAAAATGAAGAAGGTATGGCAGAAATACAAAAACAACGCAAAGCTGTCCAAATTCTGCTGTGTAACGTGTGAGATACACTCGCCGGAAGTTGCTGCGCATGAAGGCATGTGGGCCACCTTCCCGGGGCGCATGATGGCGCGTGAGACCTTCTTTTTCCATGAAATTTTTTAGTTTTGTCCTTACTTTAATACTCTTCAAGCCTATATAAAAATATTTGAGGTTAGGTTTACCAAAACGTGTGTTTTCTGCAGAAACGTAGACCGTTTGTTGTGAAATTATACCGTCCAAAAAATAAACCAACAAGGTGAGACTCCTATACTCCAAATCCTATTTTTTTATTCTCTTATAAAAGACTTCTCCTGCATGAGACATGTTTCGTAAAGTTCTTATATGTAAACTCTTATTATTCTCTTACGTGAAATAATGTTGCATATATGAAATGAATTTTTCTGAAAAATATATGCTGTTGGCTTTTTAACTGTTGCATTTATAAAATTCGTGTGGCCATATTATTGTACCTATTTGTTGTTGACCGAGAGCAAAAGTCGGATATCCCTCGAGAAACGCTATGCATGCGCCATCGAGAAAGCTCTTGTAGGGAAGACCGTGAGCCTAAGGGACAACGGATGTGGTGATTGCATAAGTGCTATGAGGTTAGGCCGAAGTGACATGGTTAGGGACCTCCCGAGAGGCGCTATGCATGCGCCATTGAGAAAGCTTTCGTTGGAGGAGGCTAACGTACTCACGAGGCACTTCGGAGTAGTTCTCATTGTCTTTTCATACATTTTATACCTGATCATGCATCGATATAAACTGTTTTTGGAGTTTCTCACTATAAAATTCATCTTCTAATTGGACTATGTCCCTGGAATATTGAAACATTCCAGGTTTGATGAGCGGCTCTAAGGGAAAGGAGGTGGCTGAAAAATAAGTTTAATTTACTGCCTGTAGCATGTTTAGAATATCTTTATTTATGTGCGAACCTATGTAATTTTGGATATGTTTAAGATGTTCAGTTACCACTTGTTAGAGATGATGTTCATGTAATATCTTTTGTAGACGTCTTGAACGATTTTATGTATGATAAATAAAGTGTGATGGTTGTGAACCATATCAGGTTAGATCTAGCTTCCGCATTTTAAATTTTAACACATATCTTAGCTATTTAATATTGGGTTTGTTTAGCTGAGAAGGTGAAAATTAAGGTTTTGGAGAATTTGTGTGATGTATGGCAGCGATTTTAGTATGAAAAATTTTTATATTCCTGAAATCCTAAGTTATAACACGCCCAAAAAATTTGGGGTGTTACATCTACTGGGTATTCGTGCGCCCACGTCAGATCCCATCTGCATTAATAAAGGACCAATCAATGCCATGCCATGACCTGGGAAACCTCATCGGCGTCGGTATTCAGTCTTATCACTTGCAAAATCACAATACATGTGGAGAGGGCATCCCCTTATCCTATATTTATTTGGCTTTCTTCAGAGCTGAGGTACACACTCACTCTATGACTTACTAATATACAGCTTCTTCCCTTATTTACTTGGGGCGTTGGAGTGTTTGTAGGTACCGGCCACCAGAGCGCTGACCGAACCATCCAAGTCTCCTTGGTGCGTCCTCTGTTTCCCCTTTTCTCATTCATTTCTCAGAAAGGGCAAAACGAATTACGGTCGATCAAATTCGAACGTCGACACTTATGAAAAAATCTTTAATAAATTAAATTAAAAATATATTTTTAATAGAAAACAATATTTTTGGTAATACATATACTATGAAAAATATTTTATAAATTAATCTAAAATTATATAAAAAATATTTTTAATAGAAAATAATATTTTTGATAATACACATGTTATGAAAAATATTTTATAAATTAATTAAACATAATTTGATACTATAATTAATATATTTAATAAAAATACTTTTTTTATTAATAACTAAAAATACTCTATTTTGTATATTGAAAATTCTCTTTTTGTTAATCATCAAAGTTTAATTAATATGAGCAAGTTGGCTCAACATTTTGAACGTTTTGAAAGTCCATGATGTAAGATCTGATTTATGTTAATGTTAGGTTCGATTCCTGCTTCTGCTGATGATATGATGTATGATAATTTTTATGCTAGATAGGCATATGGAAAAATTTGAGAGTTGTGATATGATGAGTTTGAGTTAAAAAAAAAAATATAGACTAAATTTTCCTAAGTTCTAACACGCTCGAGAAAGTGGAGTGTTATAATTCCAACTTTCATGAATTTTTTTTTTCTTAATAAAATACTTATTCTTGAAATAACCCAAAATTTATAGGTATTACATTCTCTCCCCCTTAAAGAAATTTCGTCCTTGAAATTTTTGTATTTGACCAACTAAATCACCAATATTTGGCAAACAATTTGCAATTGAAATGACTTTAATACCTCAACCACACATTATCCCTAATCCTTTTAGTGAACATTCCAATTCGTACCGTCACAAGAACAATGCCTACTGGGCATGTTGTGTCTTTCATAGAATTTCCCATTGTAGCTCTTAACCAATGGTTAAATATATCAAGAATAGTCTATATCTTTTCAAGAGTAAAGATATTATTCACAATTATCTCTTTATTCCACAAGTTTTTTTTTTTTGGGGGGTAACATTTCTCAAAAAATCACAAAAATTTGATATTCTATTTCCATTTCTTTGAACAATCGGGGGGTATTTCTCCCTAATTGTATCCTCGAGCTCCCACGTAACCTCTTCCTTAGTGCGATTTCTCCATTGAATCTTTACCAAAGGATTAACTTTATTCCTTAAAGCTTAATCGCGATGATCCAAGATCCATTTGGGTGACTTTGGATAAGTCAAATTATCTCTTAGCTCGATCATTTCTACCCAAACTTCTTGGGTTGGGTCCGATATATGTCTTCAAAGTTGAGACACATGAAAAACGTCGTGGATGTTGGACAAGTTAGGAGGTAGTTCTAGACGATAAGCTAAAGGTCTAACTCGCCCTATAACCGAATAGGGTCCTATAAATCAAGGTCTTAACTTACCTTTCTTTTTTCCTTGAGTTGTCAAATGCTGAGGTAATACTTTTAAGTAAACGTGATCTCCCACCTCAAATCCTAGGTCCCGTCTCCATTTTCCTGCATAAGACTTTTGTCAACTTTGAGCGGTTTAGATTATTTCTCGAATCTATCTTATCTTCTTTGTAGTCTATTGCACCAGTTCGAGCCCTAATATCTATTTTTCTCCTACTTTAATCCAATAGATAGGTGATCGACATTTCCTCCCGTATAGGGCCTCGTAAGGTGCCATTCCAATGCTACTGTGGTAACTGTTGTTGTAAGTGAACTTTACCAATGGCAAGTGCTCTTCCTAGTTACCTTCAAAGTCTAGGGCATAAGACCTTAACATATCTTCCAATATTTGAATGGTCATCTCAGACTGCCCATCGATCTATAGGTGATAAGCTGTACTAAGATTCAATTGCGTTCCCATACACTCTTGTAAGCTTCCCTAAAATCTCGAGGCAAACCTCGGGTCCTGATTAGAGACTATGCTTATTGGTGTGCCATGGAGTCTGATTATCTCCCCAATGCACTGCTTTGCAAACTTTCAAACTGGCTTATCCATCTACGTAGGCAAAACGTGTGATGATTTTGTTAGCCTATGCACGGTGACCCAAATTGCATCATTGCCTCTTTGACTCCTGGGAAACCCAGTCATGAAATCCATCGTGACATGCTCCTACTTCCACTCAGGGATGTATAAGGGTTTCATTAGCCTTGCTAGTTTTTGGTGCTCATTTTTCACTCGTTGGCATGTGTCTCACTAAGCTACCTTCCTTGCCACACTTGTCTTCATCCTTGGCCGCCAATAGACTTCTCGAAGGTCTATATAACAAGCTTTGCGAGCTTCACTCAAAATTCTTTGCCTTAAGTCCTTCAGGTTTAGCATGTATATTTTTCCCCAAAATATGAGTATACCAGCGTGTATCTCAAAATCAAATTTCCCAGGCTGGACATGCTCATCTAGCCATAAATGTATTCATTTATCATCCACATATGCCTCTCGTATTTTGTTCACCAAATCCAGCTAAACTACCATGCCAGTAATAAGAACGGATGATTCTTTTGGCACTACACTCACAGTCAGTTGGCTAAAAGCTTCCAACATGTGCCACTTACGGGCCATCAACCTGGCTATAGCAATAGGCACATTCCTACTCAAGGCGTTAGCCACCACATTGGCAAGCCCAGGGTGATATTGAATGGTTCAGTCGTAGTCCTTAAGGAACTCCATCCACCGTCATTGCCTAAGGTTCAGCTCATTTTGTGAGAACACATACTTCAGGCTCTTGTGGTCTGTGAACACCTCAAAGGTTTCACCGTACAAGTAGTGTCTTCATAGCTTCAGGGTATATATCATGGCTGCCAATTCCAAATTATGCATTAGGTAGTTTACCTTGTGCATTTTTAATTGTCATGACCCATTTGCGATTACTCAACCATGTTGCATTAACACACAACCCAGGCCTATCTTCAAGGCATCCGCATACATATTGAACCCTCCTGGCCCACTCGAAGTAGCTAAGACTGGTGCCAAAGTTAGCCTATCCTTGTGCTCCTGGAAGCTTTCCTTGCACTTGGCAATCCATTCGCACTTGACCTCCTTCCATATGGGCTTCGTCATAGGTGCAACTATCTTTGAAAATCCATCCATGAATCTTTGATAATAGCCTGCCAATCCCAAAAAACTTCGCATCTTGGTCATGTATGTCAACTGCTTCCATCCCCAAACAACCTCAATCTTGGTCGGATCCATTAAGATCCTTTTGGTCGAGATCACATGTCTAAGAAACGCAACTTGGGATAGCCAGGACTCACACTTGGAGAACTTGGCATACAATTGATGTTTCCTAAGAGCCCAACTGTAATATCCTAGATTTTCTATTGGACTCAAGTGTAATTTAACTTGAGCCGTAAGTGAAATTTTTAAAAGTTTTGAGACTTAAATATAATTTCTTACAGTTATGAGTGACCGAATTGAGTGCAGGGAATGCCCTGGAACTTAGATATCTAAGAAAAAATGATATGGTATTGAGGAGGTTTCTGAGATAAAATTTATGGCATCGAAAGAAATTGGATCAGAAACTATTCTACCTAGAAAATCAGGAGTAAGAAAAATGAGAATTTTTAAAGAAAAAATATAAAGGCTCTTGGCAGTGTGCCACAAGGCCTTGCAGAGAGGCCTTGCGGCAAGCCTTGTGGCGACGACCTTATGGCAAGGCCTTGCGGCAGTGTGCCCCGAGGCCTTGCGGTAAAGACTTGATTATAGCCACACACCTCAAACATGGTTCATTTAATAAGCGACATGTGTTAGTACTGTGCATCCTTAAGAATCGCGCCTTATAAATACCAAGCTATAGAACATTGAAAAGAACTTCTGATTTAGATAAAATTTTGACACATTAACTGCATTTTTACTATTTTTGTGGATAGTTATGGAGATCCGGTACTGACTTAGGCATCGGAGGGTCGTCGCGGGCAAAGTTTCATGTGAGCCTTCTAACCCATTTTCAAGTGTTAACAGGATAATATCCTTGCAGTGAAGTTAATTCCTTACGACGAGACCTTGTGGCAGAGTTAAATCCTTGCAGCGAGACCTTATGGCGGAGTCAAATCCTTGCAGTGAGATCTTGTGGAGAAGGTAAATCCTTGTGGCGGAGTTAAATTCTTGCGGTGAGACCTTGTGGCGAAGTCAAGTCCTTGCGGTGAGACCTTGTGGCGAAGGTAAATCCTTATGGTAAAGTCAAATCCTTGTAGTGAGACCTTGTAGCGAAGGTAAATCCTTGTGGTAGAGTCAAATCCTTGTGGTGAGACCTTGTGGCAAAGGTAAATCCTTGTGGCAAAGTCAAATCCTTGCGGGGAGACCTTGTAGCGAAGTTAAATCCTTGTGGTGAGACCTTGTGGCGAAGTCAAATCCTTGCGGCGAAACCTTATGGCGAAGTCAAATCCTTGCGGCTAAACATTGTGGTGAAGGTAAATGCTTGTGGCGAAGTGAAATCCTTGTGATGAGACCTTATGGTGAAGGTAAATCCTTATGGCGGAGTCAAATGCTTCCAACAAGACCTTGTGGCGGACTCAAATCCTTCCAGCGAGACCTTGTGGCGAAGTAAAATCCTTACGACGAGACCTTGTGATGAAGACAAGATCCTTGTGGCAAGACAGGTCCTTATGGCAAACACCCTTGCAGCAAGCATCCTTGTGGAAAACTCCCTTGCGACAACTTCTCTCACGACAACCTCACTTCACCCGACACCAAGCTTGAGCAAACCCCACATCATAAATTTAATTGTTGTATTTTTGGTAACAACAATTTGACGTCGTCTATGGGAAACACAACAAAAAGCCAATTTTAACACAAGATGCAGAGAAGGACAAGATCAGCCGATTTGGTGAACTCGCCTAACCCCACCCAAAGGATCATTCATACCAGGATGGGAGCCATAAGAGGCCCCTAGTTGGGTGCACCCTACGGTACCAGAATTTTTAGAAGATCACATTGACAATGAAGTGCTTTTAGGGAACTTTCCTATGCTCAAAAGCAACCAGATCGCCGGACTAGGGGTATGGAGCGTTCAGAATAGGGAGAAGTACACGTAGTTGGATGGAGGAGACATGCTACAGGGCGAGGAAAGAAAGTCCCACATGCAACGCCTGTTAGTCAGAAACAACACTCATTTGAACAGTCTTCAATTCCAAATAGAAATCTTGTAGTGACTTCAGTAACTTTGGGACCCACGGGGATAGCTCCACCCACAATCCTACTCTCAGATTATGAACAATTGCAGAAGAATTTTGAGGAGATGAAACGACATAATGATGAACTCAGGATGAATAATGAGGAGAATATGAGAAGACTACATGGAATCACTGCTTTGCTACATGAACTAATGTAGAACATCTACATTCTCCACAGGGGATAAACTGATACGGGGGGAGAACACCAGAGATCCCCAGACACCCCTCCAAGGACCACACGGTAGGGGATAAGAACCGGAACTCCATGATAGAATAACCAAGTCTCAAAAATGACAGACCCGAGAAGGGAACATGATAAGAGGGCAGGGAAAGCTCTCATGTATAAAGAGACAGCGGAAAGCATCCAGTCAATAGCTCCTTATGTCCCACCTCCTTGCAAAAATGAAGCAGAAAAGGAAACACTCAAGGTGTATGACATCAAACGCCTCATAGAATAAGTGCTAGAGTAGAAGTAGGTAATGATGGTGCCAAAGGAAACTCCCCCGAAGGTGTTTCCTCTATTCGAGGAACTCCAAGGGCAGCCAGTGTAACCAGGGTTCAAGCTGTCACAGCTTTTTGATGTGAATTTATTCACACATTTATTGGTCATAATTGAGTAGTATTTTTAGTATTTTATATGTGTTTTACCTCTAATTGTCTAGTATTTTGAGTTTTCTTTACATATATTTAATTTCTAGTAATTTTTATTGTTTTACAAGAATACTATTTGGTGTTTGAGTTAAAAAAATAAAAAATATATATAATAATAAAAATTATAAAGTTAATTTTAAAATTAATACTATAAATTAATATTACAAAATAAATAAAAATAAATATTATAAATAATTAAAATTAATATAATTAATAGTATATTAAATATTATATTATCTATTATTGTTGTTGCCAAAATACAATAATCTATTTTTAATTGCGGATAGACGCAAGAGTCTTGGGAGTCGTGTCTTCGCTGATGAGAATCTTGACAAGTAATTGGATCTGGTAAAGGTCTAGATCTGATCATCTAATAGAGCTAATGGGCTGATTAGGATATGATCTGGTGGCCCAAAATGATCTTCTGGCCAAAATGATCTGGTGGCCTAAAATGACTAAGTGGCCTTGGTGACTGAGTGGCCTTGGTGACGAGTGGCCTGAAGATGATGAGTGGTCTGAAGATGACGAGTGGCCTTGATGACGAGTGACCTTGGTGACGAGTAGCCTTGGTGACAAGTGGCCTGAAGATGACGAGTGGCCTTGGTAACGAGTGGCCTTGATGACGAGTGGCCTTGGTGACCGAGTGGCCTGAAGATGACGGGTGGCCTATAAAATGGGAGCACCGTTAGGACGCAAACCCTCCGATGTTTAAATCAGATCTCGTGAGAAAATGAGAAAATTGTACTTCAATTACTCAAAATTGCGTACCTTGTGATGAAGGCATGGCCTCATATTTATAGCGGAGGAGAGAGAGAAGACGTGCGAGAATCTCACGACCCATTTCGATGATTTCGCGTCCCATCTAAGAGGGAAAAGGGGAGAGATTGGCCCAAGCCCACTCGACCATGACTGAGTGGGGGGTCACTCGGTTATGACCGAGTGGGGGGCCACTCGGTCATGATCGGGTGGGGGGCCACCCGATCATGCCTTCTTTTGCCCTTTTCCTTGGCTCGATTTTGAGTGGTTTCTGTACCTCAACTTCATTCCAAATTTACACCTTGATTTAGCTCGAATCTCTCAAAACTCAAAACATAAAAGTTGTAGATAATTATCTTATATTTCTATAGGAATTTTAATCAGCTGAATTGGAGATTGTATGAGAAAGTTATGATCAGAAAACCAAAGCAGTGTCATACTCACTCGGCATAACCGAGTGGGTCATGAAAAGTGGGGAAATTGGTCTCCCCATGACCGAGTGAGGGGCCACTCAGTCATAACTGAGTGGGGGGCCACTCGGTTATGCCTTCTTTTTCCCTTTTGTCTTGGTTCGGATCCATCTTCCTTCAATACTTGACTCTGAGCCTTAATAATGCAGGTGTATCAACTTCATGCCCAATTTACACCTTGATTCAGCTCGAATCTCTTAAAACTCAAAACACAAAAGTTGTAGATAATTCTCTTATATTTCTATAAGATTTTGAATCACCTCAATCGGAGCACCTATGAGAAAGTTATGTCCGAAAAACCCAAATAGTGTTGTACCCAATTGACATAATTGAGTGGGCCCTCCCCACTTGGTCTCGGCTCGACTTCTTACTCCTTCGGCTTATTTCCTTGATCTCCTACAACCCGTTGGGCCTTTGGGCTTCATGTCCATGTCTCATGACTTTTTTAGTTCTTGTAATACTCCAAGTTTGCAGGGCATATCAATTGCTCCCTACTCTTTTAGCCGGAAGGCTCGGGTGAAAGAGTATCTTGTCCTGTAAACTTTTAAACATTACTTCTCTTTTAGCTATTTCATCTTCTACACATCCTCTCAAGCTTGTTTTTATACCATGCTTTTAAATTTCTGGGGCTGTAGTGATTTTCAATTCCTTTGCAGAAGTATGAGGTAGATATACTAGTAAGTTCGCTTTCCATAGATGTCTAACTGTGCACCGAACAATGAGTTTGATTTTGCTCCCAGTTATGGTGTTGTGCATAGGACAGTAAATTTGCACTTTCTTTTCCCTTGTTGTCGGGCGGTGAGTAGGACAATGGGTTTGAGTTCATTTTTCCCTCGTTGCCGGGTTGTGAGCAGGGTAACAGGCTTGAATGTACTTTTACCTCCTTGTCGGGCCGTGAGCGGGGCAATGCGTTTGAATGTACTTTTACCTCGTTGCCGGCCTATAAGCGGGACAACGGGCTTGAATGTACTTTTACCTCATTGCCGGGTCGTGAGCGGGGCAACAGGCTTGAGTTTATTTTTCCCTCGTTGCCGGGCCGTGAGCAGGGCAACGGGCTTGAGTTTGTTTTTCCCTCATTGCCGGACCATGAGCGGGTAAACGGGCTTGAGTTTATTTTTCCCTCGTTGCCGGGCCGTGAGCGGGGCAACGGGCTTGAGTTTATTTTTCCTGTAAGCAGAACATAACAAACAAACTTTCACAAAGCAATGTGTGATGAAAATGCTTACATTTTTCGAAATAAGTGAGTACATCCATTGTTTCATTTTAGGTCATATTGTTGCCTCTGAGCACGAAATGTTTAGTTTCTCGTTCTTTAACATAGGCACTCTTCAATGTGTTTGAATTTTGCTCCTAGTTTTCTCTTTGATGGCATTAATGGTGGATGACTGCCTTCTTCTAAGGGCATGTCCTTTCATGGCTTGTCTTGATGGAATATGAGGAGTCCCCTGCCATAGTTTCACCGCTCGAGATGACATGTATAGGCTCATGAACTGGTTCATTGTCTAGAGGTGGATTCTCTCCGTAATCCCTTCCTCTCTCTTGAAATCTCTGATTTGATCTCCCTCACTCTTCCTGTCTATCTTCTCCTCTTCGAGGCTCACTATCTTTGACCTGTATGTACCTTTGAAGATGTCCTTCACAAACTAGCATCTCAATCTAATCTCTTAACTCCCGGCACTGGTGAGTGCAATGACCACGGGTTTTGTGATATCTACAATATTCTTCTCTATTCTTCCCCATGGGATGGTCAACCTTTTTCGGGAATCTAATGAGACCTGACCCTTCGATGGCTGCAAGTATGGTTGACCAAGGTTGGAGAAGTTTGGTGTAATGGTGGAACTGGGGCTAATGTATATCTGATCCCCTAACTCGCCTGAAGTCTTCTTCAACATCGCTTTCCTTTCCTTTTCGTTCTCTACCCTCATTCCCACCTACAGCTCTCATAACTTCCTTATGGAGCACATATTTATTTGCTCTAGTAAAAAATCTTCTAGGGAAGTTGGTGGGTCCAAAGATAATGATTCTTGTAGGGGAGTTAATCGTGTTCCATGTAACATAGCAGACACTGCAATTGCAATTCGTAAATCATGAACTTCGAGGGTGGTGTTCCGAAATCTATCCACATACTGATGTGGATTTTCTTTGTTCCCCTGTCGAATACTGAGCAGGTATGTGGCGTCATTTTTTCTTCGACTATTAATCATAAATGCCTTAACAAATTTCTTTCTGAGTTGACCGAATGAAGAGATAAAGGCGTCAGGTAAACTGTTGAACCATGTTCAGGCATGCCCTGATAGAGTTAAGGAGAAAGCTCGGCACATTATGTCATCGTCCCATCTGTGTAATATTATCAATGACTCATAGCTTTGAATGTGATCATAGGGATCATCCTTGCCAGAATAGGGGGTGATTTGAGGCTTCTTGAATTTTCTAGGCAGTGGCTTATCCAATAAATCTGTAGTAAACAGACATTTTCTGCGTTGTTGCTCCTCCGTGGCTGGGATCAATTTCTTTCATTCAAGTACTTCTTCAACTACCCTTTTCATGTCATCTCATATACTTGCTGTTGTTTGGTTATCATGTCTTGTTGGCGTGCCGACCCCAGTTTCATGGTATCTCCGTCTTTGGGCGCTTCTAGCCCTATTTTCCTTTCATGGGCTCTCATTTCTTCGGGCCATGGCGTGAGGATTCTTCGTTGGTGGTGGTGATCTATCCTCCTGATGAGGAGTGGATCGGGAATGAGAATCGGGAGTGGCCTCTCGATAGGAATCAGCTCCCACCTCTAGCTGAGGCTCAGGTGATGGCATAAACTTTTTCAAGGTATCGGGCAACGTCCCTCTAGGGATCATACCTTGGAGTATACCAGCCATGTCTCAAAGTGCCTGCAAGCCCTCAACGTGTTGTTGTCTCAATGCTTCATACTCTTCCCATGGGACGGTACGCGGTGGCTGTCGTGAAGTCCCCGCGTGATCAGTAGGAAGTGGCCCTGAGCCGATGTTAAGTGGAGGTGGGATTGATTAGTTCCCCACCTGCTGGCTCAAGGAAACCGAGTGATCAACTCCTTGGGGTTGAGCATTATGAAGGGGCAGAAGTGCTCCTTGTGGGTGAGAATCGGGAATAATGGGAGGCGCTCCCTGTTGTTGAGAGTTCCGTGGTGGTAGGTGTGTTTCTATGCCTTGAGAGAGAGTTCGTCGGTGTCCACGGGTGTTTGCCATTCTTAAGTTGACTTTTTATCTTGCATTTCCCACAGACGATGCCAATTGTTGTTGCCAAAATACAACAATCTATTTTTAATTGCGGATAGACGCAAGAGTCTTGGGAGTCGTGTCTTCGCTGATGAGAATCTTGACAAGTAATTGGATCTGGTAAAGGTCCAGATCTGATAATCTGATAGAGCTATGGGATGATTAGGAGATGATCTGGTGGGCTGATGATCTGGTGGCCCAAAATGATCTGGTGGCCTAAAATGACCGAGTGGCTTTGGTGACCGAGTGGCCTTGGAGACGAGTGGCCTGAAGATGACGAGTGGTCTGAAAATGACGAGTGGCTTTGGTGACGAGTGGCCTGAAGATGACGAGTGGCTTGAAGATGACGAGTGGCCTTGGTGACTGAGTGGCCTAAAGATGACGAGTGGCCTTAATAACGAATGGCCTTGATGACGAGTGGCCTTGGTGACCGAGTGGCCTGAAGATGACGAGTGGCCTACAAAACTAGAGCACCGTTAGGACACGGGTGGGGGTCCCCACGCAAACCCTCCGATGTTTAAGTCAGATCTCGTGAGAAAATGAGAAAATTATACTTCAATTACTCAAAATTGCGTACCTTGTGATGAAGGCATGGCCTTATATTTATAGCGGAGGAGAGAGGGAAGACGTGTGAGAATTAGGGCGAGAATCTCATGACCCATTTCAATGATTTCGCGGCCCATCTGAGAGTGTAAAGGGGAGAGATTGGCCCAAACCCACTCGACCATGATCGAGTGGGGGGTCACTCAGTTATGACCGAGTGGGGGGCCACTCGGTCATGATCGGGTGGGGGGCACCCGATCATGCCTTCTTTTGCCCTTTTCCTTGGCTCGATTTTGAGTGGTTTCTGTATCTCAACTTCATTCTAGGTTTACATCTTTATTTAGCTCGAATATCTCAAAACTCAAAACATGAAAGTTGTAGATAATTCTCTTAGATTTCTATAGGACTTTGAATCAGCTCAATCGGAGATTGTATGAGAAAGTTATGATCAAAAAACCAAAGTAGTGTCGTACCCACTCGGCTTAACCGAGTGGGTTATGAAAAGTGGGGAAATTGGTCTCCCCATGACCGAGTGGGGGGCCACTCGGTTATGCCTTCTTTTACCCGACCAAGTGGGGGGCCACTCGGTTATGCCTTCTTTTTCCCTTTTGTCTTGGTTCGGATCCATCTTCCTTCAATACTTGACTCTGAGCCTTAATAATGCAGGTGTATCAACTTCATGCCCAATTTACACCTTGATTCAGCTCGAATCTCTTAAAACTCAAAACACAAAAGTTGTAGATAATTCTCTTAGATTTCTATAGGATTTTGAATCACCTCAATCGGAGCACATATGAGAAAGTTATGTCTGAAAAACCCAAATAGTATCTTACCCACTCGGCATAATCGAGTGGGCCCTCCCCACTTGGTCTCGGCTCGACCTCTTGTTCCTTCAGCTTATTTCCTTGATCTCCTACAACCCGTTGGGCCTTTGGGCTTCATGTCCATGTCTCATGACTTTTTTAGGTCTTGTAATACTCTAAGTTTGCAGGGCATATCAATTATATTATTTATAAATATTATATATTATATTATGTATATATATTATATATGTGTGTGTGAAGTGGCATGAAGTTGGATTTAGGGGCATATATGTTATATATTATTTTATTAAATTAAGTTGTGTGAATGTGGAGTCTTAGGGCTATGCTTGAGCCTTGCATACATATATATTATATATATAATATTAAGAGATGGATTTGGCAGAGACTGGGAGGTAGCTGCGGCGCATGGAAGGAACGGATTTGGCAGAGTCTTAGGCGGTAGAGAGTTTAATGAATTGGTGGTTGCGGCGAAACCGAAGGCATGAAGGATTTGGGAAGCTTGCAACAGTGCACGCAACATACGGGCCGTGGATCCAAGGGAATTTCTGCTTTGCTTTTTCCTTCAATTTATTCTATTAATGCTTTCACTATTATTTTAGGTTTTAATTAATTCCGTCATGAACTAATTTGTTAAACTAAGGCCATGTATTGGCCGAAACTATGATGATGCATTTTTATAATTTTATGTGATTGAATAAATTGGGTTATGTTGAGTTGTGTGGTATTAAATTTAATGCTTGTACATAATTGACCACTATTTACATGATTTGATGCCTAATCTTGAGACCAAAAGGAGATAGTTTGGAGATTGCATCGTAGGTACCATACACCATAAAGTAAAATCGACTAGAAATAGAACTCGGTTTCTTTGTGCGGCTTTTAGTGATATGCTAGGAATTTCACAAATTGTAATGCGTTTTCATTTAATTAAACTTTCATAGAAATATAGGAAGTTATTAAATGAGAATAGACTCGTTATAATCCAGAAATAGGGTAACGAATGCTTTAGGAGATTTCGCCGTCACATACTCTATTTACCAATTCATTTGCATAAAAATATATGATTTGCATTGCATAGCTAGGTTCATACATGTGCCTTGGTTATTAAAATTCACTTATTTCTTTGATTCAAGTTGCCTTCCAAATTAATTTAATTTTATTAATCTAATTAATTAATTTATTTTTTTCTATTCTTTATTAAATCTGGAATTTTTTATTATCTAAATAATAAAGAAAGTTTAAAAATTTCGTACTTGAAATCTTTCCTCGTGGGAACGGTA
Organism: Diospyros lotus; assembly: GCF_014633365.1. Taxonomy (NCBI): domain Eukaryota; kingdom Viridiplantae; phylum Streptophyta; class Magnoliopsida; order Ericales; family Ebenaceae; genus Diospyros; species Diospyros lotus. Next base: position 32,912,487 of record NC_068343.1, on the reverse strand, counting down.
TTCTTACTTACTATTATATTACTTGCTCGACCCATACACTTGCAGTATATTTTAGGGTGATTAAGTTTTTGGCGCCGTTGCCGGGGAAAGTATTCTTCAATATCAAATTAAAACTTTTTCTTTATTAATTTAGATTGTATACTTTTTTTTAAAAATTTTTATTATTATTATTTTTTATTTTTTTCTCATTTTTTGCCTATCTTACATTGTCTTGTTTTACATTGTAGGCTAAGTTGGGGAATGTCAATGTTGTTTATTCTAATTTCAATTCTGCCAATAATTGTGATTGGTATGAGAATGCTCACTTGGGTTCTGATTGTATGCAGGTTGAGCAAGCTTGGTTTATTTTGAATATACTTAGCTCACCGAAGGTAAGTCGCCTAGTGGTAATTTGGTGCTGATGACGATTAGTTGGCCTAGGATCACTAGAAGATTCGATGGCTATGCTTGCAGGCTCACCTAGGTCCCTCGTTTAAGTCTAGTGCTATGCCTTTTAGCTGGACTGGACTCCTTAGTTGATCTGGCGCCTAGGCCTCTTGCAAACTAAGATGTCTAGTAGGAATCCTACGTTGGACCACTGGCCAAACCCAGGTTCCCTGAGGTAGACCAGTCATAGGAAGACGTGGAAAGAGGTGGAGCAACCGTATGACAGTTCTGATGTGATTGCTGCTCACCAAAGTTAAGTCGCTCGGTTGTGATTTGGTGTCAATGACCTCTAGCTGGCCCAAGATCGCCAGATGATCCGATGCCTATGCTCGCAAGCTCACCCCGATTCCTTGTTTGAGTTCGGTGCTATGACTTATGGCTAAACCTAACTCTTTGGTGGATCTAGTGCCTAGGCCTCTCGATAAACTCGGACACCCTGTAAGAATCTCAGATCAGATAGTGGGCCAAACCCAAATCCCTCGAGGTAGACCAACCTTGAAAGATGGACATGAAGGACACAAAAGCTGACGTGCCATGATCTGTCTCGGGATCACCAAATTCTTCGACGCCTATGCCCGTAGGCTGACCTGGATCGCTTGATTGAGTTCGGTGCTATGCCTCCAAGCTAGACCCGACTTCTCGGCTAATCTGGTGCCTAGGCCTCTCAGCAAGCCCAGACACCTAGCGGGAATCGACATCGGACCCTATCCTTGAGGGCCGGATCGCCAAGAGATAATCTAGTGCCTATGACCCAGGACAGATGTAGGATCTTTAGGTATTCTGACACCTATGCCTGCAGGTTCACCCGAATCCTTTAATTAAGTCCGGTGCTATGCCCTTAAGCTAGGCTCGACTCCTTGATCGATCCAATGCCTAGGCCTTCCGGTAAATTCGAATGCCCAATGAGAATCCCGTATCAGACCTTAGACCAAACATAGATTACCTATGGTAGACGTGCCTGAAAGAGGAAGGCGGACGCTCCCAGAAGGTTCTCCACTCATACAGTATATGTTTACCCTCAAGATGTCTCATGAACGCTCGATGATGAGACGCCCCCGAGCCAGAACACTTAGAAAACTCGAGGTTATAGTAGAGTGGGGGGCAATTGTTGTACTCAAAAAATCAGAAGCAAGAAAAATGAGAATTTTTAAAGAAAAAATAAAAAGGCTCGCGATAGTGTGCCACAAGCCCACTTGCGGCAGTGTGTCGCTAGCCCCATTTGTGGCAGCAGCCTTGCGGCTAGCCTTGTGGCGGCGACCTAGTGGCAAGGCCTTGCAGCAGTGTGCCACGAGGTCGTGCGGTAAAGACTTGATTACAACCACACACCTCGAACATGGTTCATTCAACAAGCGACACGTTTAGTACCATGCATCCTTGAGAATCGGGCCCTATAAATACCCAGTTGCAGGACATTTAAAAGGACTTTCGATTTTGGTAAAATTTTGACACATTGACTGCATTTTTACTAACTTAGTGATCGGAGGGTTGTTGCGGGCAAGGATTTTTGTGAGGCTTCTAACCCATTTTCGAGTGTTAACAGGACAATATCCTTGTGGTGAAGTCAAATCTTTGCGGCAAGACCTTGTGGTAGAGGTAAATCCTTGCGGTGAGACCTTGTGGTGAAGATAAATCCTTGCAACGAAGTCAAATCCTTGCGGCGAGACCTCGTGGTGATGGTACATCCTTGTGGCGAAGTCAAATCCTTATGGCGAGACCTTGTGGCGAAGTCAAATCCTTATGGCGAGACCTTGTGGTGAAGGTAAATCCTTGTGGCTAAGTCAAATCCTTGTGGCGAAGTCAAATCCTTGCGGCGAGACCTTCTGGCGAAGTCAAATCCTTATGGCGAGACCTTGTGGTGAAGGTAAATCCTTATGGCTAAGTCAAATCCTTGTGGCGAGACCTTCTAGCGAAGGTAAATCCTTATGGCGGAGTTAAATCCTTGCGGTGAGACCTTGTAGCAAAGGTAAATTCTTATGGCAAAGTCAAATCCTTGCGGTGAGAGCTTGTGGCGAAGGTTAATCCTTGTAGCGAAGGTAAATCCTTATGGCGGAGTCAAATCCTTGCATCGAGACCTTGTGATGAAGGTAAATCCTTGTGGCAGAGTCAAATCCTTGTGGTGATGGTTAATCCATGTGGCGAAGTTAAATCCTTGCGGCGAGACCTTATATCGAAGTTAAATCCTTACGGCAAAACCTTGTGGCGAAGGTAAATCCTTGTGGCAAAGTCAAATCCTTGCGGTGAGACCTTATGGCGAAGTTAAATCCTTGTGATGTGACCTTATGGGGAAGATAAAATTCTTGCGAGAAGAGTCTTAAGGAAAAGGAGCTCAAGGCAAGATCCTTGTGGCGAGATAGGTCCTTGTGTCAAACACCCTTGTGGTGAGCATCCTTGTGGAAAACTCCCTCGTGGAAACTTCTCTCACGGGAACCTCACTTCACGCGACACCAAGCTTGAGCAGGCCTCGCATAATACAATTTAATTGTTGTATTTTTGGCAATAATAGAAACAATTTTCGGACAGCTGTGTTTCAGGATGAAAAATTGAATGACTGTAAGGGACCTCCAGGAAGTCAACGGAACCCTAAGGGGGCTTTGATTTTACGTAAAGATAAACCCTAAGGTGTTTTCGGGGTGAAACAATAGCCCAGTGAGGACACTGGGGCAAAATCATCCTTATCGAGTAAAGGTTGGAATTATTATTTTTGGACTTTTAGTGTTGTAATGCAAATTAATTTGATGATTGAGGATGTAATTGCAATTAGAGAATTATCCAAGGGTGTGTTTGATAACATTTAGTTGGAAAGAAAAGCATTTTCCAACTTACATGGAAAACAAAAACCATATTTCCCCTAGATGGAATTTTTCATGGAAAAGAGGTAAAAACATGCTTTAATGATTGTACTATGGAATTCAATTCCATGGAAAATATAATGTGTCAAACACCAAAGATGGAATTCAACTCCTTGGATGTGACATTTTCCATGTATTTTTCATGCTATCAAACACACCCTAAGCGAAAAAGAGATGAAATATGGATCTAAACGTGTAATTTCTCTATTATTGTGGTGTAATATATAGTTTTATATATATGTATATGTGTGTGTGCGTGTGTAATGGCCATGCCTTGCAAGATTCATGGCTGCCAATGGAGGGATTTACACGTAATAGGGAATGGCTAGGGCAGTGAGGAGAGTCAGAGCATGGCTTATAAATAGAGGAAGAGATTGAGGGATTTGGAGAGGTGAAGAAGAAATGGAAATGAAGAAGAGAGAAAACAAGGGCCGAGAATGGCAGAGAGAAGCAAGCAGCGATGGCGATAAAGGTTGGACGGCTAGCTCGGCAGAGAGGGTGGCCGGCCAATGGTCGGTGATGGGTGACTAGAGGTAGCCGTAACAACAAGAGCAACCATAGCATTGAGCATGCGACGATCATGGCCGAGAGAAGCAAGCTGCGAATAGCGGCAGTTAGCGGCCGCCAATGATCCAGCAAGTAGTGGTTGTGGCTGGTACAATGGTCAATGAGGGAAGCGACAACTAACGTGGGTGGAGGTGGTCGGCTATGGTAGTTGTGCGTAGGAAGCAGGAAGCAGGGGAAGGAGAAGAATAAGAAGAAAAAAAGAAAAGAAGAAAGGAAAAAAAGAAAAGAAGAAAGAAAAAGAGGAAAAGTGAAGAAAAATAGGAAAAAATAGGGGAAAAGTCTCCAAAAAATTATAGGAATTAATTTGAGCCTAGACGAGCTTGCCCTAAGCTAGAAAATTATTTGGACACGTATTTCGAGATCAGGACATGCATACTGAGGAAGCCTGAGAGGTTAAGTCAAGGTGAGTGATTTTTCTCAGAAATTATTTTTACGAATTGTTGTAGTGAAAAAATTGGTATAATGTTTGAGGAATTATTTGGTGTGGAAATAAAGGAAAATTGAGGAAAAATAGGAAGAAATAGAGAAAAGTTATGAGAAAATTAGAAAAAATAGAATATTGATATCCTTGAATAAATATGATGGCTAGGGTATGTTGAGGTTCCGAATTGAGTATGTTAAAAGTCTAGCACAAGAATTAAGATATTCTGAGATACGCTCAAGGTAAGTGATCCTACCAATAGAAATCCAGTTTCATGCAAATGTTCTTTATATCATGATGTCATATCTTGGTATGTTATGCATCACGTAGAGTGCATTTACATTTTTTGATGAGGAAATACGCATATGTGCACGATGAGATTTTCAGTCATATGTAGTATGGGTTTGGGATCAGGGACTGGCGTCGTTGCTCTACCAAGGGTGCACCCATACACCTTGGCCTGACAGGGAGGCTATAAAAATGGTTGGCAGCAGTTGGGTGTGGTCGACCCAAACATAGAGTAATAATGAGATGTTGCATTGCATGCAAGTATTATTTTTAAATGATGTACCCTTACTTAGATGATTCAACATCTAATGTGAGCTATGCCGCTGAAATATTTTAACGTTCTAGATGGAGATTGTAGCAGAAACAAGGATGAATGAGGCATGACATAGGAATTGATTCAGAGCCTAAAAACTCTACTTGGAGGTTTAGGGAATAATGATTTGTAGATCTAGAGATTATTAATTTCGAGATTTAGAAACTATCGGTTAAGGATACTAACTGAGAAGATCATTTTGAATGAAGGGTAAGAGATTATCTCGAACAGTTTTGGGTGACATTGGAGAACCAGTGATTGAGGATTTTTTGGATGACATAGTTATATGATTAACGCAATGCTGAAGAGATGAATATCTTATGATTTTGAGGTACGACTCGAATCATAGTGTAACCTCTTTGGAAGGATTTTTAAGTGAACAGCCTTAGTGGTTTCTTATTTGGGATGTATTGATAAATTATGATGGGTGTGCCATACCTTGATGAGATAAGTGAGAGGCTAAAATTGCTAGGAGAATTTGCCAAAATGGTATAGAAAATAAGAATGGCTTGTTGTGGGAAGCCATTGTAAATCTTGAGGTAGAGGCTTTTTGTGTGAAGTAACCATTCTGCTATGGAGACAATCAGATGTCGAGGTCTTGGAAAGCACTACAGGTTATGATTGGGCTAGACCTAAGTTTTGAGGGACCAAGGTGATGTGATAGAACCCTTAACTTCTTGTGACAGTCTAAAAGCTTATGAATCCACCTGGTGATGTCAAGTGGTATCTTGTGGCATAATGACTAAATAAGTAATGCTACTTATGGTTAAAAGAATCCTAGTATGTTTATGGCTAGAGTTGATTTATCCAATAGGGCCTCATGTGTAACGCCCCATATTTTCAATCCACAAGGTGGCTATGTTTAACGTTTACAACACCTCGGCAATATTGGAAATCATTTATCAACAGAAGCAAGAACCGAACTTGAGAGCTTAAATAGTTAGGATTTCCATGAGTTATTAAGGATGCATACATATGCTTAGGTGACTTCCAAGTATCTTAGCAACTGTTCACAATAGACCACTACGACATAATTGTGACATCACGAACACATGTATACCCACACACAAGTAGAAGTAACACCAAACACAACCCTTCAATTTTAAGAAGTACCCATCCAAACAACAGTTATTCCCCAACCACAGCATAACCTTCTCAAGATCAAAGAAATAAGTGCAACATACAACTCCCCCACTCTTATAAGGTTTAATAGTACATCACTTAAGACATATGTTTACAGTACTTTAAGTTATATACAATGGAAATTAAGTCTCAGCCACCTCCTTTCCGATTCTTCTGCTTGTCTCCCCAGTACCTGACACAGTTATCATACTTGGAATGTGGAATGTTCCAGGGGTATCAAACACCCAAGTTAGATATTGACATCTAAATGAGATGGTTCAAAGGTGGTAATGCGTGCAGATGTAAAATGCAATGTGAGAATGACGTCTCCTCAAACACCTTAGTTCACAAGGCACATGATTGGATTTGGATGTCCTTAGCCCCACCGAGGGCACCAGATTCCTTCCCCAAATCACCACACCCGCCTCATCAACCATCCACAACACCGAAGATGCATGCAAGAACGAAGAAATATGCTTTAACAAAGAGAAGCATGAAGTGTAAGCCACAATCATCACACAAATGAACCAAAATATGACCAATATGGAGTTTGTTGGATGCAAGAACCTCTCACCTTTTCGGTTTACCTTTCGGAGTTATTGTTCACAAGGTATCGGCTTTGGTTTTGCTGCAGTTTCAGAAGTTTCATGTCACCAAATCAAAATATTTTTATATAGGGTTGTAGGTAATTAAAAGGGGAGTATTATATAAAAAAAATTAGGGAAAAAGGGCTTTTCATGCAACTGCATGGGCCGCTAGAAGGGTGGCCATGCGTGGCCACTAGCAGTAGTCTATGGCGCGTGCGTTACACGCGTCGCTGCCTCTTCTGCTGGATTTTCGGGCTGCCATTTAAAATGGCCATATCTCCCTCATCCGAGCTCCGTTTTGCTTTCTGTTTGAACCTACAGACTCCTTGTTTAGTGCTCTACAAGATTATCTAGAGAAATCAGACTTACCTTAAAATTTTTCTGGCAGTTGTAGGTGTTTTCCGGTGGCTGTCCATTTTCTGATAACCCTCTCGTTCTCCTCCGTGTTTCACCCTTTTTCTCTTCTACTTCTTCCAGAATTTCCCCCTTTATAATTCTCACCTTCACACCCCTCAATTTGGCCAAATTTTGGCTCAAAGTTGGCTTGGAATGAATTTTGGTTGAGTAGCTATGGTTTATATAGATGTTTTCGGCCAATAGGATGCTTCCACACCTTAGGAGCAGTTGGAAGCCTTTGATTGGTTGCTTCTTGATATTTTTGAGAGAGATTTTTAGCTAGTTTCCCAATATTGTTGTAAGGTTTCCACAAATTTACACTTTCACCCTTAGGTTTCTAAAAACTCACTTTGTCCGCTTGGAATGCCATCCTTTTGTTTCAAAAATATTTTAAGGCCTCTTCTAGGATCCTTTACCCTTGAGTGTCGATCGTTGACTAAAAACTATTCTCCAAATAGTTTTTAGGAAATTACATTTTATCCCTCATATCCAAGAATTACCCCTTTTGCCCTCAGGATTTTCCTCCTTTCCTTAGATTTATGAAAATGAACAAATCCTATAAAGAGTCCGGGTATTACATCATGACATCAGGATTGATTGAAAGAATTGATAACTGACCCAAGGACGTTATGTGAAGTAAATACCATAAAGAGGCAAGACTTACAAGATGAAATCCAAGTTTGAGATGAGACTACTAATACATGTAAATATTTTGGATATAGGAATCTCTAAATCTATGTTATGCATTTGAGATAGGCTGAACATGTGGTCGAGACAAGGATATGAAACTTGTAAGGGGTTACAGTTGCCCAGTCCAGTGTTAATCAGGAATGTGTCAACACGGTGATGAACCCAGATGGAAATTCCAAATATGGCATGAGTTAGAACAAGGGGTATATCCTAAAGAAAATCTGATGGATGGACTTCCTAAAGCATTATGACTATGATGTAAAGTCTTCCCAGTGAAAGCCAACATAATGACAAGTGTCTTAAATAGAAGAATGAGTCCTACAACTAAGTGAAGTGAGAATTCCATATTTGTGACTAAGGTAATCTTTAGTGAATAATAGTTGATGATATTTAGTAATTGCTAATGTATTGTTTGAGGAAAGGTTATATCTGCAAGATTGACAGTTAGCTGAGTCCAATTGGATCAGATAGATGTTGGATATAAAACTTAAGTTTTTGTCAATAGGTAATGAAATAAGGATGCAAATCATTTTTATGAATAAGGTTAAGTGTTGATTTGATCGCTCGATAGCTATAAATGCTACAATTTAAAAATACCCTAGCATATGAGCAATATGCGAGAATTAACCACAAGGTTGATGGTAGTGAAAAATAATAGCTAGTGAACTACGACGACATTAGAGCAGATGTGACTACCAATGAATGGTGTAAATTTGATTGAGGTAAAGGATATTGAAGGAAACCAAGAAGAATCAAGAATTTCTCATGGATTAGTCAGATATCCTACGGATACCCAAAAGTAATGAGGAAAGATTAGCCAGATTAATGTCCTAAAATGACCTATGAGGTTCAGGATACCCTAACTTTGAAAAGAAACTCTTTGTGGTCATAATAATGGAAATGTCAAAGAAGACAAGATAATCATTTGAGAATATCAAGAAAATGTGTCAGTTATTAACTAAGGAGCCAAGAAAATGAAGATAATCATTACGCATGATGGGATTCGAGGTCAAAGGTCAGTTGTGAACTAAAAAGAAAGTTAATTTGGGTGTCCATGTAGACGACGAAGCTATGACAAGAAATAATTTGGAGATGTTTTAATGAAACTGAAGCAAGGTTAGTACATTGGCATAACCATGATAGTTAAGATTTATACTATAGGTTCAATGTCATGGCACATGTATAATTAAGCTATGATATATGGATCTAAGATCAAGATAGAGGATCTTGTAAGGTAGGATCAATTTTAACAAAAGAAATCAAGTGATTCAAAAATATGACTATAACCGATTAGCATGAGATGATGCCTTAAGGACTAAGCATTTGATTATGTCAACAACAGATAATATCTGAAAGAATTGAGTGTTAATTTGAGGATCAAAGGATGTAAGAATTAATTTGATAACATAGAATGTTATTTTAAGAATCACTTCAAAAAATGTGATGAACTTGAATTTGGATGTTTTAGCAAATTGTGGTGATTGAGGAAAATATGGGACCTACAAATTATTGTTATTCGTTAGATGTGAAAATTGGATTGTGGGTTGGCTTGACAACCAAGAAAGTTATATATATAAATTATCGTAAAAAAAAAAATGATAGAAGAGGGAATCGTTGCAGCTCTGGGAGATGGGTGAGGAGCTTTAGCATAACGATAGCACCATAGGTGCATAACCTATAACAATGGACCTGAGTCTAAGGACCAAGGCAGAGGATTGGTGGTTGGCTCGCGACGAACAATGACCAGAGTAGCCACAATGAAAGGACTGTAAGCTGGCTCACTGCAGGGGTACAAGACCCAAATAGACAGAGCAACACAGTATACTACAGGAGATGACCAGGTGTTAAAGTTTGGGTAGCATTGTGGATGTTATGTTAAGGCTAGAATTCAACCTTCCAAGAAACTAGAGCGATGTGGTGAAGATGATCCATCATGAGTGGTATGCCAAAAAGGCTACAATAGTCAAAGGGAAAAGTATGAGGAAATCTACCTAGTGCTAGTAATGATGGTATAGGCAAAAGCCTTACCTATACGATAAGATGATTAAAGAGTTGAATATGAGGTAGCAATGGTAGGCGGAGCTTCCTTAAGGACAATATCAATGTTATGTCACCCGGAGCAAGCCAATGAAGTGGTTGATGCATTAAGTGAGAATGTGCCTACTAATATAATCGGGTTAATGGCCTATAAACGACATTTGATAGAGGCTTTTAGCCTATTGATAATGATGGTAGTATCTATCGACTTGATGAAAAAGCCAATGGTTATAATTTGTTCTCACAGGATTATTCAAAATAAGGTAACGAGGTATGTTCTTCCCTAGTTATTTGATCAGTCAGATGTTAATTTCAAGGATGAAATTTTGAGATTTAGAATATATGAAAAATTTTGAGGTTGAAATTTTTCTAAGAGGGGAGAATGTAATATCCCAGATTTTCTAAAGGACTCAAGTGTAATTTAACTTGGGCAGTAAGTGAAATTTTTAGAAGTTTTGAGACTTAAGTATAATTTCTTACAGTTATGAGTGATCGAATTGACTATAGGGAATGTCATCGAGCTTAGATATCTAAGGAAAATGATATGGTATTAACGAACGTTTCGAGATAGGATTTATGGCATTAAAAGAAATCGAATCAAAAATAGTTTTCTGTGCAATTGTGTTTTAGGCTGAAAAATCGAATGACTGTAAGGGTTTTTTGGGAAGTCAACAGAACCCTAAGGGGGCTCTGATTTTACATAAAGATTAACCCTGAGGTGTTTTTGGGGTGAAACAATAGCCCGGTGAGGACACTGGGGTGAAATCGTCCTTATTGAGTAAAGCTTGGAATTATTAATTTTGGACTTTTAATGTCGTAATGCAAATTAATTTGATGATTGAGGATATAATTGCAATTAGAGAATTATCTAAGTGAAATAGAGATGAAATTTGGATCAAAACGTGTAATTTCTCTATTATTGTGGTGCAATATATAGTTATATATATATGTATATGCATGTGTAATAGCCATGCCCTGCAAGATTCATAGCTGCCAGTGGAGGGATTTACACATAATAGGGAATGGCCAAGGCAGTGAGAGAGTTAGAGCATGGCTTATAAATAGAGGGAGAGATTGAGGGATTTGGAGAGGAGAATAAGAAATGGAAATGAAGAAGAGAGAAAACCAGTGTCGAGAATGGTAGAGGAAGCAAGCAGCGATGGAGGGAGAGGCTGGACGGCTAGCTCGACAGTGAGGGGGGCCTACCAATGGTTGGTGATGGGTGGATGGAGGAGGCTTCAATAGCAAGCGTGACCATAGCTACAAGCATGTCATGGTCATGGCCGCGAACAGTGGTAGTGGGTGACCATGAGCAATCCAGCAAGCAACGACGGTTGTCGGTGAGGCGACTGGTTAGGGAAGCTGTGATCGGCGTGGGGGGAGGTGTCGACTATGGTAGGTGTACGACAGCTGGGCATGGTGGCTATTCATGCAGGAGGCAAGGAAGAAGAAGAAGAAGAAGAAGAAGAAGAAGAAGAAGAAGAAGAAAGAGAAAGAAAAGAAAGGGGAAAAAGAAAAAATGAAGAAAAATAGGAAAAAAAATTATGAAAAAATCTCTGAAAAATTCTAAAAAATTCTATGAATTAATTTGGGCTTAGAGGAGAATGCCCGAAACTAAGAAATTATCTGGGCACTCATTTTGAGGTTAGAGCACGTATATCGAGAAAGCTTGAGAGACTAAGTCAAGGTGAGTGATTTTTCTCAAAAAATATTTTTACGAATTGTGGTAGTGGGAAAATTGGGATAATATTTTTCTGCATCACTCACCCTGTATTGTCACTTTTTATCCTCTTTTTCTAGTTATAACAAAGATTATTTAGCAGCTTAAATCATCAAAGAAAAGGGTGAGGCATTTAGACTCATCAGTGCATGACTGTTATCGTAGCAGAAATTTATATTTTTCGGGTAAGTCCAGGTTGATTCACATGGAGATTACTCATGGAAGGAGATAATCACATCAATTCAATTAGCTTAAAGAATATGAGAATTGTTTAAACTGATGGGAATTATCCGGTATCTGGATATGGAGAAATCTTGGGTCAAGACAATTCAAGTGCCAAGCTCAATTGATTCCCATATAGCTTTCTTAAAAATAACAGAATGTTTAGATTGCTTGAGGTTTAGCCATTAATGGCACTACCGAGATAATGATAACTCTGGTTCTAGTAATCCCCATACATGGTATGGAGGATTCTATGTTACGCAGCTATCATAAATCAGTGTGTAAATAATGTTTTGCAAAGATGATCATTCGGCCTTAGGTATGAGAACGTTTCCAGGTTAAGTAACCTTCATACATGGCATGAAGACTCTAGGTTAGGCATACAAACCAATCCAAGCCTAAAGTTTTAAATGAAGAACAACTCTCAAGCTCTCTAAGTTCTGTTATTGAACATCTGAAGTGCCACTACCTTAGGTAATCAAAGGCTTTGGACACTATCCTTTCCTTGCCCCAAGTTTAGAGTTAGCCACACATCTTCATGGAAAAGTAACTTAAACTAAACTCATCTGGTATGAACAAAAAATGAAAACGAATAGCAACAATAACCGTAAAATAAACTACTGTTGTATTGAATGCTGAAGAAAAGAAAAAGAACTATAACTGATAATGAACTTGTAGTAAACTAAAAGAACAAATGATGAACAAGAATTAAAGTACGTGTTTAAAGGTACAGACAAACATGTAGAATGCAAAGACTACTCTACTGATTCCTATCTAATTCTAAGCACAAAAAGTGATTTTTGTTGTTGTCCCTATTGTCTTGATTTCAAGGAGGATCATCCCTTTTTAAACTTATCGCACATGAGGAGGGGGAGCACTTGGTGAAAAGTTATCCAAAAAGTTGAATGGATTTATCGCTTGTGCCACCGTGTTCATTTGCGCTTTTTAAGGCTTTCTTCGAGGTTTCATTTAAATGAGTGGGAGAAGACATTCAAATGACCTGGTTGATTTGCTTAAGTTGCTTACATCATTCGAATGAGTGCAAGGCTCATTCAAATGAATTTCCCTTGCACTGTTCATTCCTGCGTTGATTTCCTTTGTCATTCGAATGCAATAGTAACTTCACCCGAATGAATTTTTGATTTTTGCTTTCTATTTTCTTCTATGCATTCGAATGAGCTTGGCTACATTTGAATGGGGTATTTTTCATCCGAATGGACTTGGCTTATTCGAATGACCTTGACTTCATTGGTTCACATCCGAATTGCTCTATCCTCATTCGAATGAGTACTCGGTGGTCTTCTCATTCGAATGACTGCAAGGTTCATTCAAATGAGTTTCCTTAGCTGCTTCTTTTTCTTTTCTTCTTGAGTTGCTCATCTTCATTTTACTATACTCAATCATGCCCCAAATGAATTATTTTTTATCACTGATCCATATCTCCTATTGAATCTTGCAAACAAGTATTTTATTACATTTTATTTCATTAAATTGGTTATGGATCAATAAAATTATGGCAAAATTTTGATGTTTTTGATCATCAATCATTTTGAGGAATTATTTAGTGTGGAAACAAAGGAAAATTATTGAGGAAAAATAAGAAGAAATAGAGGAAGGTTATGAGAAAATTAGGAAAAATAGAATATTGATATCTTTGGATAAATATGATGGCCAGGGTAGTTTCGAATTGAGTACGTTAGAAGTCTGGCACGAGAATCAAGATGTTCTAAAATACGTTCAAGGTAAGTGGTCCTACCAAAATAAATCCAATTTGATGCAAACGTTCTTGATATCATGTTGTCATGTCTTGGTATGTTATGCATCACGTAGAGTGCATTTACATTTTCTGATGAGGAAATACACATATGTGCACGATGAAATTTTCGGTCATACGTCGCATGGGTTTGGGATTAAGAACTTGCGCTGCTGTTCTGCCAAGGGTGTACCCATACACCTCGGCCTGGAAGAGAGGTTGTAAAAATAGTGGGCAGTAGTTGGGTGTGGTCAACCCAAACATAAAATAATAATGAGATGTTGCATTGCATACGCACATGATTTTTAAATGATGTTCCTTTACTTTGATGATTCAGTGTCTAACGTGGACTATGTCCTTGGAATATTCAAATGTTCTAGATGGAGATTATAGTAGAAACAAGGATGAATGAGGAATGAAATGACACTTAGCAAAGTGCATGATGTATTGATTGTATGTTATATAGCCTATGTATTTAAGTTATGCTATTTTGAATTCTGAACATTTTGAAGAATGATGATGTATAACCTTATTATTTGTTAATGTTAAAGTTAAGGTTCGATTCTAGCTTTCGCATTTGATGTTTACGATGATTCTCATTCGAGATAGATGAACGAAAATTTTGGGATGAATATGAGGAATGATATGGTTTATATTAGTTTTGAAAGAAAAAAATTTATTATCCCAGAATTATCCTAAGTTATAACATGCCTAGAAAACGGGGTGTTACACCAGTACTATTCTCAAGTGCTTCTCATGCTCACTCTCATTTGAAGAATATATCAATATATCATCTATAGACACGATCACGAGTTGATCTAAAGTAGGGTGCGAACACCCTATTCATAAGATCCATAAACGCTGCTGGAGCATTCGTTAATCTGAATGGCATTACGAAATACTCAAAGTGGCTATACCTCAACCGAAATGCCGTCTTCGAAATATCATTTGGCTTGATTCTCAACTGATAATATCCGGATCTCAAGTTAATCTTTGAGAACACCTTTGCTCCTTGTAACTGATCAAACAACTCATTAATTCTCAGGAGTGGATATTTATTCTTTACTGTGGCCTTGTTTAATTAACAATAGTCAATGCACATCCTTAGACTACCATCCTTCTTCTTTACAAATAGTACCGGCATTCCCTATGGTGATGTACTCGGCCTGATGAACCCCTTATCGGTCAGTTCCTACAACTGACTCTTTAGTTCTTTCATCTTCGTTGGAGCCATCCGATATGGTGGGATTGATATTGGTTGGGTTCCTAGCACTAGCTCAATTGAGAATTCAATCTCCCAAGGTGGAGGTAGTCCCGATAATTCTTCCAAAAATGCATCCTCATACTCTTGCACCACTCATACCTTATTTAGTTTTGGTACATCTTTCTTTTTCAACTGAGCATAAGCTATATATCCATGAGCTCCTCAGCTCAACAACTTCACTGCCTTCATTATCGAAATCATTTTTCCAACCTTGAGGTCACCTTGCCCCCGAAACTTGACCCACCCTCCCTCAAGTTTTCTTATAGTCATTATTTTTCTTCGACAATCTATATTAGCGTCATACTTGGATAGGAAGTCCATCCCTAAGATTATGTGAAAGTCATGTACTTCTAACAAAATCAAATTAGCCTAAAACTGAACATTACTCAGACTAACTTTGCATCCTCTTACCATTTCTAAGGACTTCATACTTTTACCGATAGGTGTCGAAATTATCATTGGAAAACCCATCAGTTTGGTTTCTACTCTCAAACTCCCAACCAATGCATGCGACATAAATTAATGCTTTGACCCAAGGTCAATCAATGTGTGCACAAGGGTTTCCAATATAAGGAGCATACCTTGGATGACCGTTGGATTTGTACCCATGTCTTCCTTTGTTAGGTTGAAAATGCATCCCTGACGAGTCCCACGAGCTTCTCCTGATTTTTTAGCTTGCCCGTCCTTCAGCCTCTTCGGATAGTTCCTTGTGAAGTGTCCAGGTTGTTCGCACTGGAAGCACACAATCTTCCTCGAGCCTTTCATTGGAGGTGTTTCTTTCCCCCTGGGATAATTTTTTTTATATGCCCTTCTTCTCCACATGAATAGCAACTAGATGTTCCAGCCAAGCCTTTTCTCCCTGAATGGCTTTTCTTGCATTTGGGTCATTGCTTGCTACTCTGGGGGTTTTTATTTCCAGACTTCTGCTCCGTGTTCCCCTTCGTTTCTTTAGACTTTAACAACTTCACTCATAGAAGGTTTCTCTCTGTCGTCAAAGCTGTAATACCCTTGATGAGTCATGATAAATTTTGTCATTTAAGAGAATTTTGGTCTATGAAAAATTCCACAATTGCTCTTGAATTAAAGAAAATGCCATGATATATTGGATGTCTTAGGAGGGGCAAAATGGTAATTTGAAATTCCATCCCAAAGGAAGATAAATTATTTTTGGAGAAATTATTTATATTGGAGAATTAATTTTGGAGAATTTAATTCTTGATTAAGTGCATGGATAATTAGGAATTAAATTGGAAGACCAAGTATGGTTAGATTGGTGACACTTGGCAAATTCTTATGGAATGAGATTTAATTTAGTTTGGAGAATAAGGATTTATTTAATTAAGAGAATTTGGTGACACATGGCATGATCTTATGAATCAAGAGAGATATTTAATAAATGCAAAAAGGAAAAAGAAATTAGTCTCTCAAGCCTTAATGAGAGCCATTATGGAGAGAATTAAAATGAAAATCTATATTAAAAAGAAATGTGTCAAGCATTAATGTTGGAAAATGGTGGATTTAAATAAATGCTAAAGTAAATGGATTATGTCTTTCAAGAGCCTTTAAATTTAAATCAAAAAGAAATTATTTAAGTCTCCATTAAATGCTTGAAAAGTTGTGGATTTAAATTAAATGCAAAATTGGGAAATTAGTCAATCTTGGAAATTAGTCATGATTTAATTATTTGGAAAATGGGAGAATTATGGAAAATTGGGATTGATCCAAGGGAGGAGATTTAGTCTCCAAAGAAAGATCAATGGATGAGAATTAAGAAGACAAGTCTCTTGGATTTGTGTTTCCTTTGAATCTAAACAAGTGTTCTCCTAAAATCAATGGCTAGGATTTAAATTGGGAGAAGCACAAGGATTGTGCTAGTGTTTAAGGGAGGAGATTTAGTCTCCAAAGAAAGATCAATGGATGAGATTTAAGAAGACAAGTCTCTTGGATTTGTATTTCCTTTGAATCTAAACAAGTGTTCTCCTAAAATCAAGGGCTAGGATTTAAATTGGGAGAAGCACAAGGATTGTGCTAATGTTCAAAGGTGGAGATTAAGTCTCTTGAAATAAGAAGAAATCTATGGCTAGGATGTAATCTTGAGATTTGGCATGGATTAAGAAGAAATTTCTATAAATAGGGAGTGAGAAATTGGTTCAAAGCTTTTCCCCACTTGTGAAGTGAAAGAATCAAGAAGGCAAGCAAGTCTAAGAGAAGGAAGAGAAAGACTAGCAAAGGTAAACCTAGTTTTCTCTCTTGATATAGTTGAATGCATGTGTTTAAGAGCTAAAATCCCTTTATTATTTTTCTTTAAGGGTGAGTCTTAGCTTGTAGAAGTGTTGAAGCTTCAAAGTCTAAGAGGGATTCTTGGCTTGTGGGAGTATTAAAGCTTCAAAGAAACAAGGTAAGGGATAGCCTCAAGTGGAGGGGTTTTTGCTTGCATTTGTACATGTGTGAATGAGTTGCATGTAATGATTCTTTGCATGTTTTGTGCCCTAGTGGACCTATGGCCATAAGGAGGACTTGTGATGGGAGTGAGGGGTGGGTTGTTGCCTTAACCTAAGTGGTTATGAGGGCATGGAGAACTACCCTTAATATGCATTGCATTTGCATTACATGTTATGTTTCTCATACTTCATTTACATTTGCATAGCACCCTTACTGAGCATTGGCTCATAAGGTCCTTTGACCTCAATGTAGGTGGAGAATCATCAAAGGGAAAGGGAGTTTTGCAAGGTTGAAGGTATTGAAGCAAAGAAGAAAGCATGTGTAGTGGTTATGTAGTTTGTGTTTTGTGTTGTATTATTTTGTTAAACATGTAATGTATGTAAATGTGGTGAAAAGGGAGTAAACTTGAGTGTTTTGGAAGCCCCTTGGTATGGAAATGTATTCTGGAAAATATGGTATTTTTTAAAAAAATATATATTTTTTTATGAAAAAAATGGGTGAGGCAGTGGGCTGGCGCGGCCGCGCGCAGCGTGCGTGCGCGACCGGCCAGCGCGCGCGCGGGGCTTGCGTGGCCCGCGCGCGAGGCCTGCGCAGCCAGCGCGCGCGGCCTACGCACGCTGGGCCTACGCGGCTGCTGCTGCCCGCCCCCCCCTGTGGCTGCTATTTGAAGTCTTTTTTTTTTATATTTTTTTTGGGTTATTTAATTATTTCTGATATTTTATAAAATTCTGAAATAATTTAAATAAATAAATAAATAAATGAGTATTTAGCCTCTAAATTAATTTTTAAATTAATGTGAATTTGAGGTAATTGTGGGGAAAAATTTCTATATTTTGGGAAATTAAATAATGGAGTATTTTCCTTAAATGTTGAAATTGGATGAGGATGCTTTGAGATTTGTATTTCAAAAATTAATTTCCTAATGGTTGGAAAATTATAGAAATTTCGAAATAAATAAAGGGAAAATCAATGGAGCTTTAATGAGGAAAAATTTATTTAAATTTTTCCAAAGAAAAATTAATTCAAATATTTTCCAAAGGAATTGGAAGTGAGATAAATGGGTTAATGGTTGGGGCAAAGATAGGAAAAATTTATTTTCTTATAATTAAGGCGTTATGCCATAAATTATTTTAAGCTAGAGAGTTAGCTTATTTTCTTTCGATCCTGGTAGGTCACCCTTAGCCCTTCATTAAAGAGCTCGAGAAGGGGTGACGATTGCGAGGTTTCGGGTTTTTAATAGGTCGTTTGATAATTCCCGGACCCTCGAGCGGAGCAAAGAGAGGGCAAAGCCTAGTTCCCACCTAGGTCGTTTCCCGTTGAAACGTAGTCGTCTCTTCATCTTTGCCCTAGCGTGTGAATAGTAAGTTGGTTATTCGTGAGTAACACCCGTAGGTGGGAGCGGGGCGTTACAAAAGCTTTGCTTAAGGCTTCCTCATAAGAGTCAACAGACTAAGTACTTAAGGCCTGTTGCAATTCCACTCATAATTCGGATAGGAACTTTCGTTCCTTTTTCCATTCATCTGCATCGTATATTGGCACGTATTTAATAAGCTAGGTGAATTTGATGTCGTATTGGGCCACTGACATTTCCCTAGTTTGCATGATGTTCATAAACTCCCAACTTTTCTCCTGCCTCCAGCTCAGGGGGAAGTATTTTGCATTGAAGGCTTCTTTGAATGCCTCCCAAGTCGACACCGGAGCCTCGCTAGATTTCGACCCTTGCCTTGAGCTGGATTGCTGTAAAGCTCATTCCGTAGTTTGCCACCATCTCCCAGCTTCTTCCTCTAGCATAAAGGTGGAGCAATTTACCTTATCCAAGTCATTGTACTATAACTGCCGAAGCAATTTTTCTATTTGCTCTAGCCAATACTCAGCCATGTTGGGGTCGTTGCTGGGTCTTCCCTTAAATGTTAGTTGTAACGACCAGTTAGAGGGCCTAGTATTTATTTAGAATTAGTTAATTAATTATTAAAGTAATTAATTAAGAGAATTTACCATTTAGTTATTTAATGTGGTAATTTAGATTTTTAATAGTGAGAATAGTATTTAAAGAGCATTTAATTCTAATTATTTATTGTGGAAATTAAATGCTAGGACATGAGAGTCATTTAGAAAATTGTGTTTAGAATTTAATTATTTAATTAAAGTTATATTAAGAATTCAAGTTATTTAGCGATTGGGAGTCCATGAGGGAGATGGATTGGAATTAAGAAGTCTCCTAGTTATATTAGGAGTTTGAGATGGGCTTTAGGGCTTCAAAGTATATATATATAGCTTGATAGCCAATAGTTCTTCACGCCGTGTGAAGAACAAAAGAGAAAAAAAGAGGTAGAGAGTTAAGAAGCCTTTGTAGTGTCCATTAGTGTGTGTACGTGGAGCCACTCAAGACCAAAGATGTTTGGGAGTTTATTAGTTGGTGTTTTATCAGTTTAGGTTTATTTTATATTCCAGTTTAGGGATTTTCCCTTAGATAGAGTTTATGATTCTTTTCAGTTTATGATGACTCAGAGTTTTATTTCAATCGAATGAGATACTCGTTATGGTATTAGATTTCAATTTATCAGTTAGTTTTATTTTATTTTCCCTGTAGTACCTCTTCTCGGGTAGTTCTAAGAGAGGGGGTGTTACATTAGTGGTCGCCTTCAGTATTGCTCTAGCACATTATCCGTGTGTCTAGTTGGTTCCCCTCTGGTTGCAAAGGTCCGGAGGTTCTCCATAACCCTCTCCATTCTGTCTAATCGTCCTTCTGGGACCACATATTCCCTTCCCTGATCTCGACTTCTTATGCTGCTATCACTGTGATGGCTGCCATATCGGATTTCGCTGTCTTTGTCATCCTCATTTCTTTGGTTTGGGGTGACAAAAGTCCTATTTTCGTGTTGTCTAGTAGTCACCATCTGAAAGGAAAGAAATGACAATATCTCATTCTATGAGAATTTTTTTTTTCAAAAGAGAGGTTTCATTTCATCAATAAACCTTAAGTACAACACATGACATCCTTAACAAAATGACACAACTAACATAACTAAGAAAAAGAAACATTGTCTGTGACTTCTTCTAGGGATTGATCGACTTCCAAATCCAAGCCTCATTGTTTGTCGCATCGTCTCTAGAATCTACCTCTGGTCCATCAGGGTCATCTTTCTCGGTTGCCCCATCTTCCTCGTTTGAGCTAAAATAGTTAATGGCTACAACATTAGCCTCGTCTACGTCATCGTGGTCCCAATCCCCATCTGAGTCAGAATTTTCTTCTTATTTTATTATGACCTCCTCATAAATATCAACGGCATGACCCCAGAATTGCTGACAATAGTAATATAAAGGCACATAATTGCCTTACTGATGAAGCAACTCAGCTAAGGCCTTCCAGTTTCCCTCAAGGTGGTCTATTAGAAATTCCACTTGAGCAAGTGTCAGACTAAGTCGCTCGTGACTGCTTAGTGGTACGTCACTTAAGATGCCCTCGAGAACAGTCAAACAACCGAAGATGTCTTCCACTATCGGTTCACTTTCCTCCCATTGGCTGGTCTAGTGAGTCACCTAGAATTGCTCGAGGTAGTCTCCTTACATTCTAACATTTCAATAATTCTTTCGATCAGATTTCTTACCCTAAGTTTTTCAAAACCTCGGGTTCATAGATCCCTAATGATCTTTCTTAAGTCTCTAAGTAAGGTTTTCTTTGATACTAACTGTAACGTCCTGACTCTTCAAGGCATTAATTATGCTAGGATTTTTTTTTCATACATTCACTGCTCATAATAAAATCCTAAACATACTCATATAAGAATAACATTCCCAAAATCGAACTAAGGAATAGTAATCTTAACCATAAGCGAAAGTAGAATTACTTAAAATGACAATTGATTAAATTAGGAAGGAGTTTCTAATTTAATAATTTTCTATTTGTTAGAGTGGCAAATAGGAAATAAAATATATTTGGGCTTAAGTTAATATTTGGACTAAATTGGATTTGGGCCAAATATTAAATTAAATATTATATTTGGACTAAATTAGATTTGGGCTAAATATTAAATATTATATTTGGGCTAAATTAGATTTGGACTAAATATTAAATAATAAATATTTGGGCTTGAATTAGATTTGGACTAAATATTAAATAATAAATATTTGGGCTTGAATTAGATTTGGACTAAATATTTTATAAATGGATTTGGGTCACTTAATTATATTTCTAGTTGGACTAGGATAAGCCCACATTAAGATTTTAGTTTAACTAGGATTAATGGGTTAGCATTTGATATTGCTAAGAATGGTCTACCCAAGATGACAGGAACAGGAGGTTGAAGACTCAGATGAGGCTGGGTATCCAACACTATGAAATCTACTAGAAAATAAAACTTGTCCACTTGGACTAATACATCCTCAACTATCCCTCTAGGCACTTTGACTGACCTATCTGCCAACTGTAGAGTGACTCTTGTAGGCTTCAATTCTTCTACACCCAATTGTTGATAAACACTATATGGTAATAGATTGACACTAGTTCCTAGTGTTAGATGTAACACCCGGTGTAACCGGTGTTAAGACAATAGGAAAGGAAGTAAGTATACTTCAAAAAATGCCCTTGAGGAAGTGATGATCCTTGAGATTGAGAATGCCCATGAGAAGGGTATTTCGGTAATTTGGATAGAGAAATCCAATAAAGGGTATTTTTGATAAATTAAAAATAATTCCTATGTGGAATTAGGTGTATAAGTGAATAAAAATCCCAATTTGGTATTTATGAGGAATATGTGGGATTAATAAATTCACAATATGTATTTGGGAATTTTGGGGGATTCCATGAAGGAAATTAATTTTGGAAATAGGGAAAATTGTGGATAATAAATTATTTGAGGAGAATAATTAAATTTTCTCTAAGTTAGTGAATTAATGTGGTAATGCCACATGGAGGACCAAGATAAAGAATTGGAAGCCAAGTTTGTGTCTTAGAGTGACACTTGGCATAATCTTGAAAATTTAAGAGAAATTATATATGTGGATTATGAGTTGGAGAAGGAATTAATTAAATGCAAAAGAAATGTTAAATGGTCTTTCAAGCATTTAATAAGAGGCATGATTATATGGATTAAAGAAAATCCAAAAGAAAATGGTAAATGGTCACCATTAATGCCTTGGAAAATATGAGAGTTATTTAAATACATAAGAAAGTATTTATGTCTCTCAAATGTGATGTTGGAAATTAGTCCCATTAATTTAAATGGGAAAGAAATGGAAATTAGTCACTCATTTATGAGTGAAAATGGAAGAATTTATTTAAATGAGAAATAAATAGAAATTTCCAAGTGATCCAAGGGTTAGGATCAAGTCTTGAAAAGGGTGAGATATATCCAATGGCTTGGATTAAGTCTTGAAAATGATATATAATAGTCTCATTAAGTAAATGAGAGTTAAATGGAAAAATTCAAGGGATCTAATGGATGAGATGTATTCTTGAAATAGAGAATAAATCCAATGGTGGGGATTTAAAGAGAAGAAATGGCATGGATTACCATCCTAATGAAAGTGTGCTTTCTTTTAATGGTGGAGATGAAATCTTGTAAAGGCAAAGGTAATCCAATGGATGAGATTAACCAAGAAAAGAGCACATGGATTGTGCTTCTTGTGTTTTCTTCAAGAGAGAAGCCTTATTTATTAAAATGGATGGTTGAGATCAAGTCTCCCATAAGCACATGGATTGTGCTTTAAATGGATGGTGAAGATCCATTCTTGAAATTTGAAATATGGTAGTATAAAAAGACAAGTGTGGGAGACTTGTCTCCCTTTTGGCCATTTGTAGAAATGTAGAAGGAAGGAAAGAAAGAAAGAGAAAGAAGTCTTCCATGGAGGGAAGAGTGAAGAAAGAAAGAAGATAATGAAGAAATCAAGTAAGTATGCTTTCTTCTCTTCATTTTTGGTATGCTTGTATGCAAAAATTTAATGGCTTGTTGAAATGCCATTTTAGATGGGAGCAAATGAAGAGGGAAGCTCTCTTGAGAATAAGAAATAAAGCTTCAAAAAGAAGATTGTTAAGGTAAGGGATGGCCCCAAGTGGTGGAGGCCTTGCATTGCATTGTAAGTAGGTTGCATAAATCTTTATGTATCTTTTTGCATGCTTTACTTGTTCATGAGACCTATGGCCATGGGGGTGGGAAAGAAGTGGTAGGTTGATGCCTCAAACCATGTTGGGTTGTGAGGATGGAATGACCTAACCATACTTGCATGCATTTGTTATTACATAGACTTGTTATGCTTTTATTTACCTTGCATATGCACCCTTACTAAGCTTTGTGGCTCATGAGGTTTTATCCTCCCCTTGTAGGTTGTTCTTATGTTAAAGAAGAAAAGGGAAAGTGCAAGCTTGTAGTTGGAAGCTTTGGTGTATTTTTCTTTATTTTGATGTAAGTTATGGCTTGAGAAGCCTAGGTTCGTGGCGTTTAATTTGTGGCTTAATGGCTTAGGGAAGCCTATTATTGGTAAGTGCTTCATGTGATGTATGTTAAGGGTTTGCAAGGGCTTGTGAAGGCCTAGAACCATGAATGTAATTTATTTGGAATAAATTGTGAAGTTGGAGAAAAGAATTTTTGTTGTAAAAATAGGCTTGGGAATTGGAAATGTGGAGATTTTCAATGCATTTTTTTGAAGTGAAATTTCTGGAAAAATTTGGGGTTTTATAGCCCAAAGAAAAAAAAAAAAAAAAAAAGAGAAAATGAGTGAAGGAGCTGCAGAAGGCTGCTGGAAACAGCAGCCTGCAGCCTACGCGCGGGCTGCTGCGGCCGCGCGTGGGCGGCCGTGCCAGCGCGCGGGGGCGCGCACTCGGGCAGGCGCGGCCAGCCCGCGCGGCCAGCGCCCAGCGGGGCCGCGCGCATGCCAGCGGGCCCCGCCGGCCAATTTTTTTTTAAAAATTTGGAATTTGGGAAATTAAGGGGCATTTCTAAATCGATTTTGGGCCTCGGAGGAATTTTCAAAATAAATGGATTTTCGGGCATTTTTGGAGAAA
The DNA here is from genome assembly GCF_014633365.1 of Diospyros lotus. Taxonomy (NCBI): domain Eukaryota; kingdom Viridiplantae; phylum Streptophyta; class Magnoliopsida; order Ericales; family Ebenaceae; genus Diospyros; species Diospyros lotus. The sequence goes on along the minus strand of NC_068343.1, from coordinate 32,888,390 downwards.
ACGCCGAAATTTTGGAAAATTGAAAATGATGAGTTTTTCCTCCAAAATTGGTGATCCATCAATGGATTGGTTTAGATGGTGATTTTTGGGGCCTGGTAAAATTCTTCGATGGAAAAGAATTAAATAAAATGAAAAAAAAAATGGCGGTTGGGCGCCTGAAGGAGATTTTCTTTATAGCCAATGCGGTGTGGCTAAAGCCCAATTCTGCTAGCGAATCCTGGGATTCAGCGAAGGGAAGGACGAGCCTAGATCCCACCTAGGGCGTTTCGTCTTGAAACATGGTCCACCCTTCACCAAAGGTCGGGCAGGTGGACAATTCGGGTGATTGTTCACGAGTAACACCCGTAAATGGGAATGGGGCATTACATTAGACCGAGAGGTGCTATGGCACACACCAAGAGGGAGGGTGAATTAGTTATTTTAAAAACTTAATTGAACTTGAAAAACTTTTTGATACAAATTGAGGTTTTAGGATATAAAACGTGAAGCATATAAAATGACAGACGTAAGCTTACCAAGATAAATATATAAACCAAGTGAGGAAAAATGAAACGCTTAGAAAGATAAATAGATCAAAGAGCACAAGCATAAGAAAACTCACGGATTTATAGTGGTTCGGCTTAATCCAAGCCTAATCCACAACCTTAGCTCCTCACTAAGGATTTTTTAAACCATCCACTAAAACCCCCTACTTAAACCAAGTAGGTTCTCTAGTTCGAGACTAGGAATTACAACCTCCCACTCAAATTGGCCCTCTAGCTACACAAGCTAGGAAAATAACAACGATACAAATGAAAGAGAGAAGCTAAGAGTTAACACTCTTAGTTACAAGTTCTCTCACAATGAAAACTAGACTTAAGAATAGATTTACAATGATAAAACGAAGCCTTGCATAGAAAAATATAACAATGAAAGCATAGAGAACACTGTAAGCTCGAATAAAATGATTTGTAATATTTAGATCATCTCATTTCTATCCATTAGCCTGCTCTTGATCATCCTTGAGTTGTATATATAGGCATCCATAAAGATTGAAGAGGAAACTAGCCGTTTGTGACCGTTGGGATTTGAAAAATTAGCAGTTGGAAGCTTTCTGCAAAAAGAGATAGTCGACAGAAGAAAATGCATAGTCGATAGATTCATAAATAAAACTAAGCATAGTCGACAGATAAGAAAGCATAGTCGACTATATTTCCAAGTAAAACAAAGGCATAGTCAACAGACAAGAAAGTATAGTCGATTATCTTCTCACAGATTACCCATAGTCTACAAACACAATCACATAGTTGACAGATACAAAAATATGAAGAAGATTTTGAAAGTCATGTACAAATATAGTCGACAGAAAAAAAACATAGTCGACTATCCTTACATGATAGTCGACAGAGGCCATATATAGTCGACAGATTAAAAAGCATAGTCGACTATCCTTATAACATAGTCGACTATTTTCAGGCATAGTCGACAGCACTAAACAACATAGTCGACTATCTATTTGGAAAATATGAAAACTTAACAGATAACATGTAGAAGCACACTTGATTGATACAAAACATCACCACATATTTACATTTCTTTAGTTTAAGTATATGGAAGGTAAAATATAAATTAAACAAAATGAGGAGGACATTTACTTTAATACATAAATGTAAATAAGAAAGTACCCTCTATTTGGATTCAATAAAAATATCTAAAAAATCAAAATCCATAAGAATAAGAAAGAAGAATTTGGGTTTTAGTACAAACTTAGGATTTTGCAATTTTTACCACCTCCAAGATATACACTTTCTATTTCTTGAAAAATTCCTTAAAAATCATTTTATCACTAATGAATGTTAGCTATTAAATTACCGGGAGTTAGTTTTCTAAAAAGAAAACATTGTCATATATGTTTCCTTATACGATGCTAACCTTCCAGACTTAGAAAAATATGACTTTGAAATCTCGATAGTTGAAATTCATTTGGTTTTCATTCTCACAAAGTAATACTTGATATTGAAATTGATTTGTGTTGAAAACCACAACCTTGATTCATGACTTAGGGATTAAATAAAATATTATTTTTCATCATCAAAACTAAGTATACAAAAGTAAAACAACACCTAGGTCTAAAAGTGCTTGATCAACTTTCTAGTTTCCTATGATGCATGAAATGTTTGGACAGCCTGGATCTTTATATTTGCGAGGGGTTTTGAATTGTAGGATAGAACTGACCTGTTCAGTTAGAAATATTTTTTTATGAACATTTATTTTTCTTTTTACAGTGCAAAGGTCTTTCAAGAATTTGGTATATGAAGGTGTTTGTTTGCATCCAAAAGTGGAATGTTGATTCTCACTTACTTAAAACACTTCATATATATCTATATTTTGTTTCCCTTTTTTCAAATGATTCAACCTTTGTGGAAAATGTGGTTTGGGTCTGTATTGAATTTTTTTCCCTGAAATGTTATTACCTTTCCCATTTTTTTTTTTGTTTTTCATTTTTCTCCATGGTGGGTTCATGATCTTTTGGTTCTTCTTCTTCAACAATAGGTTGGCTTATCCTAGGATCAAATGGTTTTTCAATTATTCTTCCATTTCTTAGGACAGTCACTGCTTGAACTTGTTCATGAGTGTTGGTTTCACTATTTGAAGCTTCTACCTGGTTGGTTTGCCTAATTGGGTTAGGATTAATTTGAAATGAAAACCTTTCGGGTACTCTCACACTCAATGTTTGTGTTAACTTGGTTAACTAGCTCTTATTGTCTTCCATGGCTCTATTTGTTTGCTCCTGATTTTTGGAAACTTGATTATTGATTCTTGTTTAGCTTTGGATGAATTGATGCAGAGTGTCCTTTAAAGGTCTCCTATGAGATGGCTGGTAAGTGTTGGATGAGAAACCTTGATTTGGTTGGAAAGATTGTTGTGCAGGGAAGGGTGGCTAAGAATGATTTTCATAATCATTTCTCTAAGAAGAATTTGGGTGGTTTCTATTGTTGGGATGATATGAGTTGTAGTTTTGGTTATGTCCGTAATAGTTTCCCCATTGATTTTGGTTTTGCCTACCCTCGAAATTGTGTGGATGTGTGTTATTTGTTTGTCCATACAATACCTCTTTGAAAGCAGGTAATGTAGGACATTTCTCAATCTTGTGCTCTATTGTGTCACAAATTGCACATTTTATTTTTCCACTTGATTAACAGACTGTGTTTTCTTGGTTTCCAGACTTTCAATCTTTCTTGTCAAGGCAACTATCCTAACATTTGGATCATCACTCTCACTCAGTTGATACCTACCTCTAGATTGTGGATTTTCTCTTGAGTCATTAGAAGATATTGGTCCAACTTCCCATTTTCTAATGTTTTCTACTAAGGTATCAAAGAACTGGAACTCCTCCTCTAGAGTCTTCTCATAAAACTCACCATTACACATGGTGGACACTAGCATTTTCAAGTGAGGACTAAGAGCGTCATGAAAGAAACTAACCACTCTCCATTGTTCAAAAGCATGGTGTGGGCAAGTATGAAGGAGGTCCTTAAACCTCTCCCAAGTTTGAGCAAAGTTCTCATTGGGTTTGCACACAAAATTCATAATCTTCCTTTAAAGGGTAACAGTCCTATTGGCTGGGAGATATTTTTTCAAAAATGTCATTTTTATTTCCCTCCAGGTTCCTATGGATCTAGGTGGAAGAGTGCTCAACAACATCTTAGCCTTATCCTTGAGTGAAAATGGGAAGAGCTTCAATCTTTTGACATCTTCGTTCACAGTATGATCCATACAGGTGCTACACATTTCCTCAAACTCTTTTATATGGGTGTATGGGTTTTCAGAATCCATGCCATGGAAAGTTGGCTATAGGTGGATGGTGTCAGGCTTGAAATTAAACCTATGATGGTTGATGGGAAGAATAATATGTGAGGGAGTTGTCTGCCTAGGTGGATGAAGGTACTCCCTAAGGGGTCTGATCATTTCCTGATCAATGAGATCAGGGTCACCGTGGCCACTACCATGTGCAAACATGTTATTAGCTGCAAGTGGCATGTTCTTGTTGTGTTGAGACATGAGTGATTGTGTCAGTGATAATTCAGTGGTAGGTAGAGAGTCAATAGGGCCATATAGCGGATTTTGATATTCTATAATCCAACCTGACCTAAGAATCATACACCATGCATAAACAAAAATAAAGAAAAAAAAATAGAGTTACCAGATTTATCAGGAAATGCTTATTCTTATTTTTTTTCCTTTTGTTTTTTGCCTAAATATCCCAGGCAACAATGCCAAAATTTGGTTGCACTCTTACCCTGTAATTAAAACACAACAAAATTTATATTAGATTTTCTTTTCTTTTCTTTTGGTGAAAGGTTTATACTCACCAGTGTACAAGTGCAGTTGTAGTCCAAATTTAAATTTGTATTTTCTGGATGAGTCCAGATAGTCTACTAAGAGATTTATTTATGGCAAAAAAAAAATAATGTCACACACAAACACACGCATCTGGATGTGAATTGGCAACACGACCTTTTTTTTGGATTGTTAGATAATGGATGCTAGGAAATAAAACAAGATAGAAATTAAAATAGACACTGAATTTGAGATTATAGAATTGGATAACACTTGAGTTAAGACAATTTCAGTACCAACCCACTGATCCCGAATTTTTAGTAGAAAAGATTAGAACATTAATTTAATTTCAGATATGAGGGTTTGTTATTAAATGCAATTAGAGATGATGATAGTTCTAGTTTAAGCAATCCCCATACATGATATGTGAGATTCTAGTTTAAGCAATTACCATAAATTCAATTGCAATTAATACACAAAATAACTAAATTAATCATCCGGGTTTTGGTATGATAGCATTCCCAGTTCTAGTAACTCCTATATGTGGCATGAAAGCTCTAAGTTAGGCTTACGCTTCAATCCAAACCTAGTAATTTTTTAATAATTAATACACACTCATACTGAAATTTAAATTAATATTGCTCATTTAAAACACAGCTTTCTTTGGGAATCATTAGCGTTGGACATTATTCTTCCCTTAACCCAAGATTGGATTTTCCTACTCATCTTCATTTGAAAATTAATTGATAGGAATTTAAATGGTGTAATTTAAATGATAGACTTTAAATGACAAGAATTAAAACAACAGAAATTAACCGGTCATTTAGGCGGTGGATAATAAAAGACGTGAATTAAAATTATAGAAATTTGATGGCAGAAATTAACCGGCCATTCAGGCGGTGGATAATAAAGTAACAATAAATGATATGAGAATTCAAGAGAAGAAAGAAAAGAAGAAAGATCACAAGAAAAGACAAGAGAGAAAAGAAGAGAGAACAAGAGTAATTCTCAAAGAGAAACTCTAAGAACACAACTAAGCTTTGATTTAATAATAATAGCCTCCCCCACAAGTGCACCCAAGTGAGCTATTTATAGCCCACAAGATGCAATAAAGACTACACAAATAAAATTACCCCATTATCACTAAACATAATCATAACTAAGCTAATGAGGCATTTACCAAAAAAATACAAAAGACTTTAACTAGTGGAAAGACACAAAATACAAAAGACTTTAGGTGGTGGAAACTTATAAGAATACATAAGACTTTAGGTGGCAAAGCACTCATAAAAATACAAAACAAAGAAAAGTCCTCTTCAAGTTGGGCTTTGTTGGGCCTTTGATTGGTCTTGGGCCTTCTAAATGATTAAAATGCTTGGGCCTTCCTTGTGATTAAAATAGTTGGACCTTCCTTGTATTGGACTCCATTTAATAGTTGACCCAAGTGCACTTGAAATATCCTCTAAACTCCATAATTGACCCTTGAATTTGAGCAGCAATAATGGGTCATCCAACCTCTTTGATTTATGCCCCTAATTAATTGTAGAAGTCAACTTCCTTACTTCATCCTGAAAATAATATGTAATGCGAATAATTATTTATTTTAGGCATAAATATAAAACCAAAATGGGGATATAATTTATTAAGATTTAGGAAACAATGACCCCTCATCATCTACCTTTAGATTCCTATAAGAAAAAATCAATAAAATAAAACACTAATTAAAATTTAAGAACTTACCGAACTTTAAGATTCGAAAAACACCATGCGTCCCGAAGGCGAGGGTTCAGTAAAAACCATGCTTCTTGAACCCTGAGATTCGAGAATCATGGGAAAGCTTGCCTTCCCCAAATCTCACAATTCGGGAAGCCTAACTTGTCTAGAATCTTGCGATTCGGGAAGCACCAACTTTCCCAAATCATGGGATTAATGGAAGGCAAGCTTTCCTGAATCACAAGATTCGGGAAATGCCAGGCTTCCCAAATCCTGGGATTCGAGAAAGGCCAGGCTTCCCAAATCCTACGATTCAGGGATGCGGGTGCTTCCCAAATCCTGCGATTCAGGAATACCTCCATTTCCCGAAGCATGAGACTCGGGAAACCTAGAGATTCCATTCTCAATCCCACAACACTGTTTCAAACACAGACTAATAAAATGTACATATTTACTTGTGCGTGATATTATTTTTTTGAATAGTTGTTCTGTTCTTCCTCAAACTCTTCCCAATCAACATTTAAGTGTAGTAATCCATAACTAACTTTTGAGTGTAGTAATCCATGACTAACTTTGATCGATCATAAAATGGTTGAGTCGCTGATATTTTGAGAGAAAATGGATGAGTATGGGTGTGGGTGTGAAATAAAAGGGATGAGAGATTTCAGGAGAAAATAACTTTGCTTGGGATATGAAATAATAAGTAATTGCGATGGAGAGTGAGAAGAAATTACAAACCTTCGCCGGCAGAAGACAGTGCAATGTCAGGTGGGTGGTTGAGTATTGAAGATGAAGGGTAAAATTGAATTTTTGTTTAAGGGTATTTTAGGTATATTGGAAACTGGCCGCAGAGAGTAAAAACGTGGCTGCGAATAGAATTTCCTTATATATATATACATGGATGGACAGAGTGCTAAAAGTAGGGGTGCATTGGAGCATTGAGAATTTTCTCAAACAATAGATGGGGAAGAATCTTTGCACAGTAACGGAGAGGAAATTCATGAACATTGGCTGGGAAAGGAACGCACAGTACTTGAGAAGAAGCTTCGCACAACAATGAAGTCTTTAATTTATGCACAGTTGTAATTATCGTTAGAGGGTCTAGAATTTATTTAGAAATTATTTAATTTTTGACCAAGAGAATTTGTCAATTAATTATTTAATGTAGCAATTTAGATATTTTTAAAAGAGAATGATAGCATTTAATGGCATTTAATTATTTGAAAATTAAATTCAAGGGCATAAAATTAATTATAGAGTTTTATATGATATTAAGTATTTAAAGGAGATTGAGAATCCATGTGTGAGAATGATTAAGTGAAAATTATCCAAATTAATTAAGAATAAGGTCTCCAAGTTATAGTAGGAGAAGGAGATGGGCTTCTAAGGCTTCTTATGTGTGTATATAAGTCTCATAAGCCTTAGCTTTCTTCACGTGGTGAGGAATAGAGAGCCAAGAAGAGGTAAGTTTCTTATTGAATCGTTTGAGTCGATCAGAATTATCAAGGCAAGTTTCTTCCTTGTAATCCCTTCCATTGCAGGATCATGTTAGCATATTTTTTAGATTGTTTAATCTTTTGTTTGAGTTCTCAGATTTATGTTTTCAGCTACCAGATACGTATATATAAATAAATATATATGCGTATACAGTGAGATTTTGACAAGCTATGCATGATTTCTTATAGCGATTCAATCAAATATAATCTTTGAATCATCCTTCACATTGTTTCTTATCAATTGGGATTTGTTTTTCCAAGATTTTATTCAGAATGGTGTAGTAATGTTAGATTTTGATCAAGAGCAGAGTCACTGTAATCATTCAGGTTCATCAATTTTATTTGCAGACATCCGGATGTGAGCCCTCATATTCGGATGGGTTGATCAAATCATGTGAGTAGCATCCGGATTGGCTAGAGGCTATGTAACGACCCATTAGAGGGCCCAGTATTTATTCAAGAATGATTTAATTAATTGTTGAAGTATCTGATTAAGCGATTTTGCCAATTAATTATTTAATTTGGCAATTTAGAGATTTTGAAGGAAAGGAATAGCATTTATTTCTTTTTAATTTTGGAGTTACAGAATTTGCCAAGGTGGCAAACTAATGATTTTTAATTGAGATAATAGTATTTAAATGGCATTTATTTTGTGGATTAAATGCAAGGGCAATTCTAGGAGAGGGGGTGTTACAGGCTATCCGAATGAGTAAAAAAAAAATTATGTGAGGGACATCCAGATGGCCTATGTGCATATCTGGATGGCTTGTTAGTTCTGTGAGTGACATCTAGATGGCCCTTGAGCATATCCGGATGGTTTGTATCACATCCGGATGAGTCTAGTGCCTATTGTGATTAATATCTGGATGCCTTGAGTCATATCTGGATGTGTCTATTATTTTTTGTGAGTGATATCCGGATATCTTGGTTCATATCTGGATGAGTTTTTAGTATTTTGCAAATGATATCTGAATGCTTTCTTCATGTATCCGAATAGGTCCAACATATTCGGATGCCTCCTTTCATATCCTGATGTCTCTCTCTCAAAAGTTAAATTTCATATTCAAATAGTCTCCTGTAGCATCCGAATGCTTTGTGAGACATCCAGATGTCCAGAATCATATCTGGATGTCCTATGTTATATCTCAATATATTCCAGCATATTCGAATAGCTTGTTCTTTGTGCTTCTAGTGTATCCTGATGACTTGATTCATATCCAGATGGCTTCTTGTTGTATCATGTTTTTTGATATATGAGAAAATGTGTTTCATGAAAAACCAACCCTAGAATGAAAAATCTTTATGAAAATCTCATATTTTGAAATAAGTTTTTCATTTTTCAGAACATGCATGATTAGTGTTTTGGCACGAAAGCTCAAATGTTTGAAAAATACAAAATCCATGCATTATGTTTCAAAACCATGCTTCTATGTTTCGAAACATAGTTCTGTTATATTTGAAATAAATTCAATATTTATGCATCATGTTTCGAAACTAAGTTTCCATGTTTCGAAACATCAGTCTGCCATGATTCTATACATGTTTCGAAATGTATTTTGATAAGGTTTCAAGTTTTGTTAAATTTATATGTTGTATTTTGAAACCTGGTTGAAAAATAAGCATATCTTTTGAAACCAATATAGTATGTTTCAAAACCTCTGTTATCTCTGACAACAATGTATTTAAAATCTTTGTTTAACATGTTTCTGAGGTATGTTTCAAAACCTTCATATCATGTTTCGAAATATCTGACTCTGTCAGAAGAATATTTGAAAAACTGTCATACTTTTTTCCTTTACTTCAAAAGCTATTTAAAAGCTTACTTTTGGAATAATTTTCATACTCTGATGTTTTAATTTCAAATATTATGTAAGTGAAGAATAAATCAAAATCATTTTGTTTTAAAGCAATGTTTCCTACTCATTTTGTCTCTTGGTGCATATCCAGTTGTAAAGGCTGTATGTTTCGAAACATGATATGTATGTTTTGAAACCTACTTTATTATATTATCTCTAACGATTATAATTAGCCAAAAAACTATATCTTTTATATATATATATATATATATATTAGTTCTTTGAAGACAAGAAGTACCTCTTACAAGTATACACAAATTTACACATCTGCAAGAGATTTTTGCTACAAGCATAAGCAAACGAAGCACTTTTAACAAGCTCTCAAAGAAGATCCTTTCAATCATTCCTTGGTGTGCATTGTAGTGTGAAAAGGAGAAACAAACTGAAACCAAAGCTCTCATACTTTCAAGCTCTCCTCACTTCATACCAATAGGTTTGTAATAACTATTTGGTAAAGTGTTTAATTACATTTAAATTGTTGTTTTGTAAAAGATAAGTGTTATTTACCTTGTTGTAAGGTTTGAGTTGAGCCCGTAAAAACTCATTGTGTATGGTTTTAAGGTAAATCGTGGTAAAACCCTTGGTGTCATTGATCGTTAGTGAAAGTGATTGTGTTTGCAAATCCTTCAAGTGGGTAAGCTTGAATGTAGTGGAATAGGCGAGTGCCGAACCACTATAAATCTTGTATGTACTTGATTTCTTATTCTTACTTGTTGTTATCCTTGTTTGTGCTTTCAAAAGAATCATTTTTTAAAAAACTAAAGAAGTTTCAATATTTGTAAATCAGTAAGTAAGGTTTAGAAACATACTATAGTAGGTTTCAAAACATAACTGACAGTAAGTTTGATTTCGAAACATACTTAACAGAAAAGTTAGTTTCGAAACATACTCTCTCAGGTTTCGAAACATAGTGTCCTACAAGCAAAATTTTTTGAATTATCGAAAATTTACCTAAATCCCAATTCACCCCCTCTCTTGGGATATATTTGCCATTATATAAAACTAACACTTCTCTCATATTCGGATATCTTTCCTCATATCCGAATGGCTTTTTCAGAATTTTAAATATGCTTTATAGTGAATGTAATACCCGGTATTACATGGTATTGAAAAATAAATAAATTTGGATTATTTTGTCAGGACCTCGGGTGATCTGGGAAGCCCAAGGGTCAATCTCGATAAATTAATTATTAAGAATTACCGAATTGGTGGCAAGGAGTGTCTCGGGACTTGGAAGTCCAGGGAAAAGGGCAAGAGATTGACGAGAGTCTTAAGATGAAATTAATGACGCTGGTGACGGTCCGACCGGGAGTAATTTTCAGAATAAATTTTGTATAAGCCCGAATGGGTGCCAATACCGAATAGTTGGAGGGGACCTCCTGGAAGCTGAGGGGACCCTAGGGGTGGTTCGGTTTGCTGAGTAAGGCAACCCTTAAGTGCTTTCGGATCGAATAAAGGTCCCGTGCAGGCGCAGGGACAAGGTCGATATTCCCGAGTAGCGGTCGATTATTAATTTTGATAAATCGAGATTTTGTGTAGCTTAATGGTATAATTTAAAAACTTGGAGGGTCCAAGTGTAATTATAGAATCCCCCAATTGCAATTATTAAATTCTAAATGGAATTATGGAATAATTGAGGGGCTAATGTGTAATTTAATATATATATATTTATATATATGCGTGTGTGAGGAGGAAGCTTCCTTGAAGCTTCCTCACGTGTTCTCTCTGTGAATTGATATGAGATTGATGGCCGAATGGAACAGAGAACTGATGAGAGAGCAGAGTGAGGCTGAGAGATCGAGACCGAGCGAGGATGAGAATGATCGCGAGAGAGAGAGAGAGAGAGAGAGAGAGAGAGAGAGAGCGAGAGAGATGGACATCCGATCGGCCATGGCTGCAGCAGCCATGGCCGACGAAAAAGCTCGGCAGCAGCGAAGCGGCCGAAAGCTAGTGTCGGAGCGGCTGCGGTGGAAAGCGACCGGTGGTGGCCGTGCGAGCACTAGCTAAGGCGAGAGTCGGCATCGGCGGAAGCTTCAGTAGCCGTCAATGGCTGCTGGTTGCAGCAATGGCTAGCCGCGCCCAGGTGATGGCGCGCGAAGGTGCTGGCCGCGGCGATGGCGGCCGATGCGAGGTCGGCAGCGGCGGCGTGAGCATCAGCGACGACCGGCGTGGCCATGGACGGCGGTTGGAAGAGGCGGCCGTGTGTGAGGAAGAAGAAGAAGAAGCGCAGGGGCGAGCGTGGGAAAGAGCAGGGAAGAAGAAGAAGGCGCGTGGAAGGAAAGAAAATAAAAAAAAAGAAAATAAAAAGCAATTTGGAAAAATGGAGAAATTTGGTGGAAAAATCCCGAAAAATTCCAGAAAATTGGGGAAAAGTCCTGGAAATTATTTTGAGGCTCGTAGAGCATACCGGAAGCTCGAGAATGGGATGTCGGGCATGAGACGGCAACTCGGGAAGCAACGTCGGTGTGGGCGTTTGGCCGATTTTTTTCTTTCCAATTGAATGAGGTATTTAATTATTTCTTTTGAATTAATTGAGGTAAATTAATTTAATTATTTTCATTATGTGAGATAATGAATTATGTAGTATAAGTTGGATTAAACCCTGTGTTGGGGTTATTTGAAATTTGTTAATAAATGAGTTTGGTGATGTACGAGGTAGTTGAGGGCATTGGTTTAATGCCGGAGGTTAATGGAGTTGGGATTTTGTGTGTGGTTGCATCTAGGTTCGACCGGGGAGATAGTGATCTTAGAAGAGCTTGAGATTCAGGTTGGAATTCGTGCCGAGGCAGAGATGAAGCTTCGAAGCAGGTAAGGGACAGCCCCATGTGGAGGTGGCCTTGCAAGTTGGTAAATGTGTTTGATAATATTTTTATGTTGCATTGGCATGTAGTGGTTATATCTTGTGTGATGCAAGCTCTAGTGGACCTGTGGCCATAAGGAGGACTAGTGGTGGGGGCTGATAGGTTGATGCCTCAAACCTTAGTGGGTTGTGAGGATGTGTGAGCCTAGCCTCATTTGCATGCATTTGGCATATATAAACATGATTATACTCATATTTACATGCATTGCACCCTTACTGAGTCTTTATGACTCATGAGGTTTTACCTCATGTGTAGATGATGCAAGTCTGGATGCAAGCAGGGATGGCGCCGGGAGGCTGTTGTGGCAACTAGCTGTGTTGCCCGAGTTATGTATTTTTAATATTGCTTGTATGTAGCCAGGGGGCGTGGTGTATTTATACCCTTGCGAGTAAATGTCTGTGTTATTGAGCTTAAATGTATTTAATTGTGTAATCATCATAGTGTGATAGATGATTGTGAGATTGCTTGTCGAATGTGGCACAGTCGGTGAAGCCGAGTTCGGACCGAGTAAAGACCACTGAGGTATGTTCTCATAAATCCCCAATACTCAGCGAAGTGGTTCTGCTAGCCTTATGCCTGGGTCATCTCTGGCTTGTTATGGGGCGAGCTGAAGAGAGGTGAAGTTCACTCGGGTTTCGGGTCTCGGTCCGCTGAGCTTTTCTTGCTTAAGTTGAGACTGATTCTTGAGTGGAGCGAAGGGAAGGATGAAACCTAGTTCCCACCTAGGGCGTTTCCTGTTGAAACATAGTCCAACCCTTCAGTTGTGGTTCGTTGGGTGAGTAATCCGGTCGATTATTTACCGGTGGCGCTCGTAAGTGGGAGCGGGTCGTTACAATTGGTATCAGAGCATGGCTAGCTATATAAGTGAGGAAGCCTAGCGTGCTTAAGTGTTAAAGTGTGGTCGGTTAAGTGATTAGTGTGAGAAATTGCCAGACTTTTAGAATAGAGGATGTCTGGCATGATTGGATGTAAGTTAGAGTGTCTTAACTGTTGAGTTGGGGTCGAGAACAATTGATTTGAAATTTTGAGATTTCAACGTAAGGTTGGTCCGGTAACCTTGAATGTTGGACAGATGGACTAAGGACCCTAAGGGATTGGGTCAAGTCATTGAGGCCTGCAATGGCATGTTTGGATATTCCTGTTCTTGGGATGAGAAAATACCCTGGATTGAGGTAACATACCTGTGAGAGGTATAAAGGTTGAGCAAAGAAGAACAGGAAACCCAAGTGTGGGTGTCGGTGTCAGGAAACCCCGAATAGTGGAATTCGGGTGTATGGTATAGAGTACTAAGGATAGGAATTCCTTGAAATTGAAATGTTAAGGCCGTGTGGGGACACGAAGCTGAAGCATGACTAATCTGAGAAGGGATTAGTGGAGCGTCCCTATGTCAAGGATTCGCCGAGCAAGTTCGAGGGAATATAGTTGTCCCTTGGAAGCGGTGCAGCAAAGCTTGTGCGCTTGAGATGTAGTGAGCTAAAGTGGAAGCTAGCTCAAGACTCAAGGAAAAGATTCGACATCAGGCGATGTGATCGTATCGTTATGATGATCTCGGCGGGGATGTGCCTAGGGCATGAGTGGATCCTAATTGGTGTTATGATGAGACGAGGTCTATCCTTGGGAATGATAGGCGTGTGGCAAGTGGACCCTAGCGGGTGTTTACATGAGATGAAAGTCCCAAGTGAGTCGAGCTAAAATCCAGGGAAATCCAGATTGGGGATTAAAGAGTTGGTCATGTGTTGATATGCGCTTGAGAGCCATTGAATTAGAAGTCCTAGTTATGTAGGGCCAAGTAACCGTTCATGTGATTGATGGATGAAGGGGCCAATCAAAACTCTCGTTAAGAAGCTTGGGGTCTGGTGGGACGCCTAAGGTCAGGAGACGAGAGGTGAATAGACCCTCGTTATGATGCCTGGGGTCGTGATGACGCCTAAGGTCTCGAGACCCTTGATGGGAGACGTGGAGGTCACCCAATGAAGGGTATGAGCAGTGTGTGGGCCGAGGGTAGTGAATTGTGGCAACAGGACATCCATAGGCTATGCGCGTAATGGAAATGCCAACTTCGGATGCCAAGTAGACAGGGGCATGGTGAGCAATGTGGAGGCCACGAATTTTAAATTCCAAGTCATGGGAGCCTGAGTGAGGCATGCTGGAAGGCCAAGCTGGGCATCGTGACTGAATGCACTATGGGTGTGCAAGGAGAGACGAGAGGTCTTAATTTACCTAGAGGGTAATGGTAGGTGCTCGATGGTTATGAGTACCGGAGCTTGAGATAGGCTCAGCATGTTGGTTGTTGTTTGAAAGTCTCTTAAGCGATAAGAGATGTAGAGTCTTGAGGAGCGAGACTCATGGTATGAGCTTGAGGTTATCAAGGCAAGGATAATCAAGTAAGATGGCTTGGTAAGATGGTGGTGGAACCATCGTAGCTCGGGAAGGCTTTAAGTAGCTTTGATGCTACGGGTGCGAGGCTCGATGTGACGGATCTGATGCTATGGACCGTGTGGCAGAGGACTAATGAGTTGGCTCGCGTTGAGGGCAAGTGGCCCATGGGCCTGAGCAGTTTAGTGAACTGCAGGTGATGATCAGATGCCGAAAACCTAGAGCAGTACCTTAAGAGAGTTGGTCAGGTGAGATCGAGAATCTCCTGTAAAGGATAGGACATCTAGAGTAGTCCTAAGGAGGAATCGTGGAATGCGATAACGTTTTGATGGATTTGTTGTCGAGTAGGACGCCTGGTAAGAATAGTGGCTGTGAGCGTGGCGAGATAGTCGTGTCAAGTTCGATATCAGAGGTGTGACTAAAAGGGCTGAAAGTCACACTACGGGATGTGAAACAGATTAGAGTGGGACCTGAGCTATGCTGTTGGAAACTATTGTTGGGCCAGTGTAAGGGAGCAACATGGTAATAATGACTGGGTGTTGACTCTCCGAAGCACAGGGCAATACGATGGGGAACCAGTGTTGGGCCAGTGTATGGGAGTGACACGATGATGGTGACCAGGTGTTGGCTCGCCTAAAGCACAAGGCAACACAGTGATTATACAGATGGTCAGGGGGTAAAGATTTGCGAGAGGCACGGTAGGGGCGACGAAAGCTGCGGTCAGTTCCATAACTCAACCATGAGAAATGAGTGGTGTTGAGGCGGTTTAACAAATGTATGGGTGTTGTAGCACTTCTAGATGTTTGAGAAAGAAACTCGTGGAAAAGAAATGGGTCTAGCGTGGGAATAACGCTACGATTGATACCTATCGTTGACGGATCTAATGCTAAGGACCACTGGATATAGACGGTTAGTTCACGAGAGGGACTGCAGCCCTCTATGTGGAGTAACTTGTCTACGGTGGAGACGGTTAGACGCCGAAGACTTGGGGTATGCTGTAGGTTATGCTTGGGCCAAACCTAAATTTCCGTGAGGGTTGAAAATCTTGGTAAGGCCTTTTGTTGTCTTGGCAGTAAGAAGGTTTGTGAATTGATTGAGTGATACCTTGTGATGTGAAAACAAGACGTGTAGTGATGCTCCTTGCTAAAGGATGCTAACGCAATTGTGGTTAAATGGATCGCAGTTGATCAGGTAGATTGAGATGATAGACCCAGTGTGATCTTACAGTAATGCATGAAGATGGGTTGATTGGTGGAGTCGGTAAATGGCTCTAGAATGTTACGTAAGTGCCATGGAGGGCGAGACTTACGAGATGAAGCCAACCATGAGATGGGAATATTGAAGCGTGCAAAGGCTTCAAGTAAAGGGATCTCTAATCCTGTGATGTGAGTTGTGGCAGGCTAATCAAGTGGATAAGGCACGGTTTGAAATCTATGAAGGCTCGTGATTGCACAGTCTAAAGTTAGTCCTGATGTGTCGATGCAAAAATGAGGAAGTATCCTCATGTAGCATTGGATGGATTTCTGGTTGATGACACAGGATCAGTTACCAGGTGGTAGCACCTGATGGCAATGATGAGAGCGTGAGGCTCAAGGACTGTGATGAAAAGCCTTATTGATTGACCATGTATATAAAGGTTCAGCGGGACCTGGTGGTTAGACCAGGCGAATTTTGAGAAAGAGATCTAAGTGATAAAAGATGGTTGGTCAAGACAAAGTTGTGCCGCTTGAAAAGTACTACTCCGTAGCGAGAGTTATAGAGGGTAGTGTTGAAGTGTGGCCTAGGTGGAACTTGAGATGTTCTCCCAAAAAAAAAAAAAAAAAAAGTTGGGCATGGGGCCCCAACACTAGATAGACCTCCTAAAGTACTACAACTCTATCAGGAGGGATCACTCGGGAAAAGCCAGAGTAATAGTGAGTGCTTGAGTAGGAAGAGGAGCCCTACAACATCGAGTGGAAGTGTGTGTCCCACAAGATTGGCTGAGGTGATTTACAGCGGATGGAGTTTAAATCGGAGCCATAGTCGATGATTGTAAGTGCAGTGCCTGGAGAAAATTTGTGTTATCATGAGCCGGGCGATCCGGTTAAAGCTAATCGAGTTGATTAGATGGAAAGATGAGAGCGAAATTAAGATGTCGCCAGTGGGTGACGAGAGCTCGAAAGAAGAGCTTGTGGGACGAGATTGGTTCCTAGATATGGTGTTTAGGTGATGAGATCACCTGATAGTTGCGAGTCATACAGCTAGAGGGACGCCTTGGAGTGTGGGAAGTTGATGAGATTTAACCTCGTGGTTAGGGGTTAATGGCTGCGAAAGAAATCAGCTAGTGGAGCCGATTGATGACTGGCTGAGGGTAACCGATGGCAACTAAAGGCACCAATTGGTGATAGCGGCAGCAGCAATGTAGCGGCTAGCCAAGGTTGTGGGGCGTCGTAAGAGTAGTCGGTCAGTGGCGTAGGTGGCTCCTGAGTCGCGGTTGCGGCTGAATGTGGCGCTAAGCGATGGCAAGAGGTCGTCTTAGCTGGTGATGATGATGGCATTAGAGCCAATGTGGTCACTCATTGAGGTGTGAGCTGATGGAAGCAAAGGTGTATGAGAAGTCCGGGAGAAGCTAGAGTCTCCCAGGGAATTAGCTAGCTGCTATAAGCATAGCAAAGTGATATGAGGAAGGCGGCCTAAGGGTGGGGTCGTGTTGTTGTGATGACCAGCAAGATTTAAGGAGCAGCGAGTCTTTTGAGATGATATGGTGGTGGCATCGTCGCTTTCAGAGAATTCGTTGCTGTCATGGTATTCTTGCCGAGGAGGACAAAGGAAACCATTATGCATGGTTTATATAAGGTGTTTATCGCAAATTGAGAATGAACCTGATTTTGGGATTGCCGAAAAGTTCTGTGCTTAACGAGTAAGAGGCTCTGTTGAGAAATTGTGAGATTTGAAAGGTCCAAATGAAATTGAAGCTGAGCGAGTAAATTTGGCTAGAAGACCGCTACAAGAGTGGGGGTGTTACCGTGTTAGCTTGTTGTGGTGTGAACCAAAGGCACGAGTCATCCTACAGGTGCGATGCAATAAGTGATTGTGCAGATGATAATAAGCCAATCACTTGTGCCACGCACCGTGGGTGATGACGAGGGCTGATTAATGGTTCTGCGACCTTAAGGGCAATAGTAGGATCCTTGACTCGCGGTAGAGTTTAATAGCCAAGGTAAGGCCTAGCATGGGGCATGATTGTGAAAGCGGAAATGGGGTGAAAAATTGAAGAGGAGTTGCTTAGTGAAGAGCTCTCTGGTATGGGTATGAGACCCCTACTAGCGAATAGTATCGGCCAGTGAGAAAGGCCTAAGTATCTTTGTGTACTTATGCAAAGAACTCCTGGTTGGGAGATGGTTGTGGCCCGAGCATGGTTAAGCTCGACGTGAGATTGTAATGGAGCGTGCATTGCCAAGATCAAGGTGGACTCGGGTAGCACACGTATGATTGAAATATGAAATTCCTTGGCATAGTGTTGGGTATGTCAATTATGCATAATCGTATCGATAAATGAGGGTCAGCTGGTCAAGGTAGTAGACCATGATTGAAATGGTCGAAGTTGGCTGGATGGGCCAAATGGTTGCTTCCCGTGCAGTGATAGCAGGGTTAGTTGATCGGTAATGAGAGGTTGCCATGAGGATCGACTCAATCTTTGCATGCGTGTGATTAATGGCAATGTGCCATGGTGCAAAGAGTGTCAAAGTGTCTTGTGGGCACTAAAAGAGACATTGTGGTGATGATCAATGCTAAAACGTTGCTGGTTGGACCAGCGTAAAATCGTGGCCATGTGTGATTGGCAAAGGAAAACGTTGCCGTGTGTGATCGGCGTAAAAAAAAAAAAAAAATCGTGGTAGACTGATCAGTGATGCAATGTTAGCGAGAGTTCGTTTCGATTGATGGAAAAACGGGGAGTGGACTCCAAATCGATGCTTTGAGACAGAGAAAATCCATCCGGAGATGGATATTGTTGTAGTAAGCATGATCAGCGACCAGTGATACGGTTTGGCGAGAGGCCAAAGCGGTATTTGGTTGGTGAATGTCCTCGAGAGGCGGAGGATCAAATGCCTAAGCGAAGCCTCGAGGTGGGAATAGCTCGAGATAAGTGTGAGAAATGGATAGGCTATGAGTTTCTCGAGTATGAGAATTTAGCTGTAGCCCGAGAATGTGATTATCTTGGGCAAGATATTAAGGCAAAGTAAATTTCGAGGACGAAATTCCTTAAGGGGGGAGGAATGTAATACCCGGTATTACATGGTATTGAAAAATAAATAAATTTGGATTATTTTGTCAGGACCTCTGGTGATCTGGGAAGCCCAAAGGTCAATCTCGATAAATTAATTATTAAGAATTACCGAATTGGTGGCAAGGAGTGTCTTGGGACTTGGAAGTCTAGGGAAGAGGGCAAGAGATTGACGAGCGTCTCAAGATGAAATTAATGACGCTGGTGACAGTCCGACCGGGAGTAATTTTCGGAATAAATTTTCTATAAGCCCGAATGGGTGCCAATACCGAATAGTCGGAGGGGACCTCCTGGAAGCTGAGGGGACCCTAGGGGTGGTTCGGTTTGCTGAGTAAGGCAACCCTTAAGTGCTTTCGGATCGAATAAAGGTCCCGTGCAGGCGCAGGGACAAGGTCGGTATTCCCGAGTAGCGGTCGATTATTAATTTTGATAAATCGAGATTTTGTGTAGCTTAATGGTATAATTTAAAAACTTGGAGGGTCCAAGTGTAATTATAGAATCCCCCAATTGTAATTATTAAATTCTAAATGGAATTATGGAATAATTGAGGGGCTAATGTGTAATTTAATATATATATATTTATATATATGCGTGTGTGAGGAGGAAGCTTCCTTGAAGCTTCCTCACGTGTTCTCTCTGTGAATTGATATGAGATTGATAGCCGAATGGAACAGAGAGCTGATGAGAGAGCAGAGTGAGGCTGAGAGATCGAGATCGAGCGAGGATGAGAATGATCGCGAGAGAGAGAGAGAGAGAGAGAGCGAGAGAGATGGACATCCGATCGGCCATGGCTGCAGCAGCCATGGCCGATGAAGAAGCTCGGCAGCAGCGAAGCGGCCGAAAGCTGGTGTCGGAGCGGATGCGGTGGAAAGCGACCTGTGGTGGCTGTGCGAGCACTAGCTGAGGCGAGAGTCGGCATCGGCGGAAGCTTCAGCAGCCGTCAATGGCTGCTGGTTGCAGCAATGGCTAGCCGCGCGCAGGTGGTGGTGCGCGAAGGTGCTGGCCGCGGCGATGGCGGCCGATGCGAGGTCGGCAGCGGCGGCGTGAGCATCAGCGACGACCGGCGTGGCCATGGACGGCGGCTGGAAGAGGTGGCCGTGTGCGAGGAAGAAGAAGAAGAAGCGCAGGGGCGAGCGCGGGAAAGAGCAGGGAAGAAGAAGAAGGCGCGTGGAAGGAAAGAAAATAAAAAAAAAAGAAAATAAAAAGCAATTTGGAAAAATGGAGAAATTTGGTGGAAAAATCCCGAAAAATTCCAGAAAATTGGGGAAAAGTCCTGGAAATTATTTTGAGGCTCGTAGAGCATACCGGAAGCTCGAGAATGGGATGTCGGGCATGAGACTGCAACTCGAGAAGCAATGTCGGTGTGGGCGTTTGGCCGATTTTTTCTTTCCAATTGAATGAGGTATTTAATTATTTCTTTTGAATTAATTGAGGTAAATTAATTTAATTGTTTTCATTATGTGAGATAATGAATTATGTAGCATAAGCTGGATTAAACCCTGTGTTGGGGTTATTTGAAATTTGTTAATAAATGAGTTTGGTGATGTGCGACGTAGTTGAGGGCATTGGTTTAATGTCGGAGGTTAATGGAGTTGGGATTTTGTGTGTGGTTGCATCTAGGTTCGACCGGGGAGACAGTGATCCTAGAAGAGCTTGAGATTCAGGTTGGAATTCGTGCCGAGGCAGAGATGAAGCTTCGAAGCAGGTAAGGGATGGCCCCATGTGGAGGTGGCCTTGCAAGTTGGTAAATGTGTTTAATAATCTTTTTATGTTGCATTGGCATGTAGTGGTTATATCTTATGTGATGCAAGCTCTAATGGACCTGTGGCCATAAGGAGGACTAGTGGTGGGGACTGATAAGTTGATGCCTCAAACCTTAGTGGGTTGTGAGGATGTGTGAGCCTAGCCTCATTTGCATGCATTTGGCATACATAAACATGATTATACTCATATTTACGTGCATTGCACCCTTACTGAGTCTTTATGACTCATGAGGTTTTACCTCATGTGTAGATGATGCAAGTCTGGATGCAAGCAGGGATGGCGCCGGGAGGCTGTTGTGGCAACTAGCTGTGTTGCCCGAGTTATGTATTTTTAATATTGCTTGTATGTAGCCAGGGGGCATGGTGTATTTATACCCTTGTGAGTAAATGTCTGTGTTATTGAGCTTAAATGTATTTAATTGTGTAATCATCATAGTGTGATAGATGATTGTGAGATTGCTTGTCGAATGTGGCACAGTCGGTGAAGCCGAGTTCGGACCGAGTAAAGACCACTGAGGTATGTTCTCATAAATCCCCAATACTCAGCGAAGTGGTTCTGCTAGCCTTGTGCCTGGGTCATCTCTGGCTTGTTATGGGGCGAGTTGAAGAGAGGTGAAGTTCACTCGGGTTTCGGGTCTCGGTCCGCTGAGCTTTTCTTGCTTGAGTTGAGACCGATTCTTGAGTAGAGCGAAGGGAAGGAGGAAACCTAGTTCCCACCTAGGGCATTTCCTGTTGAAACATAGTCCAACCCTTCAGTTGTGGTTCGTTGGGTGAGTAATCCGGTCGATTATTTACCGGTGGCGCTCGTAAGTGGGAACGGGTCGTTACAGTGAACCCCAATCCAAGTTATTAGCTAAATAAAGATTAAATATCCTCAAATATTGGAATTTTATGACATTTATAATAAGTTTAGCATGCCCATAACTCACGAATCATTATATTTCAATATAAGAGATGAAGATCATATAACATGTTTAGTAATTATAATTACATGTTCAGCATTATTCCATGATATTATGTGCATACATCTTAGTGTGAGTATTGAACATGATTTTATATGGGGCATTTCATATCGTGTACTAGCATGTGTATAGACATTGCATTCAATAAGCGAGCCAGGTGGCATGTCTGCGGAGATCCCACCAATTTTAGTTTATATGTTGCTCACCTGGTAATCCCTACAAAAAATAAGTAATTTAGTAACGGATTTAGCAACGGACTTTTTCCGTTGCTAAATAAAGATGTCTTAGTGACAGATAGTCTGTCGCTAAATTTTAGCGACGGAAAATTCCGTTGCCAAATTTTTTAATTTTTTTATTATTTAGCGACAGAATTAGCGAGGGAATATTTCATCACTAAATAATTTTTAATATTTT
Organism: Diospyros lotus; assembly: GCF_014633365.1. Taxonomy (NCBI): domain Eukaryota; kingdom Viridiplantae; phylum Streptophyta; class Magnoliopsida; order Ericales; family Ebenaceae; genus Diospyros; species Diospyros lotus. Next base: position 32,866,365 of record NC_068343.1, on the reverse strand, counting down.
TTATTAAATTTTTAAATTTAACAACGGAATATTCCGTCGCTAAATAATTAAAAAAATTAAATTAAAATTAAAATTATTTAGCCATGGTATATTCTGTCGCTAAATAATCTTTAATTAATTTTTTAAATTTTTTTATTACTTTTTAAAGACGGGGTTATCTCGTTGCTAAATTTTGTATTTTTTATTTAATTTATTTTTATTTTTTCGCTACAAAACTAGTTAAATTTGGTATTTTTTATTTAATTTATTTTTATTTTTAGTGACAAGTTTATCAGTCGCTAAATTTTATATTTTTTATTTAATTAAATTAAATATATTTAGAGATGGAATATTATGTGGTTAATCAATAAGAATAAATTAAATAAATAATAAAAATAAATTTAAATTAAATAAATTTAGCAATAAATAATTCAAATATTAAATTAATAATTAAAAATTTTTGTCAGTCATTATAAAAGAAAAGTAATTTTTAATCAAATAAAACTTAAATATTTAGGAGATTAATTAATTATAACATTTAAGTGGTACATTAGTTGAGTTAAAATTTATAGTATTTATTTTTTTAAGTATTAATTTATGAATTTAAAATCTTAATTTAAAATAAAATTAAAATGTCTGATAGCTAAGTATAGTATGTAGTTAATATGTGTAGTGTATATATTAAGAAGGCTCCCAGTTCAAACGGTCGCGCAAGCGAGTGGGCCAACGGGCGACTAGGGATCGAAACTGGGGAAAGGGAGAAAGGAGTGTGCTGGGAAATTATCCCAGCGCTACACGTGGCAGCTCAAGGCAGTGCCAGCTAGCACATGCAAGGCAACACGCGTCCTTCCAGTGCGAGCTATAATTTTTTTTAAATTAAAGTCAGCGACGGAAACAGTTCTGTCGCTAATTAGCGACGAAATTGTTTATGTCGCTGATTCTAATTTATTTTAACTTTTTAATATTCTAATTTTTATTGTGTATTAACAACGAAAACTTTTCCATCGCTATTCAGCGATAGAACTTTTTCCGTCGCTAAAATAATATTAATTTTTTAAATAAATTTTATTTTTTAATCAATGACAGAAAAATTTTGTCGCTGATTCCGTCCCTGATTTATGCCGTCGCTAAATCCTGTTGCTAAAATTTAGCGACGGGAAGCTACCCGTCGCTAAATCCTTGTGGCGAAGGCAAAACCTTGTGGCGAACCTAGCGACAAAGGCAAAACCTTGTGGCGAGAGCTAGTGGCAAAGACCAAACCTTGTGACGAAAACCTTGTGGCAAGAAGGCTTGCAGCAAAGACCAAACATTGCGGCAAGAAAGCTTGTGGTGAAGGTAAAACCTTGCGACGAAGGTAAAACCTTGTGGTGAATCTAGCGGTTAAGGCAAAACCTTATGGCGAACCTAGCGGCGAAGGCAAAACCTTGTGGCGAAGGCAAAGCCTTGGGGCGAGACCTAGTGGCGAAGGCAAAACTTTGTGGCGAGAGCTAATGGCGAAGACCAAACCTTGTGGCGAAGACCTTCTGGCAAGAAGGCTTATGACGAAGACCTTGTGGCAAGAAAGCTTGCGGCGAAGACCAAACCTAGCGGCAAGAAAGCTTATGGCGAAGACTAAACCTTGTGGCAATAAAGCTTGTGGCGAAGACAAAACCTTATGGCAAGAAGGCTAGTGGTGAAGCCTTGTGACAAAAAAGCTAGCGGTGAAGGCTTGTGGCAAAAGAGTTAGTGGCGAAGCCTTGTGGCGAAAAAGCTAACGGCGAAGGCTCGCTGCGAAAGAGATAGTAGCGAAGGCTTGTGGCGAAAGAGCTAGTGGCGAAACCTTGTGGCGAAGAAGCTTATGGCAAAATCCTTGCAGCGGGCATCCTAGTGACAAACTCCCTTGAGGTAACTTCACTTATAGCAACCTAACTTCACCCGACAATGATCTCGAGTGAACCCCACATCATAAATTTTAATTGTTGTATTTATGGCAACAACAATTTGGTGTTGTCTGTGGAAAATGCAATAAAAAGCCAACGTTAACACAAGATGCCGAGAGGGAGCGCTCGTACCAGGACAGGAGTCATGAAAGGCCCCCATCAGGTGCACTCCACAGTACTTGAATTTTCAGTGAATTACCCTAATAATGAAGTGCGTTCAGGGAACTTTCCTGTGCTTGAATGCAACTAGACCCCTGGATTGGAGGCCATGGAGCGTTCAGAACAAGGAGAAGTACATGTACCTGGATTTAGGAGATATGCAACAAGGCGAGAGAAGCAACCCCCACATGCAGAGCCCGCTAATCAGGAATAACACTCCTTTGAGCAGTCTTTAATTCCAAATGGAAACCTTATGGTGACTTCAAGGATAACTCCACCCACAGTCTTACTATCAAATTATGAACTATTGCAGAAGAATTTTAAGGGAGCTGAAACAATAGAATGGTGAACTTAGGATGAAGAATGAGGAGAATATAAAAAGACTACAGGGAGTCACTGTTTTGTTACGTGAACTAATGCCGGACATTTACATTTCCCATATTGGACAAATCGATATAAGGAGAGAACACCGGAGATCCTAAGACAACCTTCCAAGGGCCCCTCGGTAAGGGATAAGAATCAGAACTCCAAGGCTAAATAGCCAAGTCCAGGAAGTAACAGACTCGAGAAGGAAATATGGTAGGAGGATCAGAAAAGCTCCCACAGGTATAAAGAACAATAGAAAGCACCTACTCAAGAGTCCCTTATGACCCATCTCTTTGGCAAAATAAAGCAGAACAGGAAACACTCAGCGTGTCTGACATCAAATGCCTCATAAAAGAAGTGCTAGAGTAGAAGCAGGTAATGATGGTGCTAAAGGTAACTCCCCCGAAAGGGTTTCCTCTATCTGAGGAACTCCAAAGGCAACCAGTGCAACTAGGGGTCGAATTGTCGCAGCTTTCGGTATACCCAGGAAGGGAGGACCTCGAGAAGCACTTACAGCGTTTTTTCGCAGTGGCCGTGTTACATGGATAGAATGAGGTCACTAGGTGCATGACTTTCCCAGTTTCCCTGGCAGGACAAGCCCAACAGTGGTTCACTGAATTACCAACATGACATATATGATCATTTGAATAGTTGAAGAAAGAATTCCTAAATGCATTCTCCGTCTATCTCCCAAAGAAGAAGAGTGTAATATACCTAACGAGCCTATAGCAAAAGCCGAGTGAATCCCTAAAGTAATACATCGAGCGATATAGAGCCACAACGCAGGAAGTAAGGGATCTCCCAGTCGGATTGGTGGCATCAGCACTACTAAACAGAACTACATATGCCCTGCTTAGAAGATCCTTAGCCTTCTCCGAGCCAAATTCTCTGACTAAATTATTTGACCGAGTATAACAGTTTATCTCCCAAATGGAAATTTTTGACGCAGGGGAAGGTAATAGAAGAGGAAGGGAAGCCCAGCCTGAATTGCGAAGGTCCTTACAAAATTTAGAAAATGTTAGGCCCTAAAATGTGCACACTACCGACACTACAAGGTGAGGTGATAGGAAATGCTTGGAACACTGTGCATCCCGAGCGGTACTTCCCAACTTTAACCCCCGAGAAGGGGACGAAGCGTGAGACGCAGAGTAAAGCCTATCACCAGAAGCGTTACTCGACACGATTGGGGGTCGGAATTGTCTTTAATTTTCCATTATAATAAAATCCCCCGATAAATAAAAGAATATACCCCCTGTATTCTCGTGGAGTAGGAAAAACTATAAGCCAAACCACATAAAATCTCCATGGGCCCAAATGATTTGTATGTGTCGTAGAATGTGATACAGGTACGACGTCTCAAGCACAACTCGCTTTTGAAGGTCAAGTCGCCTAGTGGCAATCTGGTGTTGATGACCACGAGCTAGCTCAGGATCACCAAACATCTGATGCCTATGCCCACAGACTCATCCAGATCCCTTGCTTGAGTTCGGATGTCTGGTTGGAATCCCTACAAACTCAGATGTCTGGTGCCTAGGTCACCTGACAAACTCAGATGTCTGGTAAGAATCCAGCACCGGACCATTGGCCAAACCTAAACTCCCTGAGGTAGGCTAGCCCTAGGAAGGCGGAAAAGAAGTGAAGTGATCACATGATAGCCCTATCATGAGCCCACTCTCAAAGGTCAAGTCGCCTAATGGAAATCTGGTACCGATGACCACAAGCTGGCATGGGATCATCAGAAGATCTGACACATATGCCCGTAGATTCACCTGGATCACTCATTTGAGTTCGATACTATGCCTTTTTGGCTAGACCCAACTCCTTGGTTGATTTGGTGCGTAAGTCTCCCGGCAAACTCGAATGTCTTGTAGGTATCCTACTCTAGACCACTAGTTAAACCCAGATCCCCTGAGGTAGACTGGCCCAAGGAAGGTGTGAAAAGAGATGGAGCAGCCATATGATAGTTCTACCATGATCCCGCTTATCGGAGTTGAGTCACCCAGTTGCAATCGGGTGCTTATGACCACAAGTTAGCTTGAGATCACCAAAACATCCAATGCCTATACTGACAGACTCACCTAGATCCCTTGCTTGAGTTAGGTACTATGTCTTTTTAGCTAGACCCAACTCCTTGGTTGATCTGGCACTTAGGTCTCCCAACAAACTCAGATGTCTGGTAGGAATCCCGCACTAGACCTCTGGCCAAACCCAAATTCACTGAGGTAAACTAACCTTGAAAGACGAACATGGAGAACACAATAGCCAGTGCGTTATGATCCATCCTAGGATCACCAGATGCTCCGAAACCTATGCCCGCAGGCTCGTCGGGATCCCTTGATTGAGTCCGATGCTATGCTCCCAAGCTAGACCCGACTCCTTTGCTGATCTGGTGCCTAGGCCTCCCGGCAAGCTTGGACGCCCGGAAAGAATCCTGCAGCGGAATCTATCCTCAAGGGCCTGGTTTCCCGGAGATGATCTGGTACCTAAGCCCCCGGCTGGCATAAGATCATTGGGTATTCAAGAACCCTTGATTGAGTCTAGGTGCTAGACCCAACTCCTTGGCTAATATTTTACTCTTCAATTTTGTCTAAAGACAAAACAGAAGAGTGGGGGGCAATTGTTATGCCAGGAAAAATCAAAGGAAAAAATGAGAAATTTTAATGAAAAATTGAAGGCCCGCCGTAAAGTGGCCTCGCGGCAAGAGGATGGCTACAAGGCCCTCTACAAGAGGCTGGCCGCGAGGATGGCTTGTGGCAGCTTTGCAAGCCAGCCTCACGGTAGGAAAATTTAGTGAGGGCTAGCTCGAGGAAGACTTGCCGCGAGCCAGCCTCGAGGTAGCCTTGCCACAAGTCTCGCAGCAAGGGCTGGCCGTGAGGTTTAACTAGCGGCAGCTTGGCCATGAGCTATCTCACAGCCATTTCTGCTCGCGGCAGCCTTGCCACAAGGCCTTACAGCAAGGGCTGGTCGAGAGTCCCAGCTTGAGGTAGCTTGCCACGAGCATCCTAGCAGTAGGGTGGCCGCGAGGCCCAGCTTGCGGGAAGAGGCTAGTCATAAGGACCAGTTTCGCCCCCTCTCAATGAAACCTAAGTCTCGCTCAGCAGTCGCCACGTGTTAACACTAGCCATCCTTGAGAATCGTGCCCTATAAATACCCAGCTACTGGACATCAATGGGAACTTCCAATTTTGGTAAAATCTAGACACTTTGACTGCATCTTTATTGTTTATGTGAATAGTGATTGGGATTCAAGACTAATTATGGCATTGGAGGGTCTTCACGGGGGAAGATTCTCTCGAGCCTAACGACAAAGGAAAAACCTTGTGGCGAGAGCTAGTGCGAAGACCAAACCTTATGGCGAAGACCAAACCTTGTAGCAAGAAAGCTAGCGGCGAAGGTAAAACCTTGTGGCAAAGACAAAGCCTTACTGCGAGACCTAGCGGCGAAGGAAAAACCTCTTAGTGAGAGCTAGTGGCGAAGACCAAACCTTATGGCGAAGACCTTGTGGAAAGAAGGCCTGCGGCGAAGACCAAACCTCGCTGCAAGAAAGCTTGCGGCGAATACCAAACCTTACGGTAAGAAAGCTTATGGAAAAGACTAAACCTTGTGGTGAAAACCTTGTGGCAAGAAGGCTAGTGGCGAAGCCTTGTGGCGAAAAGCTCGTGGCAAAGGTTTATGGCAAAAGAGCTAGTGGTGAAGCTTTATGGCGAAAAAGCTAACGTCTAAGGCTTGTGGCGAAAGATTTTGTGGCGAAACCTTATGACGAAATCCTTGCAGTGGGCATCCTAGCGACGAACTCCTTTGAGGCAACTTCTCTTACGACAACCTAACTTCACCCGACAACGAGTTCGAGTTGACCTCAGATCATAAATTTTAATTGTTGTATTTTTGGCAACAACAATTTTCTATCGTTGCTTACATTTTGTTATAAATGTCTTTATTAGAGTTACATTGATGCTTTACATTCTATTTTGTTATTATTTCATATGCTTTTATTTTCTGTTATCTATTACATACTGTTATTAATTGATGTTGATGCTTACCATTTCAATTTATAATAATTAATTTGTCCAATAAATACTGCCTTTTAATTTCAGCAATTTTAATTCCCGTCATTTAATTTATGTTATTTAGATTCTCGTCATTTAATTTATGTTAGTTAATTTTTTCGCACTTAAATGTCCTACATTCAAAAATGAACATGTGTGGCTAATAATTCTCGGGCCAAGGCAAAGACAATAACCAATGCCAAAATTTCCTGAGTTAGTTGAATTTCATTATGAGTTGAGGTGTTAAAATTAATTTTTAAATTTTTGCCAAACACTTGAGTTTGGATTGGAGTATATGCCTAACCGGAAACCCTCATGCCATGTATGTGGGTTGCCTAACCTGGAAATATCATCATCTCCGAGCCTAAGTGTACTTTATATACATTTTGGTTTATGGTGGTTGCTTAAGTTAAACACGGCATGCCACGTATGTTGGTTACTAGAATTAGAACCATCATCATCCCGAAATGTAATCAATAGCAAAGATCTTAAAATTAATTTTACCCGATGATACCCTCTTTTGTGAGTCTTAGGAAATATTTGGATTGGCACTGAAATTGTCTTGATTCGAGACGTTTTTTTTTGTAATACCAATTTAGTAATTTTCCAATATTAATTGATTAGATCTAATCCACACACACTCACCATTTCAATTTTCTGCACTTTCATTTCTTGTACATAAATAAACAAATTGGTCTGACAAATCATTTCGTATTGTGGCTTTTATTTCCATTTTAATGAACATCTCCCAGTGAATCAACCTGCACTCCCATCAAGTAAATAAATTTGTGCTGCAACGCACATTCGTACATTGGCGAGTATAAATGCCTTGTGCCTGCATGTTTGTTTACTTCTTTGTTTGTTTGTATGTATTTGTTTGAATTAATTGTACAAGGTTAAGCACAGTCAATTCTCTCTTAGGCATCCCATCCCTGAAGGTACCTTTAGGCACTTCGGCCTCATCCATAGACTTTTCACCATAAGAGTTATTCCACTCGAGTAGCCCAAGTTGTAACACCCCTCTTATCCCAAGCGTGCACTAACCCGAGATTTTGAGAATATTTTTTTGCAACATACGCTCAACATAAATCATTCCCAGCAATCCTATTCTACCCTCTCAGCATATCAAACTTAAAAATCAATAAGCTAAGACATGTAACATCGTCATAAAATGTGGAAGCAAGATCGAAACCTCAAATGAAACACAATCGTAATTCCTTTATTCATAATATAGAAATCATACCATTTTTTAACATGACATATTCAAAACAAAATACATAGAGATCAATCCCTCAACAACATAACTAAACACCTTAAACATAATTAAAATATATGCTAAAGGTCTCCAACGTAATCAACAGCTACATCTTGATAACCCCTTTTCCCTTGGCACTGCTACTTTCACCTAGAACATTTGAATATTCCAAGAACATAGTGTTAGGATCATGAGTCTCTGCCCTTAAGGTTCGGGACACATCGGGCTCAGACAACAGCCCGAGTGTTGGCGTAATTAGCGATAGTTCGAAGCAACCCAATAAAGATGAGAAGCATGCTGCTCCAGTTGAGGCCCCAGTCTATCAGCCAATGGACCAGCTAGGCCAACATGTGCTATTTAAGGCCACAACCCACAACCAGCTTATATAATCAGCCCACAGTTCAACCCACAAGATCAGGCCCAATCTAGTAGGTCATCAGCCCAACTCGTGAAGCTCATCAGAGAGAGAAGACCAACAGTACAAGTCAATTCACTTGATCTGACTTTTTTAATTGATCCTTTAATTGTTCTTTTATTTCAACATTGATGTATTATCTTTATTACTAGCATTCATGTAGATGCTTTAGTTACATTTCTGCATTCATGTACTTAGCATCTAGAGGGTCAGGGATAACCTACTATATAAGGCTTTGATCTGCCTTCTATTGAGAACTTTTGAAGAAATCTAAAAACGTATTTGCCAAAGTGTCTTCACACTTTTGATTTCTCCCTTTTATCTTGAGATAGTTAGGTAAAAATCAGCCTTTCAGGAACTAGGGCATCTATCATTGGTGCTTTCGTTGAGAGCCTGCCCATAGTCTTTTTCAAACCTTAGTGCTTGGAAAACATTCTTAGAAGTTGTTTATCCAACAATCATCCAATAATGGCAGGAGGACAGACTCATAAGGATCGCATAGAGAATTTGGAAAACATGGGCCAACACCATGGATGAAAGATTCTCTTGGGTCGAGTAAACCCTGCAAAATTTGGCTATCCTAATGCAACAACAACAACAACAGTCGCCAAGGCATGGCAGTAGCCATTCGTCTTCCCATAGGCGACGATCTACTACCTCAGCCAGCTAGAGGTCCTATTCTGGCTCTGATAGCGGATCTGAGACAGATGGATTGGACAACAACTGGAACCCCACACGCAACAACCACCTAGCGTTTAAACCATGCCTGCAGTTTCTAACATTTTTCTGGTGAGGATCCCATTTCTTGGCTCAATAGGGCCAATTTATTTTTCAAATCATAAGATATAAGTAGTAAGGAGAAGGTAGAGTACACCACCTATTACCTTGAGGGCGAGGCTAGCCATTAGTGGCAGTGGCTGTCACGCACATATGAGAATCAAGGCAAGCGCATCCGCTGGAAAGATTTTGAACAAGAGGTACGGACACGTTTTGGCCCTACAGGCTATGTGGACTATGATGAAGTCCTGTCCAAGATGCGTCAAATCGAATCTTTGAGGGACTATCAGCGAGAATTTGAAAGGGTGACCACACAGGTCAATGATTGGCCAGAGAAGGCATTGATCAGGATGTTTATTAGGGGCCTATATCCAGACATGGCTACAGAAGTCAAGCTTCACCAACCCACTAGCATGCACTAGGTAATTGATATTGCCCGGTTGAAAGATGACCAATTGTACGCTATGCACAAGGCAATGGCATACAAAGGGCCTGTCACAATCGAATCCAATTTTGGGGTGCCCAAGCACAAGCCACTGCTTATACCGCAATCAACAGTGAGCAAGCGTATTCCACCAGGAGTTAAGCAGCTATCATGGCCGAGATGCAAAAGAGACGCGAGCAAGGCCTTTGTTTCAACTGCAACGAAAAGTTCACCCCAGGCCACAAGTGCAAGGTGGCTCAATCTTTCTTAATCGAGGTAGATGACCCACCAGAGGAGGAGGAAGATGAAGAGTCAGAGCCAAATATGCCTTTTGACACGACTATAGCCAACAGCGGGGTGGAGGCTAAGGATCTGCCAGAGGTGTCCCTTCATGCGCTAGCAGGATCCGCAGACTATACGGGTGACAACAATGCTCAAGGGCAAAGTTGCCAACCTACTAATCGACAACGGCTCAACCCACAATTTCATCAGCACCAAAGTCGCCCACAAACACAAATCCCAATCACCACCATTGAGCCCTTTAAGGTGCGAATAGCCAGCAGGGAGCGCCTGACATGCACACAGCAGTGCAAGGTAGTAAGTCTAAAGATCCAGCACATTTATGTTACTTTAGACTTATATGTCATACCATTAGCTGGAGTAGACATAGTATTGGGTGTGCAGTGGTTGGCCCAACTGCTTAGCCATGCAGCCGGGTACTACCCAGCCAACGAAGGTGAATGTTATATAGAAATTGATTAGGACTAGCAGTGAATGCTATGTCATACAGATAGCATCATAGCCACGCACATTTGATAGTTTCCAAGCCACAGATGAGATGCAATTACCCATAGATATTTAGGTAATCTTGGCCAAGTTTCCTACAGTGGTGCAAGAGCCCACAAACCTGCCACCAAGCAATCCATTCGACCACTGCATTCCCCTGCTGGACAAGCAACCCATCAACGTTGCTCCCTATCGATATACCCATCATCAGAAAGCGGAGATTGAGAAGCAAGTGAAGGAGATGTTACGAAAAAACCTAATTCAGCCCAGTACCAGTCCCTTTTCATCAACAGTCTTGCTGGTTAAGAAGAAAGATGGAACATGGCATTTTTGCACTGAGTACCATGCGCTCAACAAGGCAACAATGAAGGACAAATTTTTTATTCCAGCCATTTATGATATGCTGGATAAGTTAGCATGATCAACGATTTTTACCAAGTTGGACTTACGAGTAGGCTACCATCAGATCTGGATGCACCTAGGGGACATACATAAGACTGCATTTCGGACACATCATGGGCACTATGAGTACCTGGTTATTCCCTTTGGCCTGTGCAACGCACCGTCAACCTTCCAGGTGGCCATGAATCACATTTTCCAGCACATGTTATGTAAGTTTGTGCTAGTCTTTTTTTGATGATATACTGGTTTGTTCAAAGTCCAGGGACCAACACTTGTAGCATTTGGAGCAAGTATTGAGCATACTGGCCCGAGAAAATTTTTGCATCAAGCTGCTCAAGTGTGTTTTTGGGCAGACTGAGTTAGAGTACTTAGTGCATAGGATCTACCCTAAAGGTGTCAAGGTAAAGCCATAGAAGATTGATGCGATACAATCATGGCCTAAGCCAAAGAATGTTTCCCAACTGTGCAGATTCTTGGGACTGACAGGCTACTATTGGAAGTTTGTGTAACACTACGAGGCCATTGCTAGGCCACTGACACTACTACTAAAGAAAGACGAGCTCTAGTAGACAAAAGAGGCTGATCAGGCTTTTACAATGCCGAAACAAGTCATGACATGCACTTCCACCTTGGCTATGTCGGATTTTTCATAGCCTTTCGAGGTTCATACCGATGCCAGCAACATAGGCATTGGCGTAGTATTTGTGTAGCAAGGCCAACCAGTAGCCTACCTCAACAAAGCGCTTGGCCCGACCAAAGCCACTTTGTCTACCTATGCCAAGGAGATGTTAGCTGTTATTAAGGTAGTTAGGGTGTGGAGACCCTATTTGTTGGGGAAACGGTTCCGAATTGTGACCAACCAGCAACTTTTAAGGTATTTATTGGAGCAACGCATAGTGACCCTAGACTAACAGAAGTGGGTGGCAAAGCTGATGGGGTACGACTATGAAATTGTCTACTGACGAGGGGCTCAAAACAAGGTTGCTAATGCATTGTCTTGACGGGATGACAACCCCCAACTACTGCCTATCACGGGGCCAACTTGGGCAATTTGGCAACAGATCAGAGATGCATTAGCCATTGACCAACACAGTCAAGATTTGATAGAGGCCAGCAAGGACAGTGATACAATTAGTGACTATGAGTTTCGCAGCGGCCTATTGTTATATCGGGGGAAGGCTTATGTGCCAAATGTTGATGATCTGTGCACTACCCTTATGCGACACTTCCATAATTCAAGAGAATGAGGACATTCCGGAGTATACCGCACTTGGCAGTGACTTAACAGACTCTTTCATTGGGAAGGCATGAAGCAACAAGTTACTCGACATGTGACAGAGTGTGGTACTTGCCAGTGCGCTAAAAGTGACTCGACACAGCCTAGTAGCCTATTGCAACTGTTACCCCTGCTGAAGCAAATTTGGGAAGATTTGAGTATGGACTTTGTGAAGGACCTACCAAACTCGCAGTGATACTCTTCAATTCTTGTTGTGGTGGACAAACTCAACAAGTATGCCCATTTCATACTGCTCGTGCACCCTTTCACTACACAGTTTGTTGTGCAAGTATTCATGTAGACAATGGTGTGCTTGTACGGCCTACCCTAGACCATCGTGACAGACAGGGACATAATTTTTACCAACCATTTCTGGAAAGAGCTCTTCAAGATAATGGGGACGAAGTTATCAGCAAGCTCATCCTATCACCCAAAAACAGACGGCCAAACTTAAGTCACCAATCGAACATTGGAGCAATACTTGTGGTGCTTTTCAAAAAGCGACCGGCACACATGGGTTGACCGTATTGCATAGGCAGAGTACTGGTATAACACATCTTACCATCAGTCCTTAGGGTGCAGCCCGTTTGAAGCAATATATGGGTGGACAACTCCTACACTGGTGTCTTACACGCCACAGTTAGCAAAGATGGATACTGTGGACTGAGAGCTAGTGGATCGGGATGAGCTGCAGCTGAAAACCCACTTATTAAAGGCACAGACTCATATGAAGAATTATTATGATCAAGGGCGTCAAGACCGACAGTTCCAAGAGGGGGACTTGGTATATGTTAGGCTACGACCACAAAGGCAAAAGAGCGTAACACTTGCAATCAAGATGAAGCTTACCTACCGCTACTATGGGCCTTACAAGATTTTGTAGAAGATTGGGAAGGTTGCATACAAGATGGACTTGCCGGCTAATACTTGAGTTCATCCAGTATTCCATGTATCCCAGCTCAAGCCTAAGGTGGGTCATTTGATCGATGTGGTGCATGGTCTGCCTGAGCTCAACAAAGATACCAAGCTGCTAGTCTAGCCCTTGCAAGTCCTAAACTACCATGTGGTTAAGAAGAACAGGAAGAAGATGCTCGAGGCCTTGGTTCAATGGGAAAACATGTCACCAAAGGAAGCAACGTGGGAGTCAATTGAGTACTTAACCTACCAGTTTTCGCACCTGCATCTTGAGCACAAGATGTTTCCGAATGGGTGGAGAATGTTAGGATCGTGAGTCTTAGCCCTTGAGGTTTGGGACATACCGGGCTCAGACAACAGCCTGAGCATTGGCGCAATTAGCTATAGTTCGAGGCAACCCGGTAGAGATGAGAAGCATGCTGCGCCAGTTAATGCCCCACTCTACCAGCCAGTGGACTAGTTAGGCCAGCATGTGCTATTTTAGGCCATAACCCACAACCAGCCTGCATAATTAGCCCACAAGACTAGGCCCAATCTAGCAGCCCATCAACCCAAATCGTGAAGCCCATCGGAGAGAGAAAACCAACAGCACAAGTTAATTCACTTGATCTGGCTTCTTTAATTGATCCTTTAATTGTTCTTTTATTGCAACATTGATGTATTCTCTTTATTACCAACATCCATGTAGATGCTTCAGTTACATTTCTACATTCATGTACTTAACATCCAGAGGGTCAGGGATAACCTACTATATAAGGCTTTGATCTTCCTTCTATTGACGACTTTTAAAGAAATATAAAAATATATTTGCCAAAGTGTCTTCACACTTTTGATTTCTCCCTTGTATCTTGAGATAGTTAGGTGAAAATCAGCCTTTCGGGAACTATGGCATCCATCACATAGTCCAAATTAGATATTGAATCATCTAAGTGAGAGTTCAAAATATTTTCATGAATATGTTCAAGATAATGAATAAACTGACATATCACGACATGTCCCAGCCCAAGAAAATCCCATACAGCGCTTAACCCATACCATGGGAAAAAAGCAATCTCTTTAAAGGCAACATAATCACATCGACACATTGGCATAACGCAATCCTAGCTTAAGAAGGGCAACATCAACGCAAGTCTCCGACACCTCGGGAGTAATCGTTACCACTCTTGACACAGGAGGGTCAACATCAGGAAACCCTAGCCGCCGGAGATCGAAAAATTTCCCCAACCTTACCACCTTGTAGATCTATTCAAGTTGATCCAAGGAGTACCTTCCTTGGCTTGAAAACACCACCAGATATGCTTCAAACGAAAGGACAAAGCCTCGGCTCTAACAACCGCTAAAAATTTCAGCCAAGCTTCGAACACCACTCAAACAAACTCCAAAACCTCTCAAATTCTCCAGAAATTATCCTTACTTATTCAGGAATAAAACCCCTTATCCAAGACCTTCGAATCACTCTCAAACAAAAGCAATTTGAAGTTTAATTTTTGCATTTTCGGCCAAACCCTTCGAGCCCTATTTATACTTGCTTTTGAGCCAAGATGAGCCATTCCTTGTCAAATCTGAGCCTCTATCATCATTACAACCATTTAATGGCCTTAAATCGCCTTGATCTAGCCGAGATTTGCCTTAAAAATCCACCCTGATTTTCTGGCGAATGTACAGTTTCAGTACCTCACCATACCCCATCAAATCATGGCCATTCCTCGGCCCATATCCGTCTCCATTCAATCCATCATGCCTTGGGGCCCATTTTGGACCCTAGAACGTCCTTCCCAGTGATGGCAGGCTGCTAGCCAGTGGTGGGAATGGTGGCCAGTGATGGCAGTGGCTGGTCTTTTGAGAAATTTCACTTTGACCCCTTACTATTTTCCAAATTTCATTTTGGCCATTATTTGAAGTCCCTAAGCTTTCCAACTATTTCATTAAGACCTATAAGTTCTAAACCCCTCATTTCACCCCTGAAGATTCAAAAAAATCATCTTTTCGACCTCCCTCGGGCAAGATTTAAGAAATTACACTTAAGCCTAAATGCATATTTTGATCGCAAACCCTTTTGTTTCATACCGAAACCACCTAAGGGTTATTCCTTATGCAAAATATGGACCTTCCTAGGGTTTCATTGACTTACCAAAAGTCCCTTACTATCATTCAATTTTTCAGCTTGAATCATAACTGTACTGAAAATTATCTCTGATCCAATTTCTTTCTATGCCATAAATCTTATCTCGGGACGCTCGTCGACCACATAACCTTTTCCTTAGATATCTAAGAAGGAAGAAAATAAGAGAGCATAATTTGTGTTGTTGGGATATAACAATTAAATTTGTTTGTCATAGGAAATAGTTCGGTAGGGCCTGGCGAGGAAGTCAGGGGTAAGATTTGTGCTGGCAAGTGGCACTAGCGTCTAGTTGGACGATGGCTTGCTCCATTGTTCAGGAGAGCAGAATTCTTAATGCTAAGCTTGATCCGTTGTTCGAGATAGTAGAAAGGATGCCCCGAATCTTTGGATGATTATTGGGCCGGAAAGTCTTTAGGGGATTGGATCCTCAAAGGTTATGGGTCTTCGACTGGGATGTATTTGGGTGACTAGGCTCTGGGAGAGTTGGAGAGTCTCCGAGAGCTGCTAAGCATTGTTGTCTCTGGATAAGTTTGTGGCACAAGAACAATTAGAAGTTATGTAGGTAACTCTCCCCTGCAGGCCCTTCGATGCCAAAGTCAAATGATGCCATGATGTAGAATAAAGAATGATGAGTGTGGGTTTTGTGTGAATGAGTCTTCGGATGGGTTTGGATTTGAAGTGTTAAGTCTGGGTCTTCAGGTGCTAGATATGGATTTGAGGGCGCAAACCCTAGGGGTATTTATAGGCTTCAATGGCTGGGTCACGTGTGTAATACTTGAAAATTTTGTAAATAAGTGTTTTGGTGGAAATATGAAATTTCGTGAAGATTGATATCAAAACACCCTGAATGAGTGATCAAATCAACTACAAGGAGTACCCTTACTATCATTCAGTTTTTCAGCCTAAATCATAGCTGTACTGAAAATTATCTCTGATCCAATTTCTTTCATGACATAAATCTTATCTCAGGACGCTCGTCAACCACATAACCTTTTCCTTGGATATCTAAGTCCTAGGGTACTCCATGTAGTTGATTTGGTCACTCAATCAGGGTATTTTGATATCAATCTTCACGAAATTTTATATTTCCACCAAAACACTTATTTACAAAATTTTTAGGTATTACACACGTGGCCCAGCCATTGAAGCCTATAAATACCCCTCGGGTTCGCGCCCTCAAATCCATATCTAGCACCTGAAGAACCAGACTTAACACTTTAAATCCAAACCCATCTGAAGACTCACTCACACAAAACCCACACTGATCATTCTTTATTCTACATCATGGCATCATTTGACTTTGGCATCGAAGGGCCAGTGTGGGAGAGTTACCTACATGACTTCTAACTGTTCTTGTGCCACAAACTTATCCGAAGACAACAATGCTTAGCATCTCCCAGAGACTCTCCAACTCTCCCAGAGCCTAGTCACCCAAATACATCCCAGTCGAAGACCCATAACCTTCGAGGATCCAATCTCCTAAAGACTTTCCGGCCCAACAATCATCCAAAGATTCGGGGCATCCTTTCTGCTCTCTCGGACAATGGATCGAGCTTAGCACTAAGAATTCTGCTCTCCCAAACAATGGAGCAAGCCATCGTCTAACTAGACGCTAGTGCCACTTGCCAGCACAAATCTTACCCCTGACTTCCTCGCTAGGCCCTACCGAACTATTTCCTATAACAAACAAATTTAATTGTTATATCTCAACAACACAACTTATGCTCTCTTATTTTCTTCCTTCTTTGTTTTTCTTTCTTTTCCATCCTCTCTCGCATTTGTTTCAACTCTCTCAAATGGAAGGCCATCCCCTTAATATCCCATTTCATAAGACTCAATTTTTACCTTAATTTTCACATTAAGAAGTCAATTAACTTGAGGATTTTTTATTTTTTAAAATTTTCTTTTCATGTGAAATTATAATTTAAATAAAAATAATAAAAATAAATCTATTTTTAAAAAAATAGTCAAAGGAATCCATTCCTTCGACTGCATGCATGCCTAATGTGAGTTAGTAACAATGCACCATCCATTGCTGCCCAACTTTTCTTTTCTTTTCTTTTTATTTTTTATTATTTTATATATATGTGCAATATATATATATATATGCAATTTGACATTTTCGTTGGTTAATAGACTACTTTTCAAATAAATTTTAACTTGAACTCCCACTTAACTAATTTTTGCAAATTAGTTGTCTCAAAAATTAATTCTCAAGATTCCATTTTTTTGGGATGTTTCCTATTATTTATTTCTCACATTCCCGCAATCAACTTTTGAGTCCTACTCGCTCAAATTTTATCCACAATCCCAAATTATCTCGAAATTATATTTGAATTTATTTCCTTAAATATCCAAATATGCTAAAAATATTTGAAGTGTTACAAGTCATGTTTTCAATGTGAAAATTTTAACTCCTTATCAAGACACATTTGAGCCTCCTCTTTTGTCTACTAGTGTTCTTATAGGACACCAAGTTCCTTGTATCCAGGGGTGTGGAAACAGTCACCGAACCAACTGAAATTTATTAACCGATTAAATTATATCGAGGAGTAAAATCGAATTGAACCAACTGATTAACCTAAAAAATCAAACTAACTGATAACCGAAAAAATTGAACCCAAACCATATTAGTCGAACCGATTAAATTGAAGAAACACAAAAAAATTGAAATTATCGATAGAAAACACACAAAATCGAAGAAAACAACAACATTTTATAAATATCAAAATAACATCATTTTAAAGTTTGGTTGGTTTGGTTAGTTCGATTCTTCCAACCTAAAAATTGGACCGAAACTCGAAAACTAAACTTTTGAAAAAAATTAACCGAATCAAATCCAACCGATAAAAGAAAAAAATCAAACCGAAGCAAAAAGTTTGGTTAGCTCGATTTAATTAATTTGGGTAAACCGAACTATTGCTCTCCCCTACTTGTATCCCATGCATATCGTAACAGAAAGATGTGATTGATGTTGTGTTAGACAATGAGATTGTGGCTAAATATTCTTTAAAAATATATTTGAATTTATCTCTAAATTATATTTGAATTTGTTTTGTAACATCCCGCATCGAACGATAGGAAAGACTTGATCAACTTACCCTGATTGGCTTACACGAACTTCTCAAGGGTCACCCATCCTTGAGCTACCATTGCTTAAGTATGCTTAATCCGGGAGTTATTTATCCACATTCAGCCCAAAATGTATCCAGTTGGTGTTGTTTCATTCCTTACTATGCTTGATATATATACTAGCTTCTCTAGAGTCCCTTCTTAGACCTGACCTTGGGCTCTCGGGGTATTACATGTTTACTTAAATATCCAAATATTCTAAAAATATTTGAAGTGTTACAAGTCATATTTTTAATGTGAAAATTTGAACTTCTTATCGAGGTACATTTGAGCCTCATCTCTTGCCTACTAGTGTTCTTATAGGAGAACAAGTTCCTTGTATCCAGGGGTATGCAAATAGTCACTGAACCAATTGAAATTCATTAATCAATTAAACCAAATCAAGGAGCAAAATCATCCTAAACTGACCAATTAACCTAAAATATTGAACTAACTGATAACTAAAAAAATTAAACCCGAACAGTATAAATTGAACCGAACAGATTAAACCGAAAAAACACAACAAAAAAAAAACAAAAAATCAAAGTAATCGATATAAAACACACAAAATTGAAGAAAACAACGATGTTTTATAAACATCAAAATAACATCACTTTAAATTTTGATCGGTTTGGTTAGTTCAGTTCTTCCAACTTAAAAACCAAACCAAATTGAACCAATAAATTTTTTTTTTTGTTCGGTTAATTTGGATAAACCGAACTTTTGCTCTCCCCTACTTGTATTCGACACATACCATAACAGAAGGATGCGATTGATGTTATGTTAGACAATGAGATTGTGGCTAAATATTCTAAAAATGCATTTGAATTTATCTCTAAATTATATTTGAATTTGTTTCCTTAAATAACCAAATATTCTAAAAAAATTTAAAGTGTTACAAGTCATATTTTCAATGTAAAAATTTTAACTCCTTATTGAGGCACAATGAGCCTCCTCTCTTGCCTACTAATGTTTTTATAGAACACCAAGTTCCTTGTATCCCACGCATACCGTAATAGAAGGATATGATTGATGTTGTGTTGAACAATGAGATTGTGGTTTCTTTTCATGGTGGTGCTTATTGACGATTTCTTGTTAAAAGAAAAGATCGACTAGATTTAGATAATACTTAGATTACTGAAGAGGATTTTTGAGTTTAAAATCTTAAACTCTTAGAGTGGTATCTACAGTCCAACTAGTAAAAGCCAAGTTCTTTTCAACCAGGGGAGACTAATGAAGATCATAGAAGCAAAAATTTTGGGAAACAATATTTTAAGTTTAAAAATATAAATTAATATTAGTTTATTTATTTTAAATTTGTTTCCTAGTTTCTTTTGATTTCTTTTATTTCATAGAATCCTAATCAATTGGGATTATCCTTGTAATCTTAATTAGATTGAATAAAAGAATCTTACTTACAATATATTTTTGTCTATTAGTTGTATGTACACAATCTTTTAGTGATGCGATCGAATGGGTTTAGAATTTGTAAGTACAGAATTTAGAGAGAAAAGATGACAAATAGAGGGAATGAGATGATTCTTATTAACCAACATAATTAATTCAAATTCAAGAGGTCTCTTATATAGACTTGTACATAACTCCACTAAGCTAGAAAATAGGAAAATATCTAACCCACTAAAATAGTAAACAGAATTGACCAAATCTTGCTTGACCAAGTCTTACTGGGCTACATGGCTATTACATGTATCATTCCCCCTCACTCAGATCATCCTTGTCCGCAAGCATGAAGTCAAGTATGTCTTAAAGCATGAAAAATTGGGGTCGTTGACACCGATGTCCGGGAAGGAATTTCTAATCATAGTAACAACATAGGCCATTTTCCCAATGGTCTTGGACTTCTTGGCTCGTAATTTCTTTGAAGGGACTAGCATTATTAATGGTGTCGGTGTCGATGTCGGTCTTAAGCGTGGGTGGGGGGCCCAAAACTCCAACATAACTGTTGGGTCTTAATTTTGGTTATGCGTGGATTAGTTGGCTCGCGATCTTTTGTAGTTGATTTCGTTCCTCAATTAGCCGAGCGACTCTTATTGTCTCTACCAAGGTCTTGGGTTGTTTGATTTTTACGTCTAAGCAGATGTCATCTTGGAATCTTGCCACAAAGCAACCAATTAGAAAATTTTCAAGCATATCATCTACTCGGTGGGAGAGTTTCTCGAAGACTTCCTGATAATCTGCCTCTATTGAAGTTTGTTTAAGGCAAGTCAAGGCTTTTGACGGATCTTTGTAATCGGTTGGGCTAAAGCATAGTAATACAACTTTGGTGAATTCTTTCCAAGTGAGTGGACCACATAATTTTGTCAACCATTTGTGCCACTGCAATGCAATACCTTCTAAATGAAAAAAGACTAGTTGAACTTGTTGGGCAGGTTCAATGTTTTGGAAATCAAAGTATTGCTCTACCTTATAGACCCAGCCAATTGGGTTTTCGCTGTTAAATTTTGGGAATGACAATTTGAGGTGTTAATGGGAGTGGTCGTTGGTGTTTTTTAGTCGAGAAGAATCTTCAGCTGCAAAGGGGTTGGTTTTGAGTTGGCAAGTAGTTGGGCTTGATGAGTGTCAGAGAGCTTGAAGCTCAGTTAATATTGTTCACAAAGTAACGTGAATTTCATCGATGCTTGACTCATATCGAGCCAAGATTTCGTGAACTTCATTACAAAATTCAGCATTGGTAAGCAAAGAATTTAGAGAGAAAATAAGAGAAATAGAAGGAATGAGGTAATTCTTATTAACCAACATAATCATTACAAATTCAAGAGGTCTCTTATATAGACCTGTACTTGACTCCACTAAGCTTGAAAATAGGAGAATATCTAACCCACTAAAGCAACTAAAACTGTAACAACCCAAGTTTTTGGGTTAGTAAGCAAGGTGGACTTATATAGGGTATAAAGGAATGTTGTGGGTGTTTTGGGAGGTTGCTGTTCGTAGGTTTTCAGTTTCGTGTGAGTTTAGTTGAGTCTTTAAGCTAAAAATTTCAAAATAGCCAAACAAAAATCTATATTTCGAAACATGCCCTTTATATTTCGAAACCTGCCTTTTATATTTTAAAACATGCAAAACAGAGACTTTTATTTAGTAACATGGCCCTTATGTTTCGAAACTTTCTTAACGGAACACTACACACCTTACACTATTTTGTCCATAACTTTTGATGTAGAAATCCGAATTGAGATCTGTTTAGAGCTTCATAATCTAGACTTCGAGGGATTAGATTTGATATATAATATCGCATATTTTGGTTATAGTTTCAGTTAGTTAAGGCTTTCCTCTATCCAAATTAAGCATGGAGTCATATGTGGTGAGTTGGTAAAATTAATAATGGCCTAAATTAATTAAAGGTAAAGTAAGGTATGGTGAGGTGATGTGAGGTATGGTGAGTCAGTATGATGAAGTAAGGTGATGTGATGTGAGGTATGGTGAGTTAGTATGATGAGGTATGGTGAGGTGATGTGAGCTAAGGTGAGGTGATGTGATGTATGGTGAGTTAGTATGATTAGGTATGGTGAAGTAAGGTTAATTAATGAGGGATGGCTAGGAATGGGTTTGACTCATCTAACCCATGTGAGAAATTGTTTAGAGGGATGGTGAAGCATAGTAAGGATGGTAAAGCATGTTTAGGGATGGTGTGCAAAATGATGAGGATGTGATGTGATAAGGCTTGGGTGTATTTAAATAAAGAGATAAGCTTAGACAAAGGGGGAGAATAGAAGAAGAAGACAAGAAAAGAAGTTAAAAGAAGAAGAAATAGCAATTAGCAGCAAGAAGAAGGTTGAAGAAGATCATCGTGTCGGAAGTTTAAGATAAGCTCCCTTCCCTCTTTTTTACATATAAGCACTGCAATGAACCATGAGTTATTTTCTTTTTTTTTTTTTGGCTTTGTTATAATCCCTCATTCAACATGAAAATAGGGTTTGCTTCCCCCTATGTAAGATTTTGTGGCGTCTTCCAGGAAGATAATGTATGGATGCGGGCTGGTTCTCGAGTTATTGAGTCTAGGTTGGAAATGTTAACGTCAATAAAAGGGTTTGTGCTAAAAGAAAGTTTAATGATTGTATGAAATGGAATTGATTGGGATAGGTTAACGATCTTAACGGGGAAAAATGAAGGAAGAGTATGGAGAGTTATGTTAATGATCATAATGGTAGCATGTATGAAAAGTTACAAGAAGGATTATGGGATGCTAAGTTAAGATACATAAGTTTAATATTGTTTGTATGCCATTAAGGGTGTGGGGTACAAAGCTACTGGCTATCGACCGTGGGTCATGGCAGTGGATAGTTGGATGTGTGGGCGCCAGTTACCAGCTGTTATGATAAGCAATAGACGGGTCAGGAAAGCTGGTACTTCTAGTCACCACCTTGATGTTTGTGAATATCATGACATGATTGTGATGTATAGGGACAGGTTGCATTCAATGGGAGAAAATCATGCTTTGTATGTGTGGGAATGTATGAGCATTGACATAACTCGATTGGCCTAAGAGCCGACTTGGGTACTTTAGGTGAGCACTTGCATTTAGAGCATTTTGCATGTGTGTGTTCTTATGTGAGCGTAGCATGGCTTGATGCTTGGTTTATGGGGGCCTTGTCATCATATTTATTCTACAGATGCCATTATATTTATTATGTGTTACATTGCATGGTGAAGATAAGTGACTATGAGAGGTGGGTTCACCCCATAAGTAAGACCGTGAAGGTGTGACCCGCAGCACTACATGACAAGATCGCGAGGGGGTGACCCACAGCAACTATATGACGCATGTAAGATCGTGAAGGGGTAACCCACGACAACTACATGTTACAAAGATGTATGATGATGAATGACAAGAAAAGGCCTGAATGTCAGGAAAAGCCAAATGATGTGACGAAAGGCATGGCAAGGGAAATGATATGGTAGCCTATGATAAGTTGTTCTCAGGTTTGTATATGGAACTTGGGCACTAATGTGTGTATGTTATGTGGGCCCCAAGGACTATTTATGTGCAAGCTACTTTATATTTTGCATTCAATGTTAGTGTAGGTGCTCTAGACCCAATCAGATTGGGCATGTTGTACACTGACAATTGTAATCATGTTTATTATTTGAATAAGGAGTTGTTCAAATTCACAAGAAGTCATTATATTAGTTTCTTGTTATTATTGTAATAACCAAATGAAACTAGATAGAAGTCTATATGATGTATACTGTGATTAATCTATAAAGATGTGAGATGATGCATCACAGTTTCTAGACATCATTAAACGTCCCAAGTCGTAGCAATGTCAAGAATGGATATTGACAATTGCGGTAAGACTTGTATGTGCTATGTTTTTGCTATGTGATAGTAATAGGGGTCTCACACCCATAGGCATGGGGATGCCTAGACAAATACATAGGTGACCAATGTTGGAGAACATGTCACTGGACATGACTCGTTATGAGAATTCATTTTGGTTATATGTTGATGGTATTCTCATACGAGATGGGTGTAACTAATCCTTAGACCTGAGGTTGTCACGGTCATCTCATAAGAAGACCGGCATGCTTTGACATTGTTTCGATGGGCCTAGACAAAGGTTGCACGTGGGCGATTGTTGGGTATATCGTGAGGCTTATGGAGATGGGTGCATAGCCAAGATGGGACTCGTCTATCCCTTGATAGAGGATGATGTATCTAAGGTGCCTCTGGTGGATATTCACTTTAAATCCATGGCCATGGTGAAAGAGATCAATAAGGAGTTATTGATTTACTTTCTATTAAGTGAAGATATCCGAATGACCAAAGAAAAAACTTATGTGATCCTTTTGAATAATTGGGTAGGCATGATGCCTTGCTAGAGGCCAATCTTGTCTTATGTGTTCGTACCGACACATTACCAACATATTTGGAAGCCTAATGAGTCATACGCAATAGGCACGGTCCCTGGTTTAAACTAGGAGAGTGGACGTATAGTTAAGTGGGACACTTCGGTAAGAAGTTGTGCCATCGTAGGTTCTCATAGAAAAATGACAAATAGACGTAATGACGTCAATATGGCGAGGGGTCATCATAATGGAAAGAGTTTCCTAAAATGACAATTAATTAAATTAGGAAGGAATTTCTAATTTAATAATTTTCTATTTGTTGGAGTGACAAATAGGAAATAAAATATATTTAGACTAAATTGGATTTAGGCCAAATATTAAAATAAATATTATATTTGAACTAAATTCGATTTGGGCCAAATATTAAATATTATATTTGGATCAAATTAGATTTGGGCTAAATATTAAATATTATATTTGGGCTTGAATTATATTTGGGTCAAAATATTTTATAAAAGGATTTGGGCCATTTAATTATATTTCTAGTTAGACTAGAATAAGCCCACTTAAGATTCTAATTAAATTAGAATTAATGGGCTAGCCCAATCCATTAGGGTTTTAGAAACCCTAAGATATTTCTCTATAAATATCCTTTTATGGGTTGCCCAAAATGGTAGAGAGTTTTTAGTGTTATTTTTCAAGAGTTGAAAAACGTATTGCCATTCACTCTTCCCCGTTTCTTTTGGTATCAATACAAAACAAGGGCGTTCTTTTTCTATCTATACACAAGCCGCGCAAAGGAGAAGGAGCTAGCACTCCTATCCCGCTCTCCTTGCCAACGGACGCGTGTCGCGTATCATAAGTTAGAGGCCGGACGCTTGGACAACTCGAATTCGCGAACGACTCGATAGTCTAAAGGTTAGATTTATTTATTTGTTTGTGAATGATTTGATTTCGATGTTGATCCAATCGCAGGGATAGGGGTAAGGTTCAAAATTTTTGAACTACGCTACTTGCCCCATAGCAATCTTTCTTTACTTTCATTCAAGGTAGAAGCACGTATGGTACATGACATGTATGTTACTGCATTTGCATGAAAACGTATGGGGTGTAAGGGAAGTTCAAGTTACTGATTAATGCTTTTTTTCTCATGCTTGCTGAGTCTTGTGATTCACCCTTACTATTTCATCATTCTAGGTTCATGTGTGGCTAGGCTATAAAGCCAGGAGGCCTAAAGAAGTCGATGTATAGATGTTACCGTTGAGTGTAGATTTCGATGATTGGCATGTGTGAATGTGAATGTTCATTTATATTTTATGTACTAACAAAGTATGAAGCCTTCATAAGGCTTACAAAGCTATTCTCTAGTGATTTCATGACACAGGTTATATATGGAAACTTCTTATATTGATATAGAGATTTCATTATATATGGAAACAAGTTTTTAGAGAGCTTTCTAGAAATTTGAGTATTTGAGCTATGTATGGAAAGTTTTTTTTGGAATGGAAAGTCTAGAAGATATATATATGGAATCTTTGTTGGGAAGTTCAAAAAATCTATATGGAAGTTTTTTTGAGGAGATTGGAGTAGTCCACTATATGGAGTTTCCATATATGTAACTTGGCGACATGGCATTGTTAATGTGGCATTTTGTTGACATGGCAGCCACGTGGAGCACATTCATCAAGGTTACATCATCTCGTTGGTCTAAATATGGTAAGAGAATCATGGAGTAAATTTAAAGATTCTTAGAAGCTTCTTTACTCAGTTAAATATGGAAGAATTTTTTAATTGCATTCAAATGGAGAAGTTAAAGATTCAGCCTTATTGTTCAACATTAATGGAGGAAATTAAGGTTTGAAAGTTAAAACCATGATTGATATTACTTTCCTTTATTGCTGATTCTCTCTCATTAAAAGGATCCTCTACTCAAATCATGGAATCAATTATCCTACTCATTATGACTAATTGATATCCTCATTATAGCTAATTGATATCTTTATTATGGGAGAATATTCTAAGGATATCTTGCATATATTCAGCTACACAAATTGATTCTCTTCTTGTTGTCAACATTTTTAGTATGGAAACTTGATCAATTAAGGGCCTTTGAAGTTATAATTGATATCTCTATTGTTGGACAAATTTGCTTCATTATTTGGTTGGATTTTACACCATTTGGAGGTTTAAATTCAAATTTCAAATTAACTATGCTTGTTATGGAAGCTAAGGGGCCAATTGCACAATCAAAGGAGTTTGAAGATCAACTAGAAGTCAGAATTGATCATTTGTTATTTAATTTCGATTTTGCAAGAATTATGAAGGGTTTGGATGATATTTTTAATCCTTGAAATCAGTCATGCATTATTGGAATTGATTTGCTCATTCAAGGCTGATTGGAGATCTACAAAAGTCAAAGGTCTTGAAGATCAATCAAGTTAGCTGATTATGGAAGGAAAATCAAAAATTCAAAATGAAAGGCTAAGATTGGCTTGAAGACTTGACACATGGAGGGCTGAGATTGATCAAGGAAAGCTTACTCTAACACTATATAAAAGGATCTCTTGAAGGCTTTGGCATAACTTTTGGAAGCCCTATTATTCTGTACATCATTGGCCAAGATTTTCATTCTCTCTAAGTCTTTCTTTTCCTCTATCTTCTTGAGAGAAAACTAAGAGAGTTCTCTATACTTCATTATATTATTTTGAGAGAACCCTATTTCTCTATCACTACTGTTCTTGTATCTTGTATAGAGCGTACAAAATCCAAACTAGTGAGTGTGAGACTCCAGAAGTAGTTTGGTGGTGGTGAAGCCAAGTGAAGGCTTTGGTGGTTGTAAGAAAAGTTTCATATAGTGGATTTGATTGAAAATCCTAAGGAAGGGAATCCTTAGGTAGTGGATGTAAGCCATAAGGGCCGAACCACTATAAATCGGTGTGTCCTTCTTCTGTTCACTCTTTACTTATTCTTGCTTGATTATACTTGTTTGTTTTTGGTTTTGTGTGGCCAAATCCTAAGGCCTACATTCTTGTTGGCTATTATATTCTGATTTGCTTTAATTGATCATTCTTTGTACTCATTCAATATTCCATTTGGTTTATTTAAAGTCTTGTTATTGTGTGCATTCAAATCACATATTTTCACCAAGTTGTAATTTGAAGAGTATATTGGATCTAAGCACATACTAGCACAGTTGGCGGATATCATATTATCCATCTAGTATTTAACTGCTCCCGTACTCTCAACTACAATTTTGATTTATATTAAATTTGTTTTCTCATATATATACGTGCATAAGTTTTGCATTAAAATTTTTAAAAGGTGTCAATTCACCCCCCCTCTTGACTAGGTTAGAACTCAACAAATGGTATCAGAGCGAGGTTCCTAAGAGAGTGATTAATCATCACTAGGTGTATCCATGGCATTGACTTCACGTTTTTATGAAAATGAGGGTCGTTCTTTGTCTAGGGCACCATTCTTTGATGGCACCGATTATGCATATTGGAAAACAATGATGGAAGATTTTTTAACTGCATATAGTCTTGATTTGTGGGAAATAGTTAGAGATGGTCCATATGTCCCTAAGGAAAAGGTAAAGAGAGGAGAAGTAGAAGAGATAGTAGAAAAGAGTAGAGATAAGTACACGGATGAAGATAAGAGATTAATTGCTTTAAATGCTAAGGCTAAGAGTGCATTTCATTGTGCTTTAAGTAGATCCGAATTTAATTATGTATAGTGTTGTAAATCTGCTTATGAAATTTGGAAGAAGTTAGAGTTAAAATATGAAGGTACTAGTCAAGTTAGAGAAACAAAAATAAACATGTACATACATGATTTTGAATTGTTTTCTATGAAACCTAATGAATCTATTTCTGAAATGTATACTCGCTTGACTGATATTCTTAACTCTCTTGAGTCTCTTGGTAAATCATTTTTAGATTTTGAAAAGGTGCAAAAGGTTCTAAGATCTTTACCGGAGGCATGGGATCCAAAGGTGACAGCCATTTAAGAGGCCAAGGATACTAAGAAGTTGTCACTAGATGAACTAATGGGTTCACTAATGACACATGAGCTTTCTCTCAAAAATAGGTATAAAAACAAAGAAGATTCTTTAAAATCTAAATCAATTGCTTTACCTGTTACACAGGAATCCAATGGAGAGGAGGATTCAGAAGAGGAGATTGCCATGTTGGCTAGGAGGCTTCGAAACTTTATGAAAAAGAATAAAAGGAGTTTCAGCAAGACTAAGCCCGTAGAAGCCTCAAATGAAAAGAAAGTGGAGGTTACTTGCTATAAGTGTGGCAAGATTGGACACTACAAGTCCGAATGTCCCAAATCAAAGAAAGGTAGATCCAAAGGAAGGAGAAAGGAAGAGAAGAAAGATAGAAAAGCATTCAAAGCAACTTGGGATGATTCTAGTGAATCTGAACCATCTTCAAGCGATGAAGAAGAAGAAAAGGCCAACTTGTGTTTGATGGCCAAAGGAGAAAAGAACTCATCTTCCACAGATGAAGAGGTAAACACTTCCGAAATGGATGCGTTATTAGAAGAGTTTGATTTTCTATTTAAAAAACATAAATCGGCTATTAGAGAAATCAAGGAGCTTAAGAGAGAAAATGGTAGATTAGAAAAGAAAGAGGAAGAGTACATGGAAGAAATAGATGAGTTAAACTATAAAATTAGGAAAATGGAAGAAAATAAACCAAATGAAGTGTGTGCATTAAAAGATACTATAAATGAATTGCATGACCCTATTGATAGTCTTAGGGAGCATGAATGCATTGTATGTGATCATTCTGAGTTACTAAATGAAATAGCATGTTTAAAAGAAAAGAATGAGCACTTGGAAAAATCATTTTTAAAATTCTCTTTGAGTTCCAATAAATTGGATTCTTTGCTTGCATCTCAAAAACCATATTTTGAAAAGGCTGGTCTTGGTTTTGACCCTAGTAAACTAAAAGAGAAAATCCAAAAATCTGGTTCTTCCACTCATCTTACTCATTCTAGGTGTGTGCATCATGCTAGAATCATTAAAGGAGCAAAATATCTCCCTAGAGCTAAATATGCAAAACTAGCTAGAACTAGAAATAATAAAGTTGTTAAAACTAGGAGTTTTTGGATTCCTAAGGGTTTAAATGATCAAAAAGCTAAGGAACATATATTTGATACATATGGCTATGATTTCATGTTCTCTAACCCCCAAGGACCCAAAGTTTGGGTACCTAAGGTTCCTTGATTTGCTTAATAGGTGTGCTTGAAGGCTAAAGGTACTTCAAGCCAATGGTTCTTGGACAGCGGATGTTCAAGGCACATGACTGGTGATGCCACCTTATTTTCGTTTCTTAAAGCTAAAAAGCATGGAGGTAATGTTACTTTTGGCGATGGCTCAAAAGGGAAAATTGTAGGCATTGGAAATGTGGGTAATCCTTCTAAACTCATGTTTGAAGATGTCTTATTTGTGAGTGGCTTATCCTACAACTTGCTTAGCATAAGTCAATTAATTGACAAAGGCTACATGGTTGCATTTGAAGGTAATGAGTGCTTGATTAAAGATTCTTTAAATAAGATTGTTTTAAAAGGCATTAGAGAAGGAAACATTTATGTGCTAAATCTGAATTCTTTATGTGTTAATGATGCTACTTGTCTTATGGTGAATGATAACTCTATGGATCTATGGCATAGAAGATTAGGTCACATTAGCACATCTACTCTTTCTAAACTAATAAAGAAAAATCTGATTAGAGGAGTGCCTAAATTGAATTTGAATGACCTACATATGTGTGATGCATGCATTAGAGGAAAACAAGTTAGAGAGTCATTTAAATCAAAACAAGATGTTACCACAACTAGGCCATTAGAATTACTTCATTTAGATTTGTTTGGTCCTAGTAGGGTTAAAAGTTTAGGTGGTAAATCATATGCATTTGTGATTGTGGATGATTTTTCTCGTTTTACTTGGTGCTTGTTTATTTCTCATAAAAGTGAGGCATTACATGTTTTTGATAGTCTAATTCGAAAACTACAAAATCAATAAAATGCATGTGTAATTAAGATTAGGAGTGATCATGGTGGTGAGTTTGATAACTTTGGTTTTGGTGAGTTATGTGATAAATATGGTATTTTTCATAATTTTTCAGCACTTAGGTCTCCACAACAAAATGGAGTAGTTGAAAGAAAAAATAGGTCATTACAAGAAATTGGTAGAACTATATTAATTGAAAGTGGTTTACCTAAGTCATTTTGGGCTGAAGCAATTAATCATGCAAGTTATGTGTTAAATAGGTTGTCTATTAGAAAAGGGTTAAATAAGACTCCATATGAACTTTGGCATGGTAAGACACCTAAAGTAGATTATCTTAGACCATTTGGGTGTAAATGTTACATTTTGAACACTAAATATAATTTGGATAAATTTGATGCTAAATCTGATGTAGGTTCTTTGGTTGGTTTTTCTTCTACTAGTAGAGCATATAGAGTTTATAACTCTAGGACAAAAATAGTAGAAGAGTCCATTCATGTAAAATTTGATGAATCACTAGCTAAGAGTTCTAATATTGAAGAAGATGAAGATGTAGTTTTTGAACCACAAATAGAGTCTAGTTTAAAGGAATCTACAACTAATAACATGGATTCATATATAGAAGTAGATAAATTGGAAAATGAGACTCACTTAGAATCCCAAGAAAATAATGAATTAATAGGTTCTTCGCATGATCAAAATTGGTATCAAATTAAAAATAAGCACTGGCATCCTAAAGAATTAATAATAGGTGACATTTCTCATGGAGTTAGAACTAGATCATCTCATGGTGTGCATCCTTTTAGTTCTCTTGCTTTGATTTGTGAAATTGAGCCTAAGTGTATTAATGATGCTCTAAAAGCACCCGATTGGGTAATAGCAATGCAAGAAGAGTTAAATGAGTTTGAAAGAAACAAAGTGTGGAGTTTAGTTCCTAAACTTGAAAATCATTCTATTATTGGTACAAAATGGGTTTTCAAAAACAAAATGGATGAAAATGGAAAAGTGGTTAGGAATAAGGCTAGATTAGTGGCACAAGGATATAGTCAAGAAGAAGGAGTAGATTATGATGAGTCGTTTGCACCGGTAGCTAGAATAGAAGCTATTAGGTTGTTAATGGCATTTGCATGCTTTAAAGGTTTTAAATTGTATCAAATGGATGTTAAGAGTGCATTTTTAAATGGCTTTATTCAAGACGATGTTTATGTGAAGCAACCCCCTGGTTTTGAAAATCAAAAGTTCCCAAATCATGTTTACAAGCTCTTTAAATCTCTTTATGGCTTAAAACAAGCTCCTAGAGCGTGGTATGATCGTTTATCAAAGTTCTTGCTTCAAAATGATTTTAATCGTGGGAAAATTGATAGTACTTTGTTTGTGAAGCATAAAAATAATGATTTACTTATTGTACAAGTGTATGTGGATGATATTATTTTTGGATCAACTAATGATTCTTTGTGTAAAGATTTTGCTGATTGTATGAGTGGTGAAATTCCAAATGAGCATGATGGGTGAACTAAGGTTCTTTTTAGGTTTGCAAATAAAACAAAGTGAGAATGGCATTCACATTAGTCAAGCTAAATATACTAAAGATTTGCTATTTAGATTTGGCATGGATTTAGCTAAACCTTGTATTACCCCCATGGCTGCAAATACAAAGCTTGATAGTGACATAAATGGTAATGAAGTAGACCAAAAGCTATATAGATCTATGATTGGCTCACTGTTATATCTTACTACATCTAGACCCGATATTATGCATGCTGTGTGTTTGTGTGCTAGATTTCAATCTAATCCTAGACAATCACACTTAATTGCAGTAAAACGGATTTTTAGATACTTAAAAGATACCTCTACTCTTGGTCTTTGGTATGATAAGAGTTCTTTATTTGATTTGTATGCTTATAGTGACTCGGATTATGCTGGTTGTAGATTGGATAGAAAAAGTACTACGGGCACTTGTCAATTTCTAGGAAATAAGCTCATTTCATGGTTTTCTAAGAAACAATCAAGTGTAGCACTCTCCACTACTGAAGCTGAGTATATGGCCATAAGTAATTGCACTTCACAATTGCTTTGGATTAAACAACAATTAGAGGATTTTGGTTTAGAGTTCAAGAATATTTCCATTTATTGTGATAACATAAGTGCTATCCACTTATATAAGAATCCAGTGTATCATAGCAAAGCTAAACACATAGAAGTTAGACATCATTTTATTAGAGAGCATGTGTTACAAGGTGATATTGTCATTAAATATGTGGATACCAAAAATCAACTTGATGATATTTTTACTAAGCCTCTTTCAAATAAAAATTTTCTTTTTCTTTGAAACTCACTTGGGATGATTCCTATTCCCTAATTGTATTTTTTTCTTTCTCATGTATTTTTTGATAGATTACAAAAAAAAGGGAAGAGAAAATATGTAGCTAAATAGTGTTTTAAAAGGATAAGAGGTAGACTAAATTAAGGGGGAAAGAGCAAATTAAGGGGGAGCCTAAATTAAGGGGGAGCAAGAGCAAGCTTAAGGGGAAATCATATTTTTGGTTAAATCATTTAAGTATAGCTTCTTTCACGTTTTTGCAATCATCAAAAAGGGGGAGATTGTTGAGTGTAGATTTTGATGATTGGCATGTGTGAATGTGAATGTTCATTTATATTTTATGTACTAACAAAGAATGAAGCCTTCATAAGGCTTACAAAGCTATTCTCTAGTGATTTCATGACACAAGTTATATATGGAAACTTCTTATATTGATAAAGAGATTTCATTATATATGGAAACAAGTTTTTAGAGAGCTTTCTAGAAATTTGAGTATTTGAGCTATATATGAAAAGTTTTTTTTGGAATGGAAAGTCTAGAAGATATATATATGGAATCCTTGTTGGGAAGTTCAAAAGATCTATATGGAAGTTTTTTTGAGGAGATTGGAGTAGTCCACTATATGGAGTTGCCATATATGTAACTTGGCGACATGGCATTGTTAATGTGGCATTTTGTTGACATGGCAGCCACGTGGAGCACATTCATCAAGGTTACATCATCTCGTTGGTCTAAATATGGTAAGAGAATCATGGAGTGAATTTAAAGATTCTTAGAAGCTTCTTTACTCAGTTAAATATGGAAGAATTTTTTAATTGCATTCAAATGGAGAAGTTAAAGATTTAGCCTTATTATTCAACATTAATGGAGGAAATTAAGGTTTGAAAGTTAAACCTTGATTGATATTACTTTCCTTTATTGCTGATTCTCTCTCATTAAAAGGATCCTCTACTCAAATCATGGAATCAATTATCCTACTCATTATGACTAATTGATATCCTCATTATAGCTAATTGATATCTTTATTATGGGAGAATATTCTAAGGATATCTTGCATATATTCAGCTACACAAATTGATTCTCTTCTTGTTGTCAACATTTTTAGTATGGAAACTTGATCAATTAAGGGCCTTTGAAGTTATAATTGATATCTCCATTGTTGGACAAATTTGCTTCATTATTTGGTTGGATTTTACACCATTTGGAGGTTTAAATTCAAATTTCAAATTAACTATGCTTGTTATGGAAGCTAAGGGGCCAATTGCACAATCAAAGGAGTTTGAAGATCAACTAGAAGTCAGAATTGATCATTTGTTATTTAATTTTGATTTTGCAAGAATTATGAAGGGTTTGGATGATATTTTTAATCCTTGAAATCAGCCATGCATTATTGGAATTGATTTGCTCATTCAAGGCTGATTGGAGATCTACAAAAGTCAAAGGTCTTGAAGATCAATCAAGTTAGCTGATTATGGAAGGAAAATCAAAAATTCAAAACGAAGGGCTAAGATTGGCTTGAAGACTTGACACATGGAGGGCTGAGATTGATCAAGGAAAGCCTACTTTAACACTATATAAAAGGATCTCTTGAAGGCTTTGGCATAACTTTTGGAAGCCCTATTATTCTGTACATCATTGGCCAAGATTTTCATTCTCTCTAAGTCTTTCTTTTCCTCTATCTTCTTGAGAGAAAACTAAGAGAGTTCTCTACCCTTCATTGTATTATTTTGAGAGAACCCTATTTCTCTATCACTACTGTTCTTGTATCTTGTATAGAGCGTACAAAATCCAAACTAGTGAGTGTGAGACTCCAGAAGTAGTTTGGTGGTGGTGAAGCCAAGTGAAGGCTTTGGTGGTTGTAAGAAAAGTTTCATATAGTGGATTTGATTGAAAATCCTAAGGAAGGGAATCCTTAGGTAGTGGATGTAAGCCATAAGGGCCAAACCACTATAAATCGCTGTGTCCTTCTTCTGTTCACTCTTTACTTATTCTTGCTTGATTATACTTGTTTGTTTTTGGTTTTGTGTGGCCAAATCCTAAGGCCTGCATTCTTGTTGGCTATTATATTCTGATTTGCTTTAATTGATCATTCTTTGTACTCATTCAATATTCCATTTGGTTTATTTAAAGTCTTGTTATTGTGTGCATTCAAATCACATATTTTCACCAAGTTATAATTTGAAGAGTATATTGGATCTAAGCACATACTAGCACAGCTGGCGGATATCATATTATCCATCTAGTATGTAAGTGCTCCCGTACTCTCAACTACAATTTTGGTTTATATTAAATTTGTTTTCTCATATATATACGTGCATAAGTTTTGCATTAAAGTTTTTAAAATGTGTCAATTCACCCCCCCTCTTGACTAGGTTAGAACTCAACAGTTACGTACAGGGTCATCCCGACTATGAAGATTCTGGGAATGTGCTGGGCCAAGGGATCTAATGTTGTAATCCTCACTAGGAGTTTTGATTGAATTAGGTATATGTGAAGTGATGTTGTATTCGCTATGCTCTTATGATGTAAAAGAATAGCAAGAAAGAAGGTATTTGTATTTTTTATTTTTAGTCACGACCTCATGAATTTGGGGTCGTGACAAAAACAACTAAATAAACTTGACCAAGTCTTGCTTGAACAAGTCTCAACTAAACAGCATGGCTGTTGCACATATCATGATGTACCATAGAGTAGATTTTGATGAATAATATTGATTAATGATATTTAGTCTGAGTAATCAGAATTACTCCTGTTTCTTTGGTTCGAGTTTTGCATCATACCTCCTCGACAATGATTGGCTAGTGAAACGCAAATCCAAAGTAAAGTATCATGACCAAGTACAAGTTTCTAGCACGATGAGACGACATTGTATCACCACCACCTCAAAATAGAGAGATTGTCTAGCTAGAGAGTATATCCATTATCAAGAGTATCTAGCTTCAGTATTGTGAACTTTGTCACCCTCTACTACAAACATATCCAATAGTTATTCTTTATAGATTTGTCTAAGCTGAAGAGCTCTCCATGTGTGTAAATTGATTGAAAAATGGAGATTGTGCCTAATTGCTAATGACTCATAATCAATTCGAACTTTCTCTACAAGTCGATTTCCACACATAGTGCCCATAATGATCACTACAAAAAATCAACGTTTTAATGACGAAAAATTCCGTTGCTAAAACATAAAAATTCGTCGCTAAATTTTTTAGCGACGGATTTAGTGACGGGCACCTTTCCGTCGCTAAAAAGAGTGTCGCTGAAATTTAGCGATGGGAGTATTTTAGCGACAAAATCAGCAACGGGGGTTGTACCCATCGCTAATCAGCGACGGGATTAGCGACGGGGTTGACCTCGTCGCTAAATTTTTTTTATTTTTTAGCGACGGGGCCCCGTCTCTGAATCTTAATTAATTTGTTTATTTTTTTATTTTTTAGCGATAGGATTGATCCCGTCGCTAATTCCGTAGCTAAATTCAATCCCAAAATTCAAAATTCAACGCGCGCCAGGCCCCAGCCACCCCTCATGTGTGCCACGTGGCCGCTCCTCTACTCGCCACGTGGCAGCGCTGGGATAATACTCCAAGCAATTATCTAATGCTCTCAACAACATTCGAACCCCCAACTTCTTATGACCAAGTTTCACGTGCGAGACAGCCGATCTGGAAGCCTTCTTATTCATTGATGTATATAAAATATATTTATACTATTTTCTTTCAAATATTTTAGAATTATATTATACATCAAAATTTCTCAAACTTATTTAATGATATTAATTTTAATATTTAATGTTAGTAAAGGGAAATGAATATTAATTTTAATTTTATTTCGTTATTAATTTAAATAAAACTTTATTAATTATTATATTAGCAGTGAAAAATTATGTTTTAATTTTGATTTTAATTTTAATATATTTAAAAATTAATATTTTAATTTTTACTAATATTAATGTTAGTAAACATTATTGTGATATGTTTAAATGTAAAATTTTTAATTTTTTATTTAATTTTTTTTATTTTTAGTGACGAGTTGACCTATCGTTAAATTTTAATTCTTTATTTAATTTTTTTTTATTTTTTAGCAGCGAGATAGACCCTGTCGCGAAATTTTAATTCTTTATTTTTATTTTATTTTATTTTTTAGCGACGAGTTAACCAGTCGTTAAATATTAATTTTTTTATTTAATTTTTTTTCTATTTTAACGACGGTGTTGAGCCCGTCGCTAAATTAAAATTTTTTTATTTAATTTTTAGCGATGGGTAATACCCCGTCGCTAAATTTAAATTTTTTTTTATTTTTTTTCTCTTTTAGCAACGGAGGTTGACCCCGTTGCTAAATTTTAAATTTTTATTTAATTCTTTTTATTTTTTTTATTTTTAGCGACGGGAGTGACCTGTCGCTAAATTTTAATTTTTTATTTAATTTTTTTATTATTATTTTTTTAACTTTTAGAGATGGGTCCCGTCGCTAAAAATAAAAAAAATTAAATAAAAAATTAAAATTTAGCGACGGAGCACTCCCATAGCTAAAAATTAAAAAAAATTAAAATTTAACGACGAGGTCGACCCAATAGCTAAAAAAAATAAATAAATAAATAAATAAATTTAAATTTAGTCACGGGGCATCCCGTCGCTAAAAAATAAATAAATAAAAAATTTAAATTTAGCGACAGGGCATCCCCGTTGCTAAAAGATAAAAAATTTAAATTTAGCAATGGGTCAACCCCATTGCTAAAAAATAAAAAAAAATTAAATAAGAAATTAAATTTAGTGACTGGCTTACTCCCGTCACTAAAAAGTAAATAAAAATTAAATAAAAAAATTAAAATTTAGCTATGGCTCATCCCCTGTGGCTAAAAGATAAAAAAAAAATTAAATAAAAAATTAAAATTTAGCAACAAGGTTACTCCCATTACTAAAAAATAAAATAAATTTAAATAAAAAAATTAAAATTTAGCGACGGGATTTCTGTCGCCAATTCTGCCACTAAATTAAAAAAATATTAAAAAATTAGTGACGGAAATTCCGTCACTATCCGTCACTAATTAGCGAGGAATAATTCCGTCTCTAAATTTTCGTCAACAAATTCGATTTTTCTTGTAGTGGATCTAGAAAATTGCACCATCAATATTCAAACGACAGAAAGTGCTCTGACAGTCAGAACAAATAAGTCTTCTCGTTGGATATACAAAACAAAGGTTAAGACTACCTATAGCCAAAACTATCCTCCAATACTTAAGTTAGTATAAGTGAAGAGCCAAGGGGAATGGCACACATGGGAGAAAAATATGTAAAAAGGTAAGTAAAATGTGAAAGAAGAAGAAAAGGAGAAAGTATAGGGAAAAGAGAGAATTTGAGGGCATAAAAAAGTTAGAAAAATTCTCCCTTTAGAATGGGACTCATTATATTCATAAACTTGATTTGAGCTTCTTGGAGGTAAGTTAAATCTTATTTTTTATTTAAACTTTCTTAATTAGACTTTATTTGAGTTCTAACCCCTTGAATCTCATCACCACATCAGGTTATTTCAAGCCAAAATGGACCACATCAACACAAAGAGAGCAATACTCGGGACATACTTTTGGAATTCACCAAATAGGAGAACATCCCATTGGTCATACAGAATGGATATACCCAATTCAAGCCTCACAAATCGACCAAAACCACACCAAATTACGTATGACATAATAGGGTTTTAGGTTCAGAATTACGGGTAAATATGTATATGTAAAAGAATTTTGTTATTTTTTTCTTTGGAATTTCTGTCCAAAAGAAATTTTTTTTTCCAATCATCGCCTTCCTTCTATCATCAACCAACCTTTGCCATACTAGAAAAGCAACATATTTATACTTAGCCAAAAAAAAAAAAAATGAAATCACTTGGCAGAAAAGATCAACATGTTTATACAAAGGTCTACATATTGCGCTGCGTTTGGTTGGTAGCGACCGAGGGAAGAAGAAGAAGAAGAATCAAAGAAAGAAATTAAAGCCTCATATATATATATATATATATATATTCACAACCCGCTAAAGGGGAAAACAAAGGAACTTAGCAGAAAAGAGCAACATGTTTATCCAGTGGCCTACGTATTGTGATGCGTTTGGTTGGTAGCAACCAAAGGAAGAAGAAGAAGAACCGAAGAAAGAAATTAAGTCCTCATATATACACTCACAACCCACTAAATGGGAAAAGAATTGTGGGGAAAATTAAAAAGGCTAATCTGAGCTTCATATCACCAATCAGCTGTAGAAGATTGATGAGATGTGAATTTCATTAGCAAAATAAAAAGCATGAAATGAACTTCCGTATAGTTTCCTTCAAATCAAAAAGGATAACCAGAGCTTCAGTTCACCAATCAGCTGTAGAAGATCGATGAGATGTGAATTTCATTAGCAAAATAAAAAGCAGGAAATGAACTTCCATATAGTTTCCTCCTTCAGCAGCTCCTTGATTCGTTGGACTGAAGAAAATAAGTGAAAAGTTCTTACATTTTTAATTAAGAGGGCACGCAATTGCTTGCGTGTATATTACAATATCACAAATCATCCCCAAAAACCTGATGATTACCGTGATATAATATATATATATATAGAGAGAGAGAGAGAGAAGCATCGATCGTGTGTATATATTGTGTGTGTGTGTGTGCAATCCAGTAATTAACAGGAGTGGAAGGAGAGAGAGACTGGAAGGTGGTGGTGGTGGTGGTGGTGGGAGGTGGCGGCGGCCTCTTTCTCAACCATCCACCGGAGGTGAAGAAAATCGTCGACGGAGCAAGGAAGCCTGAGGGGGCCGGCGGCGTTGTAGCCATAAACCTCATGGGCCTTCTCCAAAAGGCTCCTGAAGAGAGGATGATAGAGATATGAAATGGGGATCACAAAGCGTTGGAAGCCGCCGCCATCTTCGTCTTCCAATCCTACTCTCACTGCCAGCCATCCTTTCTTCACCTTCATCTTCTTCTCTTCGTGAATCATTGATATCAGTATCTCAACAATCAACAAAACCAGAGCTTTTTGCCTTGGACTCTGCCTGCTGCAGATTGAATTGGTTTGGGCCAATTCTCGTTGGATGCGTATGATCCGAAGGGTAGAGCCCTGCCCTATATATAGGGCACAAGTGTCCTTAATTTCCTTGGCCACTTGTATCCGATCGTACGCGGAATTGTACTTCTATTACGTGCTCATGACTCACTTCTCAACCTTCTTTCCTTTCCTTTTCACTTTAACTTTCACTTTTAAGTCCCTAATCTTCCGTTACTTTTCCCTTTTACTTTTTTGCGAATCCATCTTTTGGTGAACAATTTAATCATAATAATCTCACCGATATTATTTGTTTTGTTTTAAAGGTGGGTGAATAGTTGCATCATTTGCTGGAAAGGATCCTCGTTGGACGAGAGTGTCTTGTTGTTTATAGATCATACGCAATTGACTTGTGCTGAGATCAAATTGCTTGAGAGTGTCTTGTTGTTTATAGGTCATAGGTAACTCTTGACCTATGTCGAGATTAAATTGTTCTTAATATGAGTATGAACTCGTAATTAAAGATGAGTCACGCATGTAGAAATGAATCAGGGCAGGCCTAGAAATTTTTAATCAGAGGTTTCAAAAATTTTTTCAATCGTGAACTTCACCAATATATTTTTTTTTTCAATCGCAAAAGTTAGGGACAAAACTATAATTTTAACATAATCTAGAAAAAAAAAAAAGAAGAAGGTTGGGGGAGCTAGGTTGGTGGGGAGTGGCTTGGGATTAGGCTGGATTTATGGGGTTTAGAATAAAAAAATATTTCTTTTAATATACAAAATCCATTTTTAAAAGAAATTGGAGGGGAGGGGGTTGAAGCCCACCCTACTCACCCCCTTGCGTCCGCCCCTAAAATGAATAATACTATTTATTTTTAGTAGAGATAAATAACGGTGATGTAACTGTCTATCTTTACTTAAAGAAGATAAATAAAATTTGTTAGGCATTCTTTCATTTTCTCCAAATAAACATGTAGTGTCACATGATAGAAAAGCTAAAATAAGATTTTCGCAT
Source organism: Diospyros lotus (assembly GCF_014633365.1). Classification (NCBI taxonomy): domain Eukaryota; kingdom Viridiplantae; phylum Streptophyta; class Magnoliopsida; order Ericales; family Ebenaceae; genus Diospyros; species Diospyros lotus. The sequence continues at coordinate 32,826,238 of NC_068343.1, read as the reverse complement.
ATGGCACCAAATAGTTTTGAAAAATATAAATGACTTTAATTGTTTATTTGTTTTTGTCTCTGCATCATTATCCACTTGTCTTTGTCTTGCTTGTGTGGTTCCTGCCTCCAGCTAGTATATTCTAGAACCTTATGGTTCATTTAGTTAAGCTAAAAAGTAAATAAAACAAAAGAAAAAGAAGAAGAAAGAAGAAAGAAGAAAGAAGAAGAAAATGAAAGGAAGAAAGAAATTAAGAATCCATATTATTGTCATGGGCTCACATCTTAAAGAAAATATTTTTGGTTAAAATGTGACCCACTTGAGATTGTATACATTTATGTGACATTATCTTAGTTGAAAATAGGAAGATTGATTTACCTTTACTCAATCACTCTATGGTTGAGTTAACATAAATGTACACAATCCATCTAATGTCTTTTTAAAATGTGACTCATTTTGGCCCTAGATATCTTGGTTCTAATGTCTTTATTAGAACTTGCAAGGGTATTGGAGAAATGGCATATCTAGATCTCTATGATAATAATTACTTTTAGAACATATGTCCACATATGGCAATTAATATAGTTTGATTTTTGCAACCAATCCATGTTAATGTACTTGAAGATTTTACACATTTGTTCAAAACTGAAGTGCAGAAGAAAGAAGCCAAAGACAACATCAACGTATACATGCCAATTTCTCCCAATTCATAATGGTTGTTCTCTCTCTAGCTAGAAGAGATAATCCTATTGTTGCAAACCCTAGGGCCTATTTACTTATGGAAAACTAAAATAGTTTTCTAAAAAGTATCTCTGTAAAGATAAAAATTAAAAATTATGTTCAAAATAATTTTATTTTTAAATTGGAGAATAGAAAATAAATTTTCTGTATATCTTAAAGATATTCTCTAAGAAAAACACACTTTTTTAATTTGAACACCATTTTAAATCTTGTCAATAACAATTTTTTTTCTCTTTTACTTCTCTTTTATTTTTTTTCCCAGCGTTTCATTCGTACTCCCCCACTTATTCACCATACTTTTCTCTCCTCTTCCTCGTCACCCTCTACGACGACAAGCACAACTAGTCTCTTCTCTATCCCTATCCTTGTCATTGTAGCAATGTTGTCTACCATTACGATGGCGAGCACCATTGGTGCCTTCTTCCATGTCGCCATGTTTCTCTCTTTTTGTTATCCTCATCTCTCGACCAGCACGAGCACACATTCCTCTACTATTGCAAGAGTGACAACTCCTCACTTCATCAAGCAACCTTAACCATTCACCTCTGCCTCTGTCATTGATCTCTACATCTCTTCGTCTTCGTGATTTTAAAAACATTATCTCATTTTCTAAAGTTTAAAACTAGTTTCATATTTAATAAAAATGAACATATTTTTCATTTTTTTTCTAATTTTCTGTAAAAATGGATACATAAAAACATAGTTAAAAACTGGAGATCAAAAACAAAAAATATTCTTCACAAGCAAGCAGACCCCTAGGTTCTCCTTTTTCAATTCCCTCTTCCCCCTTTTCCTTCTCCCTTCCTTTACTTTTCTTTAAACTTTTTATCTCCATTTGCTATTCCCCCTCTAAAACCCTAACCCACAAATCGTTGTTTCTTGTTTTACCCTTTTAGCAAGCATCCATGTGAAAAGGAATATCAGGCATCACAAGAAACCGCCACCATCATAGTGCACCTCCAGTGAAAGCCTATTTCCATCAACCTTCCTTATATGTCTCCATATCTTTGGCACATAATTTCCTCTTCCTCTCTCATTTTCAATCTCCCTTACTCTCTTCACCATGGTTGAAATTACCTGAATTGGTCTTTAAATGGGTTTTCAACCACCAATTTGAACATGGAACCATTGGGATACGACCTAAAGCATAGTCTCCTCTTTGTTTGGGTGACTACTGATTAAGAAGATGAAGTGGAAGATGGATCCCCGTGATGGATGCTTGGCCTTAGTTCTCTAGTATCTTGGTATTGTATTACTTTGTCATTTGTTATGTAGGTGCATTTGTGTGTGCTAGTTTATGTTTTCTTCAATTAGTGTTTTTTTTTCTGCTAGCTTGACTTGGCTCTTTTCGTTTTTCCTTTCAACAAGCATCTTGGGTTTTCTTGTTTTGGCAGTCTTGGACTTCGGCCTTTGTATTTGCCACAACTCTCTTGAGTAATCTTTTCACCCTTCTTCAAAGACAAACTATTGGCCAAACCCATAATTTAATCCCTATATTTTCATATTTTTTTTATGTAGTCATCTGAACTTTTCATTATTTCAATTACACTCTTGAACAATACATTTTTGAGTAATTTAGACCCTATATTTTGATATTTTTTTCGTGTAATAACTTGAACTTTTCTTTATTTCAATTACACTCCTAGACCATGCATTTTTGAGTCAATTGCACACCTCATAAATATAATTGAAACAATGAAAATGTAATTGGACCATGCATTGGTGAAGTGTTCAATTGAGTTGAAAATGCATGATTTAGAGTTCTAATCGAAATAACGAAAAGTTTAAATTGTTAAAAAAAAAAAAAAAGAGTCAAAGTACAAAAATTAAATTACTTGAAAATGTGTTATCTAGGGATATAATCGACACAACAAAAGTTCGGATGACCATAAGAAAGAAATGTAAAATTACAAAAACAAAAATATGAATTTAGTCAAAACTAATTTATCTAGCCCGTTGCCATATATATAATGCCTTTGGGCCTTTGCTTGGCTCCCAGGCTATGCTTACTTTTTAAGATAATATGATATTGTCTCACTGTTTTATTTCGAATTTAGCCTCTAATGTTGTTTAACCAGCCTTAATTATTCTGTATTTTTTTGGCTACAACCTCAATACTTTAATCTGAAAGCCCTAAACATTAATGCATGTCATTTGAACAGACAAAAGCAGTTGCCTAACAGCTTTCATCTTATAATAGCTGGCTCTTTGGTCCCATGGTTGCATATATCAGTGGCTCCTCTGCCTTGACATACCACTACTAAAGCATCAAACTGCAATTGAATGTGGAACTGTTGGTGGACAGATCACAAACCTCTCTAGAGGTCCCTACACTCCACACAAGTGGCTATGAGAACCCCAAATAATTCCTCTAGGTATACCCTACACACACGCACAAGTTATGTGTATATATTCCAAAATATGATATTCAAGCAAAAGTATATATAAAGAGTAATAAAAGAGTCGTGTCACTCTATCTGTACATATGTCAACAGGAACAATATATGAATTGGCATCGTCTCATCATCATCGCTTTATCTTTGCCAACCCTTTCTGTCAACTTATCTTTTTGATTGTATATTTGTGTTGAACAGACCCACTTTGTTGAGTGCCCACTTAGACTTGTCTAATGGCTATGCATTGGCAACACCTTTTTTGCTTTAAGCATTGTTAGTGATCTCGAATCTATTAATTATATATGGACCATGCTATATGTATTGATGGAATGACATATCTAATGACTGAATCGGACTTAATCCGATTATGAAGTCCAATCGAACTTTATCCGATCATCAAGCTGCTGCAGACAAGAGAAGATCGAGCTTCATCTAGAGGCAAGGCGACAAGATGGTGCAATGACGATTGGCAAGAGGCGCTGTGGCAAGATGATGGAAGGATGTAGCGGGGATCGTGTGAGGCGCTGGCAATGGTAGAATGCGGTGGCAGTCACATAAGGCTTTGCAACAGGGGTGACGAAATGATGCATCGACGATCGACGAGGCAATGTGGGGCAGCAATGAAGTGAGGTGAGATAAGGTGGAGCTTGTTAGTGGCGGTCATAGAAGAAGAGAGAGAAGGCGCCCAAGGGCAGGAGTGGTGAAACTGCAACTTAGGTGAGGATATTTTTATTATTTAGCACATTCAATCATTCTTTCGGTAATCTAATTATTTATATAAGTAATATTTTTTATTATATATATCCATTTGATTTTGTGTTGATTATAACAAAAATATTAAAAAAAAGCAGATTCTTTATTAATTAATTAGTGGTGATGGTTGTCACCCAACAAATTGAAGACTTCCAATTCGTCCCAGTTCTTCTTTAGCTAGAAGCCATCCGTACTCATTAGTCAACATGTGGGGTACTTTTTTTCTTTTTAGGGGTGGGGGATGGAAGGTATTTACTTAATTTTCTTACATAAATGATGTGATGGTTATGTATTATTTTTTTTTTTAATACAAGAAACGTTAGGGTCCATTCATCATAGACATCTTTTAGTTAGCATCTTTTTTATTTTTTTTAAAATTTATAGTTTACCTATACCACAATTGTAGATAAATAAATGAATTCGTCGTGAGTTAAATTTCGAAAGCCAGACACCCTTTGAATAGATATAGATGATTGCGCAATTCCAAATGAAGACAAATTCGAACACATGATTTTGTGGTATTCCAAATTTCAAAGTGCGTGCGATAGACCGTCTATATTATCTCAAGAGGTTTGTGGTTATATTTTATTATTGTAATTTATTTTGATAAATTTTATTTATGATTATTTTAATATAAATACATCACACATATAGGTATGATAATTATGTATAAAAATTATTTACATAAGTAATAGTGTTTGAATGTTAGATAATTCTTTAACTTTAAATTATATAGGGTTCTAAAACATTTACAATATTTTAAAAGGTGTTTGATAACTCGATAAATAAGTCGATTAGGGTAAGAAAATCATTGGATTATTTAGATTTTATATGTTTTATTCATACTTTAATATTTTAGTATTATAACTTATGTCAATAAAGTAAATTTTCAAGATATTCTTTATAAAAAAATAAAGATAAAATTTAATCAAATCGTCGAGAGTATAAAATATTTAATTTTATCACTTTGTTAATTTTAAAATTCGTCTAAATTTTAACTTAAAGAAATATAAAAATTAGATCATAACTATTAGTTTTTACTTGTGACCTCCCAAAGTTTGCCTCAATTCTTGTTTTTAAATTTAGAGAGGTTTGATGATGAAACATTTTCTTTTATAGAATTTGTTTTCAAATTTATCTATATCGAATTTATTTTCGTTTTGATACTCAAAGTATGCTCTAACATATACTTGTAGATGTTTTTGTGATTTTTTTGTTTAATGAAATTCTCATTTATAGAAAAAAATTAATTTAAAATATTTTATTTTATTATTTATATATACACAAACTACCCTTCTAATATATATATATATATATATATTTTAATTTTTGTGTATAAAGTTTGTGATCAATCATGATAACACGAAATAATATTTTTAATGTGTTTTGCAGTGAATAAATGATTAATCTAATTTAATAAAGAAGTGGAGAGATGGTCCCCTACGTAGGGTCGGTTGGTTATAGTCAAAAAGAGAAAAAGAAAGAGAGAGTTTTTCTTTGATTAATTAATTTTATGACAAGTATCTGTAATGGAGATGAGACCGGACATTAATATTGTAAAAATATCAAATATCTTAATGTTCTTTTTAATTTGTAAAATTATACCATTTGGCACCTAATAGGAGAGTGATTAAATCTCTTAAAACTTGAAATATTGGGCAAATTATACTTGTAGTCTTTGAGATTTATATTTCGTGGTAAATCGATCAGTGTCTTGTATTTTTAATTTTATTACTAGTCATTAAAATTTAATTTCTATTAAATTTTAAATCTTAAAATTACTTATGTTATTAGCTGAATATAATAATAAATTTTTTGATTGAGGAGCCGTATTCCAATCATCGAGGCTATATAAAATAGAAGACAATCAAAAAGTATAAAGGATTCTCTGCGCTAATCATTCAATACTTAAAGTTAGATTTTTGATAATGTTAAAAAATTTATAAAACTTTTGAATCAATATTAGAAGTGTAAATTTTTTAAATGTAGGCTCACCTATTTATAAGAGAGTTTAAATATTTGTGATAAACATTCTTAGTATTCCAAGATCGAATAAGATATAGACTTTCATGGATAAGACTTATCCTTTCCAAGATTCTTGAAGAGATTTTTAAAATTGTGTTGTTCCCGTTTTTGGTTCTAAAATACCGCTAGAAGGGTCTCCCAAGATCTTGCTTCCAAGATCTTGCTAACTCTCTCCCATGTTTTGACCCTTATGTTTTATTTTTAAATTATGGATTTATTCTTCTAGACTTCATGATTTGGTCAACATGTATTTATTGGGTGGATTCTTTTTACGCCAAATCTTTTTTCCCTTCGAATCTCTCTTTGGGTTTTCCTCAAAAAATTTTTATAAGTCTCCCATCGAGTGTATTTTATTGGGATTTGGTCCACATACATATCAACTCGATTATAAGGTTTATATTAATTAATTTCACACTAAATATATTTTAGATTTATATTAATGTATATTCCATCAATTTTTGTTAATAGAATTTGATAAAAAATTTAAAAAAAGACTGAATTATAAAAAAAAATTAAAATTTACTAATCATGATAATAAAAACTAAAGTATAATGATCAATTTATTACAAAATATGAAGTTTAGAAACTAATGAAATAATTAGCCCAACACTTATTACTAACCATGACTCCTTGATGTATATTTATCCCACAAATGAACTTCTCACCCAACGCTTAGATTTAATCTATGTTAATACAAAGATTAAATGAATTTTTCACCCAATTTACCCATCAAATCGGTTTAGACTTAGATTTTTTAGTTATATAGCATTATTCACTACCACCAACAAGAAAGTATTTTTGATGCAGTAGTAGTTAACTTATCGGCTCATATCTAGATTTTCGAGCTATATAACATTACTTATCAGTGGCAAAGTCAAGATCTTAGGTCAGAGATTTTCTATATATTAAATTGACATTACTTAATTGTTTTTTTTTTTTTTCAAAAGATAAGTATTAAAGAATATAATAATTTATATATAATATCAAAAATAATACAGGGTAAATTAAAAGTTGAATAGGAGAGGGGGGCAATTGTACATCCTTAGTAACATGTAGTTCGGTCACTATTACTCACTACCAGCACGGGTATGGAAGTAAGTATTTTAGGCACTAGTAATTGACTTACCGGCTTAGACTTAAAAGAGTTTCGAGCTATATTACATTATCGCCTCCGCCTCCGCCTCCGCCTCCGCCACCAACATAGAAGTATTTTTGATGCATTAGTAGATGGCATAAGCCGCTCCATGTAATGATGAGATGCACTAGTAGTTGGCATCTCATCATTACATTCATGTGGATGTGCTGAGGGTGATAGCTATGATTGCAGTGGGCCGGTGCCTGCTTGCCGTGCTGTGTGCTTTCCCACTAAAGGGGTGTGTGCATATATTCGCTCTGCCTTGCCACTACATTCAGTATGTGCGTTGATGGCATCAATCATATGGAAAAGTGGGTCAAACCGACTCCCAGTGAGTCACAGCCGACCAAACAAGCTACCGCACATTGGCGCCCTCCGGCTGACTCCGCGCGCAGGGGCTGGCTCTCCCCGCCAACTTCTTTTGTGTCATGATGGGATGTAAAATTTTGCACCAACAAATTTAGGTTTAATAGGCCAAAAAAAATCTAAATCTTTTCACCAATTTACAATTTAATCTAATACTTTCAATTTTAGCAATTAGGTCCTAAGTGATTCGATTGAGCGTAATTTTATCTACCACGTAATATCAATTTTGAAATGGTGTGTTCTTACTAAATTGGCATAACACTGTCATATATTAATAGTATATATGGGACCCACATATATACATAAAAAAAAAGAAGAAGGTGAATAGTCGATGGTAACAATGACAGAAAGAGTAGGGGTCGTCGGCTACAATGGCGGAAGCTGAAGAGGCGACCAAAGTACCTATCGCACGTTGGCGCCCTTTGGCTGACTCTGGGGTTGGCTCTCCCTACCAACTTCTTTTGTGTCTTGATGGGATGTAAGATTTTGCACCAATAAATTTAGGGTTAATAGTCAAGAAAATCCAAACCTTTTTATGAATTTGTAATTTAATCAAATCCTTTCAATTTTGACAATTAGGTCCTAACTGGCATAATTGAATGCAATTTTATCCATCACGTAAAATTGATTTAGAAGGAGTGTGTTCTTATTGACTTGGCATGTTAGGTATCATAATAATAATATCTATGGAGTTTACATGTATATGTAAGCAAAAAAATGAATAGTCAACGGCAACGATGGCGAAATAATTAAGGGTCGTTGTTAGCAGTGGCAGAAGCCGAAAAGGCTACCAAACTACCTACTGCACATTGGCACCCTCCAGTTGACTTCGCTCGTAGGGTTGACTCTCTTTGCCAACTTCTTTTGTGTCTAGATAGGATGTAAGATTTTGCACTAATAAATTAATTAACCTCAACCAATTATTTTGCTTGTCATTGAATCTCCTTCGTTTATTCTATGATATTTGAGTCAATAAAAGTAGTTGTAACAAAGAGATATTGAATAGTAGTCAAATCAAGGAGATTAGCTTGGTTAGCAAAATGTTGAATGAATACCATACTTTTGTTTCATTATGTATTTATGTGCCATGGATAAAATATATTAGTTAAGCCAATTATTCTAGAAATGGGACCTAGCTTAACAGTTTTAACTAAATGCAAAAGAATTTTACACCAAACCCCTTCTATCTAAATGATTAACCACCCCATCTATTTGTCGATTCAGCACTTTGTGGAACCTCTTTACTAGTAGACGTGGTAGTTTGTGAGCCCTCCTCTTGTTAGGGGACCTCTACTTTGGAAGTTCAATTAGTTTGAATGATGAAAACGTATTATCTTATCAGGGATTTACTTTCCTTATTAGGGCGCCTTCACTTTTGAGGTAACACATCTCTCCACCATTAATACTATTGATGTAAGGTCACAATGAGTTGTCGCTCCATGTTCTACACCTTTCTATGTTTCGAAAGCATTCCACCCTCTTGCTTTCTGCCATTCTAGAACTTGTCTCCTTCATCCTTTTATTATTTCATCATGGGTAATCCCTTCCTTAATACCAAAACTACCATTGGTTCCTTTATTCATTATTCAAATCATATTACCCTATATATGGAAGCATTTCCCACTTTTGTGAAGGAACAATCTGAATTCCTCGTCAACTTTTACATCCCTAAAGTATGTTTTTTGTTGTTTAATATCTATGGACACCCTTATAATCCAACCTTTGGTTGTCCTTACAACTTTTACAATGCATTTCACTATAATCTCTAACTCCTTCATTGTTGTTGTGCCCTGGGTGATGTTCTCCTAAATCATTCCAACCCTTTACTTTCCGGCATTCTACTTCTCGTCTCCTTCATCCTTTTATTATTTCATCATGGGTAGTCCCTTATCTAATACCAAAGCTACCATTGGTTCCCTTATTGATTATTCAAATCATATTGCCCTATATACAAAAGTATTCCCCACTTTTGTGAAGGAACAAATCAAAATTCCTCATCAACTTTAACATCCCCAAAGCATGTATTTTGTTGTTTAATATCTATGGTCACCCCTATAATCCAACCTCTGGTCATCCTTACAGCTTTTACAATGCATTTCACTATAGTTTCTAACTCCTTCATTGTGGTTGTGTCCTGGATGACGTTCTCTTAAATCTAAATTATTGGTAGAGGGTCAGTTTGTTTAACTAATCAAGAAGGCTTGACAACATTGCCCTAAACAAGGTTCGTGCCCTGGGTGACGTTCTCCTAAATCATTCCAACCCCTTGCTTTCTGACATTCTACAACTCATCTCCTTCATCTTTTTATTATTTCATCATGGGTAGTCCCTTATCTAATACCAAAGCTACCATTGGTTCCTTTATTGATTATTCAAATCATATTTCCCTATATACAAAATCATTCCCCACTTTTGTGAAGGAACAAATCTAAATTCCTTATCAACTTTAACTTCCCCAAAGCATGTATTTTTTTGTTTAATATCTATGGTCACCCTTATATTCCAACCTCCGATCGTCCTTACAGCTTTTACAATGCATTTCACTATAGTTTCTAACTCCTTTTTCATTGTTGTTGTGTCTTGGATGATGTTCTCCTAAATCTAAATTATTAGTGGAGGGTCAGGTTATTGTAAAACTAATCAAGGAAGGACGACAATTGTTGTCCCAGACAAGGTCCTCATGCAGGACACCTTATATGAGATAAGATCCTCATGCAAGGCAAGGCACGATGATTCATGCAAAAATGAGATTTAAAATAGTTAGCGTGAGACAAAAGCTTGACACACCTTTGTGTGGGACTACACACTATGTAGCATAAGTGTTCTAAGACTTCCTTGCGCAGGACAATACAACATGTGCAGTGTAATACCCCACTTTTTCAAATACGCAATAACTTGAAATATAATTAAGACATCACCTACGGGTGTTATGGAAATCCTTACCAATGGAAATGAAGGATCGAACCTGATAACTAGCCAAAGCTAGATAAAAAGAATTTTCAATAATAAAATCTCTAATATGAGTGCACTGTAATGCATGACTTTAAAAGGCATCAAATATCTCTTACCACAATCACAGTACATAGCAGTCATGACTTACAACTTTACCAGCATAATAAGTAAATCCAAATCCTATGTAACCCCTATTTATACAATTGTAATACACAACTCTCAAAACAAACCCAAAGATTTCATAAGATCTATAGTACATGAGTAACAAGAAGTTAAACTAAACTTCAGTCTCCTCATAGCTCTTTTCTCTTGCTCATCTCCGGGTACCTGACACACTAAGATACCTGGGACGTTGAATATCCCAGGGATATGAAACACCCGAGTTAGATATTTACATCTAAATGAGTGGTAAGAAAGAAAGATACAGCTCATGCAAGAGCAAAATGCAATATAATAGGAAGTCTCCCCGAGTCACCATCATCCTTACCGGCACTTGTGTGAAATGTCTCAGCCCCACCTGTAGACATGTGATCATGGTCCAACCTCTCATGCCTCACCTCTGTGCATGACCCCACCTATAGGCACGGGATTGCCCCATCCCCGATCATTGTGACGCTTCTCCAACAAGTGATCAACCATCATATACAAGTTCCCGATCCACCAATAGCAACTATCACCAAATAACATGTTGAAGACAAAGCAAAAGGAATATGTACAAATTAAAGAATATCGAGTAGGCACGGCTTCACCTATAGGCACGATGCACAAACTAAGGAAAATATGATATGCAAACCACAAGCTACATGCAAGAGTAGTCATGTTTAATCCCATCGACGAACCACAACAACAAACTCCATGATGCAAGCAAAATAGGAAAGAAATGCTCGAAAGTAAGGAAACATGAGATGTAAGCAACAACCATCCACAAGTGGAAACCAAGAATGATCAATAGGAATCAAGGAGCATGCATAAGAACCACTCACAAATGAAACCAAGAATGATCAAGAGGAATCATGCACAAGAACCACTCACCTTGATCGTTTCCCCTTCGATAGCATTGTTCACAGCCCGGTTTCGAGCACTAAGGGTTGTTTCTACAGAAATCACGCATTTCAGTGAACCAAACCTTAAATATTTCTGCATGGGATTGTAAATAATTAAATTAGGAGAATTATGGTGAAAATTTCAGGCCAAACAGATGCCGGACGCACCCTCACGCACCCCCGGAAGAGTGGCTACGCGCCGCCTTCTTCCCTGTTACGGATTTTGCAAGCTAAAATTAAAAATGCTATAACTTACTCATTTGTTATCTGATTCGCTCTCCATTTGAACCTACAAACTCCTCTTTTCGTGCTCTATGACTTACAAAAAAGAAATTTAACTTACCTCTTTGATTTCCCTTCTTTTTTTGCTGCTTTCTGACGAGGTTTCTCTATCTTTCCTTCTCTTTGCTTTTCTTGATTTTCTTTCTTTCCTTGTTGCACTTGTTTTTTTTCTATACTCTAGCTTTACGTGGGTCTCTCCTCCTCCCCTTTATATAGCCTCTCAAGTCCCAAATCTTCAAGATATCTCTTAACCCTTAAGTCACCTATTTTCTTCCCAAGCCATCATTAAAATCTTTGAATATTTCCATTGATTTTTATCTTCCTATTCAAGTTTCTCCTTTTTTCCAGTCCCAAACCTCCAAATCTTATCTTCAGATGGCTTCTAGGTTAAGAACTCATCATGGCCCTTATCTCTTCCTTTCCAAGCTAACCTTAATCTTCCCAGCTAAGCCACCTTAAGACTTTTGGGTAACATTCATTATTACAACTTCCAAGCTAAGCCTCCTTAAGACTTTTGGTGTAAGATTAATCATTCATTATTACAACTTCCAAGCTAAGCCACCATAAGACTTTTGGTGTAAGATTAATTATTCTTCCATAAGACTTTAAGGTGAAGTTCCAAATCTAATCCTATCTCTCCAAGTCATGTCTTCTAGGGTAAGGAATCATCATTGCAATCATTTCTTTTATTACGTTAATGCCCTGAATTAAAATACCATTCATTTTGCTACTATAATTTCCATTACAACATCCAAGCTTTATATCAAGTTATGGGGTATTACATGCAGCATGAGCCTGACACCAATAATGTAATACCCCATATTGCGTAGTGTTAAGTAAGTTCAAGGAACTAAAAATCAGTTTGAGAATTTAGTTAAGTAATTGTCGAATCGATTAAAGGTAGTAACCTAGAATGTAAATATTTAAAGAAAGAGGTATGTCATTGGCGAGTGTCTTGAGACGAGATTTATGACACTGAAAGCAATCAGAACAGAAACAATTTTCGGTATAGCTAATTTCAGCCTGGAAAATCGAATGGTCATAAAGGATGCAATACTTGATATTTTTACATTCAAATATTTGAGAAAATAGGGCATTTCAAAGGATTATGAAAGTTTGGAGATAAAAGTTCAGTTTTTGAACTAAGGGAAAAATTGTAAATACTGAAGTTGGGGTAAAAGTGTAATTTACCTAAAATATTGTGGTATTAGAAAAATAAATCCTTTCTCTAGGGGAATAATTGCAATTAAAAAATGGCCTAGGGACCAAGTTGAAAGGGGTCTAAGTGCAATTATTCAAAAAGTTCAGGCCAAAGTCTCATGATGACTTTATAGATAAGATGAAGGCTCATGATGACTTTAGAGATAAAGATGAAGGCTCATGATGACTTTAAGGATAAGATTTGGATAAAATTTGATTGGATATGATTTGATTTGGATAAGATTTGATAAAATTATATTTGAATAAGATTTGATTCGGATAAGAATGATTGAAGAAAATCTTAAAATATTTGGAATGATTAGAGAAGATTTTAGAAGATTTGAAATGATTTGGAATGATTGAAGAAGATTTGGAAAAGATTTGAAATGATTAGGAAATATTATAATATAATGTGACTTACTTGGTGGCCAAGTTTTCAAAGCCTATAAATAGGGTGTTCATGGGCAAGGGTTTTCTCATTCAAAGTTGTGATAAATTCTTGCTAGACGAGAGTGCTTCAGGTTTAATGGATAGAGGGCTTTTAAAGCATACGCGAGGCGTCACACCCTAAGAGCACTTGGGCAGCGCATGAGGGCATGTAAGGAAGTGGTTTGGTCAAAAGACTTGAGGAGTTGCACAAAAATCGAGGTTAGGCACAAGATTTGAGGTGTTTTGAGTTTCATTCAAGGTGAGAGTTCTTACCCCAAACTTGATTTATTGTAAGTGTTCTTACCTTAAAAACTTAGTTTATTATGAGTAATTTTATCCTAAAACTTGGTTTTGTTTCTACCTAAACTTGATTTGATTACATACAAAAGGGGTTTTATTGCATGTGAATGGTTTAACCTGTGATGGTTATTTTCATGAGGAAGGTTCATCCCTAAATTTTTTATGCATGTGCATTGAATTTTGTGCAATAAATTATGTACATGAAATGTTGTTTTAAATGATGCATCGAATCATGGTATATAGCATTGGCATGTTTTTGTGTTTGTCCATGTGGGATGTGAGATGTCAACTTGTGATGTGGCACTTAAGTGATAGCATTAGGGAAATGTCCAAGGATTAATGCCCACTTATGACGGGGGTTGAGAGTGGACACCACCCTTACGAGTTGACAAGTGGCGGGGCTGAGAGTGGACACCACCCCAGATCGGCTTAAGTGGCGAGGCTGCAAGTGGACACCACCCCGGGACCTTTGAGCGATAGCATTGTTTCCAATGTGGACGTGGATTCCTAAGGATAGTGTTGATCATCTTGTGGTTAGGGTTTGTGTTGACATTGTCTGGAATACTTCTAAGTGGGAATGTAATGATGATGGGGTGATTCCTGGGTTCATGCATTGATGTTTCCCCTCATAAGCTAGGACGGTACTATTATGCCAATGTGTCAATGTAGTTATGTTGCCTCTAGAGAGATTGCTCTTTTCCCGTGGTGCGTTGTGTGGGATTCTCTTGGGCTAGGGCTTGTTGGGTTATGTCGTTTTGTTTCATGTCTTGCATACATTCATGAAAACGTGTTTTGAACTCTCACTTAGATGATTCAGCATCTTATTTGGACTTTATCCCTGGAATATTCAGACGTTCCATGTGAAAGCAGCGATGCGAAAGGGAAAGGGATTGTTGAGGAGTGACGACGATTAGTAGGTGGTTCGTAGCATGTCTTTTGATTATGATGTATATCTTAATGATGTCATGTTTGACGATAGTACAATTTTCATGTTATGAATAAAATGGTTCGGTTATGTACCATTTGAGATTTCAATCTAGCTTCCGCATTTATGGTGATTTACCTATCTTAGCTTATTGATTCTTACTTTGGTATGTTGAGAAGGTATAACGGGATTCTCGGAGAACGATTTGTGTGGAGTTTATGTTGGAAAAAAATATATCATCGAAATCTTACGTTATCTAACGCCTTAGAAAAGCAGGGTGTTACAAATAAATAGCCTCTAAATTGTCACCAAACCAGGTACCATAACCTCTTTATCTGACACTATAAGCCAGACAACGGTCTTCTCGTGCCATATTTCACATGACTTTCTCGGGACAACTTACTAAAAAGTAATCCCTTAAGATGATATCTCATAATTATTGGTGTTAGTGCCCTGATTCTAGATTTAGATGATATCTCATAATTATTGGTGTTAGTGCCCTGATTCTAGATTTAGATGATATCTAGTATGAATGATCTTATTTGTTATCTAAATGGTCATATCTTCATTCATCGCTTTCCATTTATATATGAATGAATCCCCAGATGTCCTGATAATCTTATTCATAAATTATTAAGAATATGTGACAAAGATCTATAACACATGATTTCTTAAAAGTATTCTTAGTCCTAATGTTTCTCTAAATGGGACTAAGATTAATTGATTATGGAGTCGCACATGGGCTACTGCCTTGATCAGTATGAGATACTAATGATAAAGGATGGTGAGTCACGTCACATGCCATATTGTATGAGACACAAATAATAGACATATGGGTAGTAATTAGTTGAATATCTAATGAATGTAACACTTGTAACAGATCACATACCTAAAATGATTAATGATATGTTACTAGCTTTTGATTCTTTATATAGTCTTTTAATCGGAGGCAATGGAGTTATCTTGTACACTGGTATTGAGGATTAATGATCCGATACTCATGTATGTTATGCAATGTACGAGGCCTGATATCACCTATACGGTAAGTGTTACTAGCATATATTAGTCTGACCCAAGTGAGAAGCACTGGGTGGCCGTGAAACATACACTACAACAAAAACATGCATTAACGACAAAAAATTAGCGACGACATTAATTTTGGTCATTAATGTAGTACTATTAACAACTAAATATAAATCCCGTCGTTATAAGATAACTTTTAATGACAGACAAAATAAGTCGTCGTTAATATATCATTTTTCCATTGTTAATGACTAAAATTTTTAATTCGAACCATAAAATAATAAAAAATTATTAAAATTTAACTAACACATATATAAGCAATTCTTAATATAATTATATTTTTCTATAAATGCACAAATATAATTATTAAACTATGATAATTGAGCATTAGTTATTTATTGATAATATAATATATTAAAAAAATATGAACATATTAAAAAGAATACATGAACATATTAAAAAGAACATATAACATATTATTTTTATAAATTATATTATTTTTTATTTAATTATTAAATATTAAAAAAAACAAATAAATTGAATAGGCAGGATTCTCCCCCGCCTCTTTCTTGTCCAAAATCCCCCCCTTCCCCCAAAAATCCCCAAGTGCCCAAACCTCCCCCAAATCCCTAAGTCCCCTCTCTCTGGCTCTCTAGCTCACCCTTGCTTTCTCACCCTTGCTGTTGCTCGCTACTCGCCCTTTTTGGCTCTCTCGCCCTCGCCTCTCACTCGTTGCCTCACCCTCACCCTCGTTGTCTAGCTTTCACTTGCTGCCTCACCCTCGCTCTCTCGCTCCCTTCCTTTTTCCCTTTTGATTTCTCTTCTTCTTGCGTATATCACCCGTCCTCTAAAATTAGGAACATGGAACCTATAATACCCCATATTTTCGTGAAGATGCCACGTATTTTAAGTGAGTTTAAAATATCGAAAAATATGTTTAAAATGGCAACAAGTGACCAAATCAATAGCAGGGAGTGCCCTAGAGCTTAGATACTTGAGGACAAAGGTATATTTTTGACGAGCGTCTCGAGGCGAGATTTATGACGCTGAAAGAAATTAAATCAGAGAAGGTTTTTCGGTTAAGCTAAGTTGTAGCCCAAAATAGACGAATGATGATAAGGGGCTTTGGGAAATCGTACATATCAAGTAATTTTGAGCTATTAATTTTGAGATTTTAAGTATCTCGATAAATTTGATGTTTGAGGGTGTAATTGTAATTAGAGAATTATCCAAATGAAAAAAGAATAAAATTAAGAGCTTATGTGGTAAAACATTAAAGTTAAGGACTTAAAATAAGGGCCAAAATATTATTTGGGAGAAGTTGGGGGAATTAGCTTGGATTTCAAAAGTTAAATTCATTCTAACTTTGGATTTCAAAAGCCATTCAATTATATCTTTGAGTCTTTGGAGTCCATGGTTAAGATTGTGACAAGTGGCATAATATGATTGTTTGAAGAAACCTATAAATAGGCACCATGGGTTGTTCTCAAATCATTCCAAGCAAGTTTGAGAGTTGAGGCACTCCAAGAGAAGGAGCTTGCTCTAGAGAGAGAGGAGGAAGTTCGGTAAGAAGGCGGGAAGAAATCGAAGGAGAAGCCGGAGAGAACGAGCCTCGTCGGAGTTACGAGCCTTCGTCAGAGTTTTCCAAAATAAGTCATAAAAAAGTGAGGTAAGTCCCATCTTGTTTATAATCCTGTAGAGGGGGAAGAGAGGGTCGCGTAGGTTCAAACGGGGGTCAAATTGGAATTAAAAACAGGGAGATATGGCCGAAATACAATAACGACACAATGTTGTCCGAATCTGGTAGGCAGCGCATGAGATACACGCGCCGGAAGTGGTTGTGCATGAAGGCGCATGAGCCACCTTCCTAGGGCGCATGAGGGCGCGTGAGAGGTCCTTTTTCCATAAAATTTTTCAGTTATGCCCCTACTTTAATTACCCTCAACCTTATGTAAAAATGTTTGAGGTTAGGTTTACCAAAACGTATGTTTTCTGTAGAAACCTAGGCCGTTGCTGAGAAATTATACCGTCCAAGAGATAAACCAATAAGGTGAGACTTTTATACTCCAAATCCTATTTTATTCTCTTATGAGAGACTTCTATTGCATGAGACGTATTTCGTGAAGTTCTTATACGTAAACTCTTGTTATTCTCTTACGTGAAATCATGTTGCATATATGAAATGTATTTTTCTGAAAATTACATGCTATTGGCTTTTTAATTGTTTCATTTATAAAATTTGTGTGGCCATACTATTGTACCTATTTGTTGTTGGCCGAGGGCAAAAGTTCGATATCCCCCAAGAGGCGCTATGCGGCGCCATCAAGAAAGCTCTCGTGGGGAAGACCGTGAGTCTAAGGAACAACGGATGTGGTGCTTACATGAGTTCTATGAGATCGGGCCGAAGTGACATGGTTAGGGACCTCCCGAGAGGCGCTATGCGTGCGCCATTGAGAAAGCTCTTGTTGGAGGAGGCTCACGTATTCACGAGGCACTTCGGAGTAGTTCTCTTTATCTTCTCATACATTTTATACCTGATCTGCATCGATATAAATTGTTTTTGGAGTTTCTCACTAGAAGATTCATCTTCTAATTGGACTATGTCCCTGGAATATTCAAATGTTCTAGGTTTGACAAGCGGCTCTAAGGTAAAAGAGGTAGCTGAAGAATAAGTTTAATTTGATGAATGTAGCATGTTTAGAATATCTTTATTTATGTGTGAACCTATGTAATTTTGTATATGTTTAAGATGTTCAGTTATCACTTGCTAGCGATGATGTCCTTGTAATACATTTTGCAGACGTCTTGAATAATTTTAAGATAAATAAAGCATTATGATGGTGAACCATATCAGGTTTGATCTAGCTTCCGCATTCAAGATTTTAACGCCTGTCTTAGCTATTCGATTATTGGGTTTGTTAAGCTGAGAAGGTGAAAATTAGGGTTTTTTGAGATATTGTGTGATGTATGACAGCTATTGTGATATGAAAAATTTTTATATTCCCGAAATCCTAAGTTATAACACGCTCGAGAAATTTGGGGTGTTACATAACAACTTTTACCAAACCAAAACTAACTGTAAGCAACTTCATTTTGCTTCCATTAATTTGATTTCTCCTAACTTCTCCAAACTTCATTTTGATTTCTTTGTTTTTTTACTTCTATTTTCTCGAAATAAAAAACATGGAGCAACCATCGCTAGTTTTTTTTTTCTTTTCATCTTTGATTAATTCTTAATCTCAACAGGTTTTTTGTTTTTTCCATTGTTGCTACTGTAACGATCCAATATTCACTACAACAAAACAACCATTTTGATACGATTTTTTTTCTACGCAACAAATTTCGTAGATGAAACTATTAAATTGTAAACAACTCAATGGAGCTAAAATTTTTCTAACCAAATATAATTTTTAGTTACAAAAATTTTATCTACGCTATAAATTTCTCAGTCAAAAGTTAATATTTTGCTACGTAATTATTAAATCATAGACAATTTAAATAAGTCAAATTTTTTGCCACCAACGCAGAAATGTTTAATAATGAAATTGGGTACATTATACATAAAAATTGCAGCTTTCAATATAAGGAGTGGAGATGTGTACCTTCGACAGTTAGGGCACCGCTTCATCACAAACTTCTTGTAAGTAAATTATCATTTTATTACTTTTACTTTGTATATTTATATGTTTTCTTATTCCTAATATTATATGACTTCTTTTCTTTTTTAGACTATTTTTGATATCAACATTGAGGATAGGAATGTCCAAAAGGTCATTGATAAACAAATGCAACGAGCTTGGAGAGGCCACAAATATAAACTACATGCTTACTTCAAAGAAATTAGAGGAGAGGAAGATCTAATTAAGGCTAAGAGTAAGCGCCATGAGGAACTGAGCCAAGAGGATTGGGATTACCTTTGTGATCTTTGGACAAATCCTATTTTTATGGTAATGCTTATAATTGTTTTTTAGGATTTCTCTTTCTTATTAATGAAAATATATATATTTATTAGTAAATTGTTAATTTTAAAAGGAATGAGCACAGAAGAATTTCGACTCTCGTGCAAAATGAAAGTGGGAATCTAGAAATGGTTCAAGGAGTACAGCGCATCATCACGTTATTCATGAAGCTAACTTAGATGCCCCGAAAGGACATATTAAGACTTGGCATATTCGACATTGGCATTCCGAATACAGTTGGTCATCTCTAGAGTTAGAGGCTAAATATGTAAGTATATTATTTTTTTCCTAAGTTAAAAGAGTTAGAATACATAGAATATTATCAAATTTAGCTAAATGAGAACTACACTCTTGGAATCATCTAGAGTAGATTGGAAATTGACATATATCTTACATTTGATATCTTCATTTATGCCAATGTTTTTAATTAGTAATTAAAAACATCTTCATGTGTCATAATTGAGACTATATTTTCAATTTAAAAATAGTTGATTAAGAATATGTTGCATTTTTTTACAAGAAAAAACGATGCAACTAAGGCGAGATAATCCTCCAGATAAAATGACTGATAAGGATATTTTAGAAAAAGTCCTTGGACGACAATATGTTCAATTGTTTGGTTGGGGGCAATCTCCTAGTACTTCCGGGACAACATGCACTAGTGAGGAGTCTAGTCGTCCAACCTACAATGAATTGGTAGAAGATTTGAATCAATACAAGTCTCTTTTTCGAGAGCTCCAGGGAGATGTAAACATGCTGCGACATGTTTTAATTGAGAAGAATATTATGCCTCCTCCATCCACTTCACATGTACCATCGGATCATAGTTCAGGACGATCCCGCCTCGGCCATTCCCGTCTCGACCCATCCAGCTCCAGCCACTCCCTCCATTCTACTGAACAGGAGTTTGGCGACGAGATTTAATAATTTGTTTTATGCTTTTTTTTTCATATATGTTTGAACTTTTTAGGTGACTTCATGATTTTATACTTATTTTGTGACTTTATGACTTTTTTGGTGCGTATATATTTGAACTATATTGTAATAGATGTTTCAACAATTGAAATTTTAAATAAACAATTTTAGTTTTGTCCACACATAATATGTTTTTTAGCCACACATATAAAAATTATCCTCTCATATAGAAATTATTTTTTATATTATTGCCCACACATAATATATTTATTACCCACATTATAATTTTTTTTACCCACACATATTCTAAATTTTTTTAAATTATTATCCACACATAATATTTTTTTTACCTACACATAATGTTTTTTACCCACACATATGAAAATTATTTTTTATATTATTACCCACACATAATCTTAACTTTACCTACACATAAACAAATACATGTGTCATGCCACATCATTATCCAATTAAAGCCACATCATCAGCCACGTCACAATTACAACTTCCCGACATAAAAATACCTACACATACAAAAATATTTACCTACACATATATGTGTGGGTAATATCTTAAGTTTTGCCCACACATAAATATGTGTGGGTAAAAGTTATTTTTTACCACCTTTTACCCACACATCTCGACATTTGCATTATGTGTAAGGAAAAATTATAGTTGACACATAAGGTAATTTTTACTCACATTTACGTGTGTGGGTAAAACCCTCAAATTCTTGTAGTGTCATGCACGCCCTCTGTCCTCTCGTGCAAACCTTCACCAGAAGATAATATCGTGCAAACCCACTCCATAAATTTTTCCTCTTATGAAAACGCTTCTTTTTTAATCCTCGTCAAATCCAAATCCTTGGAGCAAACCAAATCATCAATTTCTTCAAACGATTAATCACTTGTTCTGCCAAGCTAGGAAAGTAAAGGGAAACAATCCACGCCGCTATTCTGTACACAAACCCTCCCCTAATTCTTCGTTGTAACCCGCTCCAAGACTCCTCTGGCAGCTTCCTCAACACCTAATAGTTTGAACACCTTATCTGGTTTGTGCTTTTTCCCCCTTATAATCATCTCTATGTCCAAAATTAATTCTTTTGTTTTTTCCCTAAATTGGTTTTGCCTTTATTATTTGGATTCATTGTTTATGTTTTGCCCTTTCTGCGTGTACCATCTATTTGATAAAAATGCCTATGTTTAATTAGTTATAAAGCACACCACGTGTTCGTCAAAAGTCCTAAGAGAAGCCTCGTATCATGTCCATGCCTAGAACTAGCTTGGCTTCTTCCCCCTATTTTATTTTGGCTTCCGAAAGCATAATTAGATTCTTTGCAATTGCAATGAACAGAAAATATGATGATGATGGTTGTTAGCATGTGTGTCCCAATAACTGTCATAAAATTTCAGTTTCTATGATTTCAGGTGGAATGATCTCAATACAACTTTCCTAAGGGTTTTAGACTTGAATTCACTCATAAGTTTGACAAATTTTGGACAAATATTGGGACTTTATAGAAGATCTTACTTACAGTTGCAAACACAAATATGATTTTTTATGTATTCAAGTCATCTAGTTTCTTGAAGCCAAGTTTTCTGTTATAATGTGATTGTAGGTATGATCTTACTGAATGTTCGGTTACTCCTAAAATA
This sequence comes from Diospyros lotus, assembly GCF_014633365.1. Lineage (NCBI taxonomy): Eukaryota > Viridiplantae > Streptophyta > Magnoliopsida > Ericales > Ebenaceae > Diospyros > Diospyros lotus. The sequence goes on along the minus strand of NC_068343.1, from coordinate 32,804,160 downwards.
TAGGATTAAGATTTTATTTTGAAGTCTTTTAAGAGAGTAACACTTAAAAGTGCATAACTGATGGTGTAATTTGTTTGCAGATGCTTAATTGACAAGTAATCAAATCTGAAACAACCACTATTAAGGTATTATGTCTTATTTCTGTTGTGAATAAGACTTTTTTCAGCAGTTCTTGTTATTCTAAAGGCCTTGGTTCTAGCATGGCTTAAAATTATGGTTCTAGTCCTGGGTTTAAGTCTTATGAATTGTGTTTGTTTCTTCATTCATGTTGCTTGTATACTCATGTTTTATTTTTAGTGCATTTTTCTTTAGTCTATTGCAAGGTTATATTTTAGTGGGAGTGTGGATGGCTTGAAATAGCCATTTCCCAATATCTTAAGCTTTCAGAATAGTAGGAACATAACAAAAAGTAAAATAAGTAAATGCGAAATGAAGTGAGCACATGCAAATACTAGTTTTTTAATATAAGTAGATGCTTTCTTAGCATTGGCAATACATCTAATTCGTAAAGGTTACACAACTAGTGTTTTTTTTATTTTACAAGTTTCCAAACTATGAAAAATGATCATTTTTTTTTGTTTAACCTCCCTTTCTTCAATGCTCATAATTAATATTTTTTATCCCAATGATAATAAACCAAAGAATGTAGAGTCTCTTGAGGCATGGAGTGCATATTGTGATTTCTTTGAGGATCCAAAATTTAAGGTATATATAATTTTTTATATAGTCAATATTTTATATTAGTTTGTCTATATGTTCTTATACATCTTATATGTTCATGTAAACAGAAAAAAAAGTTTAACTAATACAACTAATCGAGCTTGCTTGATCTACAACCACACGGCAGGTTGTAGCACATATTTGCAAGTGAGAAAGAAAATTATATATTTATTCTTCTAATTTTACTCATATCAAATATTTTTATATATTGTGAAGGCCATATGTGTTTTAGAGTGATTGGATTCTTACTTGCCTTCTTGTTATTCATCAAAAATCTATTCTTTTATTTTTTTTTCCTTGATCACTATATCCAAGAATCACTCAATTCATTATGCCACAGTTGATTGAACTCAATAAAAGTATTGTATAAATATTAGAATTTCATTTAATATGCTTTCACATGTTATATTAAGTTTGTTTTATTTTTGTCTAGCTCTTTTCTTAGTTATATCAAATTTCTTTTATTTTTGATAATTGTACTTGGACAAACCCTCCTCCTAATATCAAGTTCATGAATCACCATTTACTCATGTATTCCCTCTATTTAATTCTCACATAAATTGTATAGTTTTACATTATACTAACTTATATTTAAAAAAAAAAATAGGTTGATCCAACCACGGGGCAATTACTTGATGATATTCCTCTTTTTAAAGCAACTCATTACAATGAAAAAAGTGGAAAGTGGACATCTCCAGAGGGCCATGCAAATTATGTAAGTTGTGATATAGACATATTTGATTCACTAAACTTCTCATTTTACATTTTTAATGCTATGTTAAAATGTTATGATGTTATACTAAATATCTTTCTCACTACATTAAGAGATAATGTTGGAGAAACAACAAGCTTCGGCCTTTGCATCACAAGAAGAAGAAAGTTCAACACTTACTCAAAAAGAAATTTGTGCTTCATCAACAAGGTTGAAATCATGTTACTTTACTACTAAACCATCTAAAAAGACTCGGACAGCTCCAAGGAATCATTCAGAAATAGAACAACTTAAACAAGTGGAAAACTTGTTACAGTATAATGAGTAAAGAGAAATTGAGTTTGAAGCACAAAAAGAGGAGATCCATCGGTTGAAGAGTATGTTGGCCATTGTTTTAGAAAAAGTTGGAGAAAAACCTCTAGATGAACTATCAAATGCAGAAGATGGCAACAACTCTTAGATGTGTGGGACTTTAAGGATCCAAAGAAGTTAAAAGTTTATTTTGACTTGATATATTTTTTGCTTGTTTGTCTTTATTTGATGAATTATGCTTGGAACATGTTTTTGAATATTAGATTTGATGAGTTCTGTCATTTGTGGGATATGTTTTGATTGACTAACAATTTGGATGATATAATTCATTGAAATTTGTGATAGTTGTGTTTGTTATTTTAAATAGGTTGAGAATTTATTAACAGGGATGTTTGTGGGACTATATGATGAGAATATCATGACAGGAAATTTTTAGTAACAAGTTGGGGTGAGTGATATATAATTTTTAGTGATGTTATTTCCTTGACAGACTCTCGTCACTAAAAGTTTTTAGTGATGATATTGTATTTTTACTTAAGTTTGAATCTAAACTCCTTGGCTATTTTTATCTTTATTTATATTATTAGATTATTTTACTGTGGAAGGCATTTTACATTTATAGTGCTCTGTCTCAACTATTTAGATTAGGGACAATTGCTTTCTCTCAGCTTGTTGAATTCTGTACATATACTTGCTTGAACTATTATCTGCATACATATCCCCATACATCATGTTCCTGCATATGAATGTTAATGAATTGTAAGCCTGTGATCTTAAAAATATATTTCTTATGGGCTTTAGGTTAACAACTTAGTATTGATCATACCAAGTTAGGTATGGATTAAGTAATCAAGTTAGTATTGATCATACCAAGTTTGTATAACAGTTGAGTCATGCCATGCATGTGCCAAAAGTTTTAACTTTTTTGAATTATTAATATATATGTAAAGAATACTAATATAGAGCTTTGTTTCTTTTAGGTTGGTAGATATATATATATATATATGTACATGGATACTGGTAGTGTTTTTATCCCATATTCTCGTGCTCTGTAATTTAATCTATCTTTAATACTATCAATTTTTGTTGTATCTAGTACGATGGATAGGAATTGGATGCGATTGGATGATAGACTTTCTGACCAGTATGTTAATGGAATTGATAATTATTTGTGATACCAACATTGTTCAAGGTATGTATCCTATGAGTGATAGGATTTAATCACTCCCTCCGGGTGGTGGGTGATCACCCCTTTTTTTAAATTTTGAATGCTTAGTACTATATGCATCCTGTGAGTGATAGGATTTAAATACTCCCTCCAGGTGGTGGGCGATTACCCATTATTTTTTTATTATTAATGCTTAGTATTATATGTATCCCGTGAGTGATAGGATTTAATCACTCTCTCCGGGTGGTGGGTGATCACCCATTTTTTAAAATTTTTAATGTTCAATACTATATGTATCATGTGAGTGATAAGATTTAATATGTAACGACTTATCTAGTGAGCCTTAGATGTTAATTACATTTTTATATAGTGTGTTGTATGTGGGCTTGTTAGATGCCAAAAGTAAGTTATGGGTGAATAAGAGGGTATGTCTTTAATAAACAACTCATGCTCCATTCTTTTCTAAAATTTTTCATAAGATTTCTTTAAAGATTTTGTTGTAGGTTTTTTTTCCATGCCTATAAACATCATATATAAACAATTATGTTTACCTCCTGACCTTTTTTTAGATTTTTGCAAGTATAGCTTCCATTGTTGACTTATCAGGCATGAAATTAAATTAGTTTTTAGAAATCTTTATTTTCTTTTTTAAACTAAGAGAAATTTAGAATTGCCATGAATTCAAAAAATGGGTGGTTGCAGATAATGGAAGGTCGTTTAAAATTACAGCACCAAATAGAGCTAGTTTTGTTGAATTTGTGATAGAGATACACAACAGTCACAGCTATTAGGAAAATGGAACAAATTCACCAAAACTTCTAGAATAAAATTTTACCAATTTCACAAAATCTCCCTAATTTGTAAGAATTTTCAAGAAAGTTAAATATGTAAATAACCATCAAAATTGATCAAAACTAGTGACACAAAAGACACAAAATTTTTACTCCCTAGGTAAGTCAAGATATGGGAATAAAGGCTCTTATACCTATCAGCACAAAGCTAGGAGATCTTAATAATGTTTTCTGAAGAATTGTGAATGTAATAGAGCAACCCTCACTTGTGCATTCCTGAAACTGAAGCTGGAAGAAGCCGCAAGCAATTCCATTAACACTTATTTATATAAGACAATAACTATATTGTGTATCTGATATTTATATACAATGTCAGCTTGTGCTTGTAGAAGGCATATTTAGCATGTCACATGGGCATACGTGTTGAATACATTTACAACATCTATTTTGGAATGTCCATGCTTAATGGTTATTGGATGCTTTCTTACAAAGGCTATTATATAGATGCTAGGAAAGCTAACATATGAGCAAATTTTAAGTCTTCGTAGAGGTAGAATTAATGTAGCAAACATGATTCATACATATATATATTTATATAAAACCTAAAGAGCCTTTAAAACTTTAATATAGGATCTGATTTAGTGATTTCTAATGCTGTAAAAAAAAAAGAGAGAGAATTTTGAAATATAGGATTTGAATCCTTTCAATATGGATTCATGGATTACTGGAAGGAGATTTTATGTTTGAAAGTTGTTGCACGAAGAGAAAGTGGCTTTTTGATTTGTGAGATTAGCCATGAATGCAAAAAATGATATACTTGCCATCTTTCAAATATTTTATGTTGGGTCATAGGACTAATGATCTTACAGAAGATATGATCATGGATAAAGATAATTCACAAATTAGAATTCATATAGGT